>NC_140230.1:6007123-6572123 GCF_951802725.1 Rutilus rutilus | reverse complement strand
ATCAGAGCAACTTCTGTATGACATTTCCATTGAAGCATATTGGACAATATTTTGAGTAGGGGTGTAATAATATATCGTGTCAATATGTATCGTGGATAGTGACAAGATGTATTGTGTATAGTTCACCCAAAATAAAAATCGCAAAATATTCATGTTTACAGAGTTTTAGTGTCAGTACTACATTAAACTGCTATATATACTGTAATGCTGAATATAATGTATAATAATACAATGGGACAATATTTGTGTGTCCTGATAATGCCAAATGTCTTGTTACCAGTAAAACGTCGCCAATATTATTTTAAATATATCTTGTCAGTGAAAGAGTAAAAGCGTATTCATATAAAATAAGTCAGTGTTTTCAGCTTCAGAATCATGAATATATTATTCTGGTGTCTCTATTGTCCTGTGCATTGGGATATCAGCACCATTGTACACCCACAATGAAATACTAAATTTATACTTAATAATACTTAAATTAATACTAAGTTAACCTTTTATCATCTGTCTTGGAGTATCGCAATAATATCGTATTCAGTATCAGTATCGTGATATGTATCGAATCGTAACGTGAGGGTATCGTTACACCGCTAGTTTTGAGTGTTTATATTCCTCATATTTCTCATTAACATCACACTGAGGCTTCAGTTGCTCTTATCTCTGCTGTAATACCCTCTAACGCAGTTAATCTATTCTAATTACACTCCTCCAACAATCTAAAGACGTCCCACATGAATGCAGGTGAAATTTGCCTAAATGATTTATACTTGAGTTTGCGCCTCCAATACAAAGAGACAGTGAAAAGCCCATTAGCGTGTGTGTGTGTGTGTGTGTGTGTGCATTTGCTCGTCAGTAAAGTCAATACTACACTTCCTCTATCAGAACACGGCGAGTGGTGATTGGACGAGGTCAGCCGAAGCGAGCACAGACCTGCGATGCGAATGACGGCTCTCTCGGCCGGGTCCAGCACGTCTCCGGAGGCGGATTTGGAGCGCTTGACGCGCTGGTGTTTGGGCAGGTTCCAGGGCAGCGTGTCTCCGGGACTCTGGGGACGATCTCGAGACTCGTCCCTGCGGCCGGCAGACATCGCCTGCAAGAGTCACAGCAAACAATGCAGTCAGTGCGGTTCTGAAACGAGAAGGCACATTTATCACAGTTCTTTTGTTTGTTTGCTTGTTTTCTAGTTTTAGTTACACACACTACCAGTCAAACATTTTGGAACGGTAAGATTTTTAAAAGAAGTATCTTCTGCTCACCAAGGCTACGTTTATTTGATTACAAATACAGTAAAAACAGTAATATTGTGAAATATTATTACAATTTAAAACAGCTGTTTTCTATGTGAATATATTTTAAAATGTAATTTATTCCTGTGATCAAAGCTGAATTACTCCAGTCTTCAGTGTCACATGATCCTTCAGAAATCAGTCTAATATGATGATTTGATGCTCAAGAAACATTTCTCATTATTATCAATGTTGAAAAAGGTTATTTACATTTTATTTCAGGATTCTTTGATGAATAGAACGTTCAAAAGAACAGCATTTATCTGATATAGAAAGCTTTCGTAACATTAAACACTACCGTTCAAAAGTTCGGGGTCACTAATCATTTTTATTTATTTTTTTTGGTGGAAAGAATTAATACTTTTATTCATAAAGGATGAATTAAATTGATCAAAAGTTACAGTAAAGACATTTAGAATGTTACAAAAGATTCTATTTCAAATAAATGCTGTTCTTTTGAACTCTCTATTCATCAGAGAAACTGGACTGGAGTAATGATGCTGAAAATTCAGCGATCACAGGAATAAATTAAATTTTAAAATATATTAAAATAGAAAACAGTTATTTTAAATTGTCATAATATTTAACAATATTAATGTGTTTTTTTTTTATTGTTTTTTTTAATAAAATAAATGCAGCCTTGGTGAGCCGAAGAGACTTCTTTTAAAAACATAAAAATTCTTACCGATCCAAAACTTTTGAACGACAGTGTAACTCTTTTTCCGACAGCACCAACATGGCCCCCAGAATATGTTGTTGTATGAATATGTAAACAGTCAATATATCAAAAGGAACAACAAGCCTCTGCTTTGAAAAAAAGAAAAATGACTCTAGCTTCTTTATTCTGAACACTTGAATGTGGGAAAGTTTCATTAAAAAAAAGTTGTGCACTAATTCACAACATAAAGAAAATAAACAAAACAACAAATGATGAGCGGAAAAGCAAACTAAAAGTCAAAAACAAAACAGACTAAAGGCCCTTCACATCAAAGGTCAATCACATTTTCACACTGCCTCCGAAACTTTCGTCCGTCATAAAAATTTCGGATAGGGTTCGATTTTCTATTTTTCGCATCCGTAGCAAGCATTTCGAGAGGTGTTTTGACAATTCAGAGCCGCCGAATGACGAATACGAAAAAACACAAAACGAAAACTTCGGACTCAGTGTGCAAGGACCTTAAACGTGACCCTTTAGGGTCTCTGAGGGTTTCAAAATGACTTCTGCAAGATATGTGGAGTTTATAACTGACCGTTTTCTGCTATGGTATAAAAAAAAAAAAGATATTACCTTCTGAAATAAAAGGATTTTCAGGCAGGACAACATATGCGGCAAAAAAAACACCACAGCAATAAAACTGTTTGAAATGTATTTCTAAACCTACTGTAAACGCTTCTGTTTGTGAGCTTTGGTTAGTTGTAGCTGAAATGCAACTTTACCAGAGGTGGACAGTAACAAAGTACATTTACTTGAGTTACTGTACTTAAGTACACTTTTTGAGAGTCTGTACTTTACTTGAGTATTATTTTCTCTGGAAACTTTTTACTTTAACTTCCCTACATTTGAAAGACAAATATCGTACTTTTTACTCCACTACAATTCTGTCAAGGTCCTTGAGTAGAAAGTAGTAACGTCAGTCAGGGGTTGCATTTTGGTTGAAAATGAAAGTCGGGTTGACGACAGAACCCGAAAGATGTTGGTTTCTGACGTCAACCTGATTTTCATTTTCAACCACAGTACAACGTCTGCTACGTTGGAGATTAAAGGACAACTGTCGCCAAAATGCAACCTAGGGTATTTTTGTTAATCTACCCGAGGCGAACTTTCGTTTAAAAGCATAATTAGGATGGAAACGCCACTTTTAAGTTTGACCGTATTTTCGTTTTCGGTCAAATTGCCTTTTGAATGTGTCGAGCCTTCTTAGTGTTTTAAAAATAGCGATATTTGATGCTATCATAGTCGTGCCCCAAGCACTCCCATTCAAAAGGCAATTTGACCGAAAACGAAAATACGGTCAATCTTAAAAGTGGCGTTTCCATCCTAATTATGCTTTTAAACGAAAGTTTGCCTCAGGCAGATTAACAAAAATACCCTAGGTTGCATTTTGGCAACAGTTATCCTTTAACGTCAATCTGATGTTGGATTCTGACATCAACCTGATTTTCATTTTCAACGTTGGGTTTGGTCTTCTAAATGCGAATTTCGTCATTGTTTTGGTGCACACTAGCTTATAGATAACAGTAAGGCTAAGATATATTCATAGTAAATGCCAAAAAAACTTTAAATAGGGCACTATTTGAGGGAACAGCCCTTTGGGTGTCCGAAACCATTGTGGACGTTTATTGAGTGCACTTATTCAATCTCACATTCAATCCCACTACTGGAACTGTGTTCTAGAAATAAATGTGATATTGATATGAGGGAAGGCTTTAGATACTTAAGTACTTTTAAAAATGAGTAGTTCTGTAATTTTACTTAAATAAAAATAGGTCTTTACAACTTTTACTTGTAACAGAGTAAAATTTGACAAGTTGTATCTGTGCTTTCACTCAAGTAAGGAAGTTGTGTAATTTGTCCACCTCAGAACTTTACACACAACTGCCAGCCAGCATGAGGAGCGACACCAGCAGCTTCAAATACCTGTTTGCTGCTCAACAGTGCCTTTTTTATAGCACTTTAAAATATTATTTAAAAAATTGTCTGCCAAATCAGACAGTGGTGGGTCCTGTAATAATGACATGCAGGGATAAAACATTAAACATTAAATGATATCAGAGACAGGACCTCAAGTCTCTTAACTCTTTCCCCGCCATTGACAGACATTTTCGTCTTTACGTGTTTTCACTGTCATGCGGTAGGGGGCGCTATTACGCATCTTCTGAAAGAGTACATAATCTCCTCATCAAAAAGCATGTGAAGAAGAAGCAGAAACAAGCGATAGCATATGTAAGCAGAGACATATGTAAAATAACACGATCATCAATATTAAACAGCATATAAATCAAAACCGCCTAATGTTACTGCATGAAATGTCGATAAACCCTTGTGCAATGCTAAATCACAATGTTTCTGACTTTTAAAATGAAAATGAACCCCTCACATTACTCAGATAGGCAACTGACCCGTGTGTTAAAGTCAGGCTAACCAAGAGTAAATGATTAACCACAGCATAGACCAGGCATGGCAACACATTTCCATATCACCTGCATTATAATGTAGAACTATGTAAAACGAGTGTGATATAAAACGTTATCCCTGTCATGTACTGTAGATACTGTAATGCAGTTCAAAGAGACACAGCGTTCACACTGGCCTCAATGTTCAAGTGGATAGAGAAAAACACTGGATGGATATAATGACTAACACCAGCGCTAGATTTAGTGACCACACCAATTTAGTATTTCCACTCAAAATCCACACGCAAACAAACACAGTCAGATAAGATATTAGTGTGAGCCAGTGGGCATGTAGATTGTCATATATAGACCTGTCTTTGTTTGAAGACGATGGAGGACTGAGAAAGCTGAGGTAAATGAGATGTAAATGAACTCTAGCTACCTATTACCCAGAAACCACAACTCCTGCAATAAACGTTCACTTCTCTGAATGAACAATGAACTCATAATAGGTTATTTTGAATATGAACAAGCCTTACATCACATGGTACATGATGTTGCCATAACAAACTTTTGTAGGAATTTAATATTTAACTATGTTACTTTACTGTTACTTAACTGTAATTTGTGAAATATACTTGCAATTTCTGAGTGAAATTTATTTCAAAGCCATTTTTTTTCCAGTGAATCAAAAATGTATAAACTGTGTTGAAAGCCACAGTTACACAACAACAGATTGATCAAACTTCCCATGGATTATTCTGCACAAACTTTGTTCCTCCAGTGAGCACTTAACAGTGTTGAGGGTACATCGATTACAATTAATGTAGGTTATTATTTTTTCAGGTAACGAGTAATGCATTTCTTTTAAATTCACAACAAAATATAACAAGTTACTTTTTCAAATAAGTAAAACAAGTCACTTTGTTTTCCAATTTATTGACTCCTGTCGCCAAGGTGAGAGAAATCATGAGTAAGTGCAGGGTCTTGTCCCAAATGGCACCCTAAGCACTCGCAATCTTCCTACGAGTCCACACTTTAATGATGTAACGGCGCTTTGACTGTTGGGTTTCTAACAGTGCGCATAGAGGATGCATATCAACCGCGAAGGGGGCGCTCGAGAGCAAATGGGACACACTAGGTCTCATGGACTTATCGGACACGCGCACGCAGCAGCCATTGTAAGTCCACAAGCCCTATGAAGTGTGCCATTTGGGACAGTGGCCTTGTGTGCGCTGTGTAAACATGATGGTTATTGTAGTTCTAGACTAAGGGGCCGTTTACATGACAACGTTTTCAACTAAAAACGTAAAACTTTTTATGCATTTTGGCCATTCATTCACGCGAATTTGTGAAAACGGTGACGTCGCCATCTACTGGCCTGGCAGCATAACACAGCATTTTTAGTCGTTCTCACAGATCTGTGTATGCGGGATCGTTTTGACAATGTTGTTGTCTGTACGCGAAAAATGCAAATGAAAAACGTTTCAGTTTTTAGTACATACTTGCTGTGTAAACGTACCCTGAGGCCCTGTTTACACTTGATATTAAGATGCTTTTTGGTCGATCGGATCACAAGTGGACGACGCTAAATACGGGTGTAAACGGGGTCTAAAACATTTTGAGCTTGTCCACTTTCAACCACTTCCAGAGGCAGTCGAAAACACACTCAATCCGATTGCTTTGGTAGAGTAAACACTCATGTGGTCGAATGTGTTCAAACAGCCACAAAAGACCGTCTCCGTTTAACATTATAGGAAGCGCACTTGCCAGACAGGATTTTCAGAACAGATTTCTCAAGAAGAATAAAAACAGTGAAATGAAAACTCAAAATATTATGCAAACCTGCAATAATTAAATGTAAATTATACAAATATAGCCTACTTTATGCATTTAATGTCACTTTATTAACCAATGCCTTTGCTGCAAAGCTTCAATGATCCAATTCAACCATACTAATAAACAAAAATTACTTTAGATAGCATCACATTTGTGTTTATTTTTTTTTTGTTTAAATAAGAGTGTTGATCTTTCTTCTCCTGTGTCCTACTCTTTTGCAATCCAGACTGGCAGAAGCTGAAAGGTTTGTTAGAGCGGCGCCCTCTACTGTACAGATGTGAATTTACATTTCCTTCAGCCTGAGGCTTATTCATTTCATTTTTGGGCCTCTACATTTGCCCAGCCCAGCCCAGGTGAGAAAAAGTATGCATTACTTTCCTTAAAGGGTATCTAAGTAACACTATATTGTAATGCATTACTTTTAAAAGTAACCTTCCCCAACACTTGCGCTTAACACTTCAAGTATTTACTTACTGGACCACAGTCAACGTGAAAACGATAGCTATGGTGTAAAGATAGTTCTTACTAATTATAGATAAGGTAGGCCCTACATAGCAGATGCACAGATGTCTGATATAGAGCATGAACACTTTTCCTACTAGCTACCCATTGGATGGATGTTGACTGAGTCATCAAATGTCTTATGCTATAATCTCTGTTATGACAGTTCCATCATCTGTACTCAGCAGATACAGTAGCACAGTGATGCATGATGTACTGTACACTTGATAGAGAGTGACAGAAGTACTGATCCACCTCTTTGTCAACAGGAGATGGACTCAGGCTCAAACTTTATGGATTTAAGGAGCATTTCTACTTCTACACTCATATAGAATTGCATTAGGCATAGTATAATTTTCAGTGGTTGATGTATTCAGAGACTTTTCTTCAGTTTTCACTTGTTTAACAAAGACACAACAGTTCTGTAATCGAGCTGTAGCCTAATTTAGTCAAATTATGCAAAATTGTGATATTTCAATATTATTTAATTCTGTTAGTATATAGAAAATGCAAGCTATGAAGTAAGCCTTAGCAAGAATTCTGAAAATGTTTACATTGCCATTTCCACTATCATTATTTCCACCCCAGAATGAATGATGATGACTTATATTCATGACGGTACAAAAATACTGTACATTTGTCCTGTGGTGCAAGTACACTGATGGACACTGTTAGTGGACAAACACAGCAAATGAGAGTGTGAAAAGTGTTATAAGATCCAAATGACACAAAATTGCAGGATCTATGATGCAGATGTGCTGATGCATGAAGGCAACATGGGTGTATCACAACATAATACAGCAATACCAAATTACAATAAAAACATTTGAGAATAGCCTACAAATTTTGCCTCTGACTGGTGAGAAGTGAAATCATCCGCACTATGGATAGCAACACAGACACTTCAGAAATTATATTTAAAATTAAACACGTATCTTCATGCATTTACTTCATGACTTTACATGCTCAAGACTGAACGGTTACAATTAAGCAAGTTATAATTCGAGCGGTTAATAACTTTTAGAATATCTCTGATTATAGGGCGTACAGTATAGCGTTGAAGACACTATCCATCACCTGAATAAAACACTGCAAAACAGACCAGACAGAACATCTGTCCATTAAGAACATCTTCAAACCTGCAGAGCACGCACTCTCCCTAAGAATGTGGCATTAACGGAATGTTAATAAGGACATGTCTCTGGTAAATTTACCGTGTGTGCGGCTGGCAGCTCTCGGTCCTGTCAGAGAAGCATTCGCGGGACACACGCCTCACTTTCACGCTGAATTCGCTCTGAAATCCACGCGTGGGAATAATAAAGCCTCGCGGTGCGGTCAGACTGGCGCAGGCAGAAGAGCTGAGATGCAGAAACTGCAGTGTCCACACACACTCTCTCACACACACACACACACACACACACAGCACGCGCTGTAACGTCAGCGATCAATGATTAACCCGTGTAAAACAGCAACCCATTGCGCCAAAAGCGCTGCCATAAAGAACGATAGCGGTCAGTATCTTATGGTGATCATCTACTTCACACACACTGAAGGACTGTAGTGTCCAGATCTGACTGAGGCTTAACACGACAAATGGTTAAATTAAAGAGACATGCAGGTGTGTGAACTCTGAGGTAAGTTTAAGTTAACTAAATAATGTGATTCAAGCATTAAATAGGTATAGTATAATATCAGTAAATTAGGTGTCTGAGTAATTTATCAGTAGTGCAATATGCTTGATGTTTTTACAACATGCATCTGTTCATTTTCGTGTACTCAAACATGACTAGGCCACCATATGGATGGATGGATGGATGGATGGATAGATAGATCAAGAATTTACTGTCGCTTCCCAAAATAATACAAACAGTTGACAGACAAAGAGACAAGCAATCTGCTTATTATAACAATCAATCAAGCAAAAAAGCAGATGGAGACAACAAATAACCACAAATAATTAACATGATAAGTTATAGAATCAGAGAAAACATCAATTTCGATAACACTAAAAGCCCTACCACCCACAGAAGAGAGTTTATACTTGGGTACGGGCAGGAACATATGGTTGCACTAACTCAGCAAGGTATTGAGGTGCGGGGACAGGCTTAATAAACTAAGACTAAAAGTTTAAACTGGATGTGACTGACCACAGGAAGCCAGTGAAGTTGGTAAAGGATGGGAGTGATGTGCAGATTTTTTATTATATCTAAGGGCTCGAGCAGCAGAGTTTTGCACCATTTGAAGGCGATGTATTTGGTGGGTAAGCCACTATATAAGGAGTTACAGTAGTCCAATCTGGAGGTTATAAACGCGTGGAGAACAGTTTCAGCATCTCCAAGGTTAAGAGAGGGGCGTATACGAACAATATTCCGCAAGCGTGATTTAACAATCTGACCAATGTGCGAGTCAAAACGTAACGAGGAGTCGAACAAAACTCACAGATTCCGCACAGTTTTTGAATGTGTATAAATACTTCCAATACTTCCCAAAAATCACAAAACCTTAAACTTCAAAACAAGATGATGGAAGATGATATTTATTTACTAATGTGTGCATGTTCAAGTTGACGAACTCTCCAAAACAATCCAGAAACTTTTCGTTTCTGAAAAGCGCTTCAAGCAATTGTGCAACAGTTTCAATGTTACGATTACAATCACTTATGTTTCGGTTTTAAAGCCAGAGCCTTGAGATTGGCGGGACCGCCCCATACTGTCCCAAACACGTTCCTCTCAGTCTTAAGGGCTTGTTCCAGGGGAAGCTCTCTTCCTGAGACGACCACCTTCTTGAGCGCCTGGATCACTGGAGCCGGAGCCTTGATGAACGGCCTCAGCCACTGCTCAGCGTGTGTTAGTGTTTCTCCCTCTCCAGAAGAGCAGAGGAGCACCTCATCCACCAGTCCCATCTGTCTTCCACAGTCTGGATCCACCTTTACAGCCCCGCTCAGCAGTTTCAGGGCGTTCTGGCTGCCGACAATACCAACTAGTCTTGCAGCTCCTCCCCATCCAGGGACCAAACCCATATGCTTATGGACAAACTGGATTACACCATCGGACGTCATCAACCTGGAAATGGAAATAAAATGGTGACGTTCTATTCCGACAAGATATTGCTTGATAAAAACATACTGTAACTTTCAGAATACAAATCTCTCACTACGGTGCAAAAAGATCAAGCTAGAAAGCTAAAAAAAAACAAAGAAGATACTTTTCACCTTTCAGCGTGACACTGATCTAAAACACAAAAGAACGGCTTTAGTAAAGAAAGATGAATGTTTTGGATCGGCCCAGAGCTGAATCCTATAGAAAGCCTGTGGGGCGTCCTGAAGAGGGCAGAGCACAGGAGATGCCCTTGCTATTTAACAGATCTGGAACGTTATTGCAAGAATTTTTTACTTCATCTGAATGGTACGAAACTTGGTAAAGGTGAACACACACACAAATCATGGACATGATTCGAAAAAGTTAAATGGTCCTGAAAAAATAGTCCCACTTGTATTGTTTGCGGTCAAAAATGAGCACATTGGAAATGAATGGGAATCGAATTTCACCAAGTGGAAACTTTTGGTACTGCGCCCAAACAAAATCTCATTGAACGCTCATTTATTTGAGGTATCAACCTTAAATTTGGAACACAACTTATTTGGATTTATGGCTTTGATTATCATACCGATTTAAAGCTGAAAACATGATTAAGATGTTTTGGAAAATATATTTTATATAAACATTGAAAAGAGTATTTTTGAGATTCATAACAATAAACAAACTTGTATGACTCATTTCAAATTCACTTTTTGAAACTTTTTTCATTTCAGAAATAATCTGCCAAGTGTTGTCTTTAAAAAAGAGACCAAACTTGAATCTGTGCTCCAAAGCATTCAAGATTTATGACTGATTTTCAGGTCTGTGCTCAAAAAGTGAATAAACTGATTATAACTATTGCATAAATATAATTTAGTCCCATAAAATCCCCTAAAAACACAAAATAATATAATCAAACTAAAATATAGTATGTGCATTCATTTCAGTGAAATAAAAAACAGTAATTGAGAACATTACGCAAGTGATTAATTCAGGGGGGTGTACATTTATGCAATTAGTTATTCCAAGTTTTGTTATTCTCATCTTTTGAGTCACTTTGAATAAATGAGTAAATAAATAAACTAATATGACCCGTGTAAACAATTAAAAATGTCAAAAACTGTGTGTACCTGAAGTCACATGCAGTGGTGAGTTCTGCCCCCCCGCCCAGCGCTCTTCCCTCCACCAGAGCCACGGAGATGAGCGGCAGCCTGCCTGAAACAGCAGAGTTTAGCTCGGACACGCCACACTGCGGAATAATGCTGGATAAAAGACATGGATCTGCACAGTTTTCAAATTAAATGGTCATATCCTAGGCATAACAGACTGTGCCCAAAAATGCCCACTATGCCCTTATTTGGGCAAAATAAATATATTTGCATATTTGCCCTTATATGCCCACTGTGCACTATTGAAGCGGAGTACCAAAACCATATAGAAATTATTGAATGCACTTTTTCAATCCACTAATGCACTGCAAAACCAATTTGAAAACCCATTATGCACTGTTGGGATTGTGCCAAAACGTTGGTGGTAAACGCTGATGCAGGAAAGCTGCATTTATATTCCAATATACTGATTTGGTCCTCGATTATTATTAATGCCTCTTATTATTATCAATGTTTGTAAACTTTGTTCTTGCTGCTTAACATTTTTGTGGAAACTGATACTTTTTTCAGGATTCTTTGATGAATAGAAAGTAGAAGTTTATCACATTATAAATGGTTTACTGTCACTTTTGATCAATTTAATGCTGCCTTGCTGAAGTAAATGAGTATTAATTTCTTTTACTTTTTTTTTATTTTACTTACCCCAAGCTCTTGAATGGTAGTGTATCATGGTTTTCACAAAAATATTAAGCAGCACAGCTGTTTTCAACATTGAAAATAATCAGAAATGTTTCTTGAGCAGCAAATCAGCATATTAGAATGATTTCTGAAGGGTCATGTGACACTGAAAATAATGTATTTATAATTTATATAATGTATAGTATATATAATGTTTCTGTGTTTAGTTGTGTTGTGAGTATTTTGGAGCACAACTGATGAAGATGTTTTCTTAATTTGCGGGTGTTTTTCTATTTGCATGCGTTTTCTTCAGTTGAGCTCTCTCGGCCACCGTAGTAATGGGAGTAATTACAGCCACAGTTTTTAACATGCCACCTTTTGATCAAACTGCAAAAAGCTATGACATCTTTATTTATTTTCATGATGATAACACGGTAACGTTTCTACAACGTAGAAAACCACCCTTGCATAAACACGCATGTTTCAAAAAGAAGGACAGGAGACCCTTTTCCCGGTGTAACAAAGATCCTCTACTTTCTGCAAATTTTGTTCAAAAACTATATTTCCAGTCGTGACCCACTAACCTGAGGAGTCGTGTTAGAGTGTTCTGCATGAACTCACACATCCTCATGCCATCCTGAAAAACACAGCAAACATTACATCAACTGGAAAACACTGGGTGTTTTGTTTTCCCAATGTTTCAGTAGGCTACAGAAGCTCTTGTAAGTTTCCCTGAGGTCCACTTATAATAGAATGTTTTTTTTCAATGGGACATTTTTAGTTCTGAAAGTTACAATATCTTCCCAGAGTCGCTGTTTGGATTTAAATAGGCAAATGCTTAAGAGTCTATGATTGGATCATTCTTGCAGTGATTATTATGTTTCTAGCATGATATATTTTTATATCTGCTAACTGTCGTACGCGTGTTCACGAGAGACTGGCGTCCCAGCGTATGACGTATGACGCAGGCGTAGCGTAAATTCCAGTGATGAATGCGGAAGAGCAGAGGATAGAGCAAAACAAAACCCCGGTCACGAATTAGAAGTCTAAAATTAACTTGGTTCTTGCGAGAACTAGCATATTCTCACCGGCGCGTCCTATGTCTTACGCTGGAACGCCAGTCTCTCGTCAACGCACGTACAACAGTTAGCGGAAGTTAGAGAATACAGTTTGTAAAGTTTTAAATATGAATAATTTTCTTACACAAATGCATCGCTTCGCTTCAGAAGGCTTTTATTAACCCCCCAGAGCAGTGTGGAGCACTTTTATGGATAGATACACTTTATGATGGATGATGCACTTTTATAATGGATAGATGCACTTTATGATGGATAGATGCACTTTATGATGGATGATGCACTTTTATAATGGATAGATGCACTTTATGATGGATAGATGCACTTTATGATGGATGATGCACTTTTATAAATGATACTAGATGCACTTTATGATGGATAGATGCACTTTTATGATGGATGATGCACTTTTATAATGGATAGATGCACTTTATGATGGATAGATGCACTTTATGATGGATGATGCACTTTTATAATGGATAGATGCACTTTATGATGGATAGATGCACTTTATGATGGATGATGCACTTTTATAATGGATACTAGATGCACTTTATGATGGATAGATGCACTTTTATGATGGATAGATGCACTTTATGATGGATAGATGCACTTTATGATGGATAGATGCACTTTTATAATGGATAGATGCACTTTATGATGGATAGATGCACTTTTATCATGGATAGATGCACTTTTATGATAGATAGATGCACTTTATGATGGATAGATGCACTTTTATAATGGATAGATGCACTTTATGATGGATAGATGCACTTTTATCATGGATAGATGCAATTTTATGATGGATAGATGCACTTTATGATGGATAGATGCACTTTTATCATGGATAGATGCACTTTTATGATGGATAGATGCACTTTATGATGGATAGATGCACTTTATGATGGATAGATGCACTTTTATAGATAGATACACTTTATGATGGATAGATGCACTTTTATGATGGATAGATGCACTTTTATGATGGATAGATGCACTTTATGATGGATAGATGCACTTTTATAATGGATACTAGATGCACTTTATGATGGATAGATGCACTTTTATAATGGATACTAGATGCACTTTATGATGGATAGATGCACTTTATGATGGATAGATGCACTTTTATGATGGATAGATGCACTTTATGATGGATAGATGCACTTTTATAATGGATACTAGATGCACTTTATGATGGATAGATGCACTTTTATGATGGATAGATGCACTTTTATGATGGATAGATGCACTTTATGATGGATAGATGCACTTTTATAATGGATAGATGCACTTTATGATGGATAGATGCACTTTTATCATGGATAGATGCACTTTTATGATAGATAGATGCACTTTATGATGGATAGATGCACTTTTATCATGGATAGATGCACTTTTATGATAGATAGATGCACTTTATGATGGATAGATGCACTTTTATAATGGATAGATGCACTTTATGATGGATAGATGCACTTTTATCATGGATAGATGCAATTTTATGATGGATAGATGCACTTTATGATGGATAGATGCACTTTTATCATGGATAGATGCACTTTTATGATGGATAGATGCACTTTATGATGGATAGATGCACTTTATGATGGATAGATGCACTTTTATGATGGATAGATGCACTTTATGATGGATAGATGCACTTTTATGATGGATAGATGCACTTTTATGATGGATAGATGCACTTTATGATGGATAGATGCACTTTTATAATGGATACTAGATGCACTTTATGATGGATAGATGCACTTTTATGATGGATAGATGCACTTTTATGATGGATAGATGCACTTTATGATGGATAGATGCTCTTTTATAATGGATAGATGCACTTTATGATGGATAGATGCACTTTTATCATGGATAGATGCACTTTTATGATAGATAGATGCACTTTATGATGGATAGATGCACTTTTATCATGGATAGATGCAATTTTATGATGGATAGATGCACTTTTATCATGGATAGATGCACTTTTATGATGGATAGATGCACTTTATGATGGATAGATGCACTTTTATCATGGATAGATGCACTTTTATGATGGATAGATGCACTTTTATGATGGATAGATGCACTTTTATGATGGATAGATGCACTTTTATGGACTTCAAAACAGAAACAACCATTCACTACCATTATAAAGCTTGGAAGAGCCAGGACATGTTTTAATATAACTTTGATTGTATTCGTCTGAAAGAAGAAAGGCATATACACCTAGGATGGCTTCAGGGTGAGTAAATCATGGGCTAATTTTCATTTTTGGGTGAACGATCCCTTTAAACATCCATGTAGGAAGACACATCATGGCCATATTGTGCTCCTCGCAACCATTCTTTCCCAATTGAAGCCTGATGAATCTTGACTTTGTCATCCTGGAATATGGCTATGATGAGTCTTCCTACATGGTGGTTTAAGAAATGAAAAGCTACACACTCCATCAGTTAGGGTTAGAAGAACTGTTGCCAAACATATATCATGCTAGAAACATAATAATTACTGCAATAATGATCCAATCATAGACTCTTAAGTATTTGCCTATTTAAATCCAAACAGCGACTTTGTTTTTGGCCAGGCAGTGTATAATGACAGTATGATCTTTAGCTGCTAAACTCTTCTCACCTGTGGGTTTGCTATCGCTCGGACTGCGTTGAGATCAGATCCGGAGCAGAAGTTTCCAGCAGCTCCCTTCACAATGACAGCTTTCCCTTCTGTCCAGCTCTCCAGGTCATGCACTCGCTGCTCCAGCTCAAGCATCATGCAGCCTGCGGGAAAACAGCACGTAATGAAATCCTTCAAGCTAACTCATTTGAATGTCCTTTTCGTTATATGAAGGTCACATTAAACCTGCTTTTTTTAACATGCTAACATCATTTATTTGGGCTACATTTCAGATGTATTTACTGTATGTAAAGATTTTATTGTTTAACTCTTGTCCCAGACTGTCAATCTTAAAGTCACAATGAACTCAAAAATGGAGTTGACAAATCCAATTTTTTTATGGAATACTGCAGTATTTATTCTAAATGATTTATCCGTGCACATCATTATTTTTTTTAAATCATATGCTTCGTAATCTTTAAATCAAAATAACTTCCCCTCCCTCTTGCAGCGACATCTCTTCTCTGATGACGAGGGCGGGGCAACCTGTCACTCACATGAGATCCACCAATAGCAAACCACAACCATCCAATCACTTCCCCACGGACAAAATCAATCTATTTTTTCTATCTTACAAAACTAACTAAAACTGTATTTGATTTAATTTGTTAAGAATTTCTTCAAGAGTGTTTCACAATAGGGAAGAAAAGACTATCATATCTTCTCTTTCATGCAGACTTTAACTTTTGTCTCAGAACCAGCCAATCATTCTTAAAATATTACTGTTCAGAAAACAAAAACATGAAATACTAAATGTTAAGAAGTACTATCATCTCACAATTTCACAACAAGAATGAGACATAAACCAAATGTCGCAAATTTCAAAATCTATTCTGTTAAAAGTTTTTTTTTAAAGGTTTAAAAAAAAAGAAGAAGTTTTTTTCATGTTTAGCAAGGAAACTGTAAGTTTGAGGTAAAGTATGTGGAATGTGACGTGAAGAAACTCAAGGCAAATATAATATAAGGACAAAGTATTTTTATTGTGCATCATTTCCAATAAAACACTAATTTTGTCAAATTATGCAAAACATCAACAAAATACTATTTGTATAAAATGCTATCATCACACTTTATATTAGGTGTCTTTAACGAGGAACGTGCATATAAAATTGTATGTACAATGTACTTGTGTTGATGTTGTATTGCAAATCACTTTGATTGAGGTGGGAAACGGTCAAGGTTATTGGTGGTATGGGTAGGTTTCATAAGGTTTCATGGTTAGGTTAGGGGAAAGTGGGGTGAGTTGTGCCAGTTTTTACTCAAAGTGACTTTAAAGTGAGGCCATGGCAGTAATGCCTTCAACTTAAGGATGTGCATATATTTCAGGATGTGGTGCATCCCTGAGAACAACAACTTTGGATCTGAAATTAATTGTTTCAGAAATATAGCTTTTGGGAAAAAAGTGGTCTCATGGCACAACTTGCCCCTGGTGCGGGGGAAGTTGTGCCTTTGGGGGAATACATTGGGGTAAATTGTGGCAGTGATTTCTGAAGTAAAACAGAACATTTTAATGTTATGAACCGTAATGCTATATGAAAGCAAGATAAATTCAATACAAAATTACTCATTTAAGGTTTATTTAGATATTGTCACCCTGGAATACCATAGCATGCGTTTTTCCTACTATGGTCAATTGCATAGGGATTTTGTATTGAACATAACTCTGGATCACAGTGTCATAGAGACAAGGGGGCGGGCTCATTTTACTCAGACGACCAATCAGTCTCTCAGGATCATTGTGAAGCTATCAAGCTACGCCCTAGCAACCATTTAGAGCACCATAGCAACACAATATATGATATTTGTGAATCATTTCAGGCAAAAAGGCTTTGGCAATAAATGCCTGTTGACATAGCGCTGTCTGTCAATTATGTAACATACAGTATAAGAATAAAGTGACTAGGTCTAAACATCCTATTGTGACATAGGCCACTTAAAAACGGAATAAAACTTCTCTTACATAGTGCATAACATAGTGCAAACTCAAAACTGAAATCAGTGTTAGCTAAATTAAACAAATAGCAGACAGGCCTAAGTCAAACAATGATGAGGCATGCCCATCTCCTCACTTCTCAAGATTATCCCCTGTGAGTATGTAGGTCTAGGTGGTCTGGATCTGGCACAACTTAACCCAGGCCCTTTGGCACAAATCACCCCAGACCCACAAGTTTGAAAAACTAGCATGATCCAGCAGTTAAGAGCTAACATCATGCTAACTGTGTAGACTCATTGTGTAGCCTACTAAAGCACTAAAACATGTGTGAAATGTTTTCAATCTTGTCTATAATTGGTCAGACACTACAATCAAAAAACCTTAATCATAGAAATTTTACTTTGAAAGGGAAAAAACTGTTTTTTGCACTAAAATGTGCTTAACTCTCATGCCATGTGTCTCTCTTCTTTGGAGGATGAGTAAAAGTGATTGCTTTTCAAAATTATGTGGTCACATGACCAATTTCTTCTATGGTTTTCCAGAAACAAGGGGTGGAACTACTTCCCCCCTGGCACAAATCACCCCACTCTCCCCAGGGAAAGGTCAACAGTGTAATTATACATACAGGTGTTTATTAAATATTAGTACAATGTATAAACTGATATGTATTTTTTTTTATTGAAATATTAAGTAGCCTACATAAAGTGGAACCAATGCTATTATTTGATAAATAATATTTGACATATTATATGTATGAAAATCCTTAGCAAGTCAACGGGTTCTGCTATTTTATTCCAAAAGTTCCATTTCCACCATAAACTGTCCTCAAACTAAATAAATTGGCCATAAATGTGTGGGGTAAACACGAGTACCTGAGAAGGCGTTCATGCGCGCTGGATTATTGACAGTGAGCACCGCGATGCCGGACTCCTGTCGCTTCTGGAGATCGATGGATCCTCCCGGGAAAGCCTGCAGCTTCTCCCTGATACTCTCAGGAGCTCCAGTCGTGCAGACGGTTCGGTTCTGCTGAAGGACCCTGAGACTCACAGCACCGCGGGTCTGGATCCACCGGCACCGAGCAGCGCCGCACACACTCATTATGATTATGTCGTCGCGTCTATTATATTGTTCGATTTTCAATGCATGACTTTTTCCAGTGTTTTAAAAGTACTTGACCTGTTTAGAGCCGTAGGAGTAACTTTAAAAACGGTCCTGAAAGAAACAAATAATTAATGTAAACTTTCCGCTTTGATATGTACACCGCCTTTTACAATTAAATTCCAAATAAAGCTGCTATATATGAACTCAACGTGTTGAGAAAAAAATCACAAAGAAATAAAAGCAGACTAAATACTATAGACTGTAAAAAAAATACCCACCAGAGGAGATGTCAATGGATTTATCTAAATTCACTTTCTATGCGATGCTGCAATTGTCCAGAGGGGGGAGCTGTTCCCCAATACACACACTGCAGCGCTGCATATAAAGGTTGAATACATGAACTGAACATCAACCCTGCTGGTGTCTGGTGTAAATTAAATGTCAGGATCAGCCCTTTCCCCCCTCCAGCCTCTAAAGAAATCGCCTCACTCACTTTAATCAGACCTGACTAAGATAGCGCGGTGAATGTTTATAGGCTATGGTGGTCAATGAATGGTACGCTATCATAAGGTCTTTAAAGAGATAGTTCACCTCAAAAATGAAATCATCTTACTCCGACGAAAGTGACTTGAACGCATCTGCCTTCGTAAACACTTCTTCCCACCTCGTAAATACGAACTTCCCAGGTGGACTTACGAGGTGGGAAGTAGGCCTAGTGTTTACGACGGCATGGTGCGTTCAAGTCACTTTCGTCAGAGTAAGATGGCGGTGTGCTTTCTCTTAATTAATTACACAAAAATACACTCTACTTAAACTCTACTAGCCTACTAGAAAATGAAGAACAAGGAATGCATCAGGTGTGTTTTGCTTTTTATGTTTTTAATAAAGTTGTCAAGCCACTGTAACTTGTAACATATAGGCTATAATAATGCTATCATATTTTGTGCAGGCAATAAACTTCGCTGTAAAAAGAAAAGCCTGACAAATATCACTGCTGCAATATCAATATTTTTAAGTAGGCTACTGGTATTCCGCCATGTTTCTCAGTGAGTGACACGCCCCCAACTCGTAAAGATCGGGGCAGAAATCCCGAGCTTCCCACTCGTATTTATTATGACATTGTGGTGGCGTTCATGTGCTTTCAACTCGTAAATACGATCTTTATTACTTAATGGACCATATGATTGCAATAGCACATGGATATAACATTAAACGTATCTGACCTTTTATACCTGATTCTAACTTTCACAACATCACTTAAAAAAAATAATAAAAAAAATAATAATTTCATCGGAAAACTGTAATAGGCCTATATGTTTATCATAAATGTAGCTCATTCAGTGCAATTCTACAGTCTGGTTGACAGTACCGGTTATTAAGTAGGCTAAAAGAATGCAATGCAGCTTTTATTTATTAGTTAATATTTATAGGTCTTTAGGGGTTTATGTTACCGTCACAGCGGGACAGACAGGAGTCTGCGCGCGTATTTTTGTCTGGCGCCAAACAGACGCTCTGAGGAGGAAAGCATAGCAACAGAGATAGGTAGACTACTGCATTATTTATCACTTCGTTTTATCCTTGCATATTTTTTTGCACAAATTAGCCTACACTAAGCAGTAGAATGTCATTTATTGATTGATTGATTTTTTGAGGAACCTCTCTAACATGCAGCCTGGCCAGGTATGTACATGATGCAACCACAGTTATACACTATTAAAATAATGTCTAGTCAGGTTCTATTTCTAGGCTTTATGGTGCTTAATATAAACAATTTAGGGGTTCTCATCATGGGAATTTCTGTATTAAACAGCTCGTATCTCTAGAAATTAACTTAAAAGACCCGTTAAACATTAGCCTATTTAAAATTTTATAACCCCACTGAACCTTTTTTTCTGAGAGTGTAGTAGCCTACACTTGGAGTACAAACATATGGAGCCTTGGATGACAGTCAAGTGTCATCAGATTTCAGAAGTGAGAGGTTGACAGATGCTTCATCTTCCAGTCTGAGATGCCTATGTGGGGCTCCTGGCTTCCTGTTGGGAAAGATGTTTGAGTGAAGTGGAATAAATGTGGACAAGGATGAGTTGATTTGCACCGAGGGACGGCGATCTTTGTCCTGGCATGTTGGCTAAGGTTTTCTGACAGGATACTGCAGCTGCAAAAACATTTTTTCCTGACTTAATTCTGTAAGCGACTCAAAAGAGCAAGGTTGGAGACTAAATGTCTACACTCATAGTTGACTAGAATAGATTTTTGGATCCAGGGATGTGAGGAATGCAAATTCAATGTGTAAAATGAACTGTACTTCAGACATTGTATTCAAAGTAACATTTTTAGGTGCTTATTTGTCCCTTATGGTTGTGGGAAAAGATTAAGTAGTAAAACAGGTTTAATCCTCATTGAATACATAAACTTGTGGCTAGTGTCTGCAGCTTTAATCAAAAAAATTTTTCTGCTTTTATTTACAAAATCATAGATGTTTTAGAGTTTTGTTTTGCTGTGTTTTTTCATGGTATTACAGTACATGGAGAGAAGGGAAAATGTTCACTGTCCATTTCAAACATACTTTGCTTTGCTCAGGATCAAAATACTTCCAGGCTGAATGACAATTGGTTCAAGCAAAGCTTTTAAAATGATAGTTCACCCAAAAATGAAAATTATATCATCATTTACTCACCTTCGTGTCGTTCCAAACCCGGAAGACTTTCGTTCATCTTCGGAACACAAATTAAGATCTTTTTTATCTTTGCTACACAACTACCACTTTGACGCTTCAATAAGTTCATAAAGAGATCGTAACTAATCCATATGAATTGAGCGGTTTAGCTCAGATTTTCAGTAATGAAATCTCAGATTTCATTAAAAAGATCTTCATTTGTGTTCTGAAGATGAACGAAAGTCTTATGGGTTTCGAACGACATGAGGGTAAGTAAATTACAGAATTTAAATGTTTGGGTCAACTATCCATTTAATTAAATGAATTTGATGCAAAAAAAGAACACCTCAATTTTAACTTTGTATATGGCCATATCACATGATATATTCAAGATGAGGCAAGCATGGTGTTTCAGTCAAGAGATTAGTTTATTTTTTACTGGCCCACAGACTATAGGAAGAGACAACTAAATAATTATGAATCTGAGTCCATCTACACATGAAAATTGGACAACTGTTATCTCACCATGCAAGTCGTCTGCGCCAGTAGTTTCTTTTGTGAACTATCTCTTAGAACAGCTGATTTGCAACAGATAGTGTAGGCCAGAGTGTGCCACCATTATAAGTTTACACTATCTGTTACAAATCAGCTGTTCTAAGAGATAGTTCACAAAAGAAACTAATGGCGCAGATTTCTTGCAAGGTAGTAACTAATAATTATTTAGTTGTCTCTTCCGTCTGTGGGCCAGTATTAATGGAACACTCCGACTTTTTGGGACTTTAGCTTAGACTTTAGGCGAAGCACTGCTACTTCTGCGGCGTGATTTACTCCAACTCTGAGCGAACTCTCTGCTCCTCACCACAGAGCTTCTCAGGTGCTGCGAGCAAATCACTCCGCCCAAGTAGCAGTGCTTCGCCTTCTGAGAATATAGTTCCCAGTATGTATACGGTTAGAAGATGGCTGTGTCTCATGTGACCTTGTTATTTGTACACGCTGTGACTATACAAATCACAACATGTAAATTGGAAAATGTTGGCGTTATTTTGTCACTTATTGGGAGCAGTATGCTAGCTGGAGCCATTTACCGCCAGTCTTTGTGCTAAGCTAGGCTTGCGGTGGGTGCGTCAGACAGAGTAACGGCACGCACGCAAAAAGTCAGAGTGTTCCTTTAATTGCAAAAACTGCACCTCTTCTCTGGCTAATATTAATTTCATATTGATCCTTTCTCCGTGAAGTCAAGCAGCAAAAGTTAAGTGATAATGTGCAAATACTACTGGCCCATTTTGGGGTGAACTAATATGCAAGACTAGTCTTACATGTCACTGTTTATAACACAGAGCGATCATCCTTTGCTGGGACGCTTAAAAAAAATATTGGGGGCATAAATTAAGAGTATACCCACTTCTCCAGGCACCGCTACATCACTGGCCATGTGTACTGTGGCTCCAGGCGAGACTAAATAATGAATAAAACACATCTACATCTAGGAATGAGTGTCAATATTTTATTTATTTGTATAAATGCTCAATACACTTGGTATATTAATTAAGAAAAGGAACTGCAAAGGCATTGTCTAAATGATATGTCTCACATCAGATTAGCACGTAAACTAAGTGTAGAATCCATTTGTTTCTATAATAACGAGTCATTTTGGTTAAGGTTGGTAAAGGTATAACAAAGGATTTGACGTGAAACAGGCTTTGATATTATCAATCAGACATCAGACCTCACACACACACACACACACACATGAGGCCACATGTGAAGCATTAGACAGGTCTACATTGGCAGCTATAAAATATAAGAGACTGGTTTATAAAAACAGAAAACATCATTTGTGAACTTTTAAGTCACACTGGTAGAAATAAAATGTACACAAAAGAATGAAAAAGGCAGTTAGATTTCATGGTTACAGAAATGTACACAACATTTGAACAGTCACAGTGTTTATTTACACAGGCATTGGACCGTGTCTAACGCAGATTTAGATCACTGTCTCTGTGTGAAAGGTGGGGTAGGTGAGTGTTTGTCTCTGGGTGAAGACTGTGGGTGGGGGTGAGGGAGATGATGCAGATGAGACGGGCGAGCGGCTAGCCCAACGAGAGGGCAAACGCCTCTTTGCAGGACACGAGGGTCGTGAAAAGCTCTTCTTGATAGTTACAGAGGACTCTTTGCCTTGCTGTTGAGACAAATATTTTTATGAAATATCATCGGATTTAAATATTCCTGTCAACAGCACACTCATCTACTCTGTGCGCTTTCATGTACAGAACATTTGTGAATGAATCTCACGAGATCTGTCAGGAGACGCCCAGGTCATGTTTCTCCCCAAAAGAAATTATGCGTTGTTTGCATAAATTAAAAAAGGAGCCTAATTGAAATTATTCTAATTAATTTATTGCAGTCTATAATGCAAACTGCAAAGAAAGTATATATTGAAATTGTAAAGTATACTGACAAAGTACAACTGATTTTAGTTACAAATGTGTCCAGACAGGATCATTTTCATAATTGCATTACAGTGATGAAAACTAAAGGGAGGGAGTGCTTAATTTTTAGACAGAATTTTTACACAAAATATCATTAGTATTTTTCTTTTCGATGCCATTGCATTTAAAGGAAATGGCTTAACTTTTGTTTCCAGCATATGTTCTCCATCTTAGTACTAACTTGAAATGAAAAGAACTGATTAAATCTCTCTGATGCTTTCTGAGTCATAATCTGACAATCATTTCCAGCAAATCTGTGTAATGTACAAAAGCGGTCCGTGCAGAGGAATACTGGCCATGGTACGTTTCTGTAATTGCACCACATACCTTTGCCTCCTATAAAAACAGTTAATTGAGGTTGTCTAAAGAGCTAGACATGAAAGATGTAAATTAAACTTGGTGCCACTAATTCTTTCCACTTAAAGCCTTGAAGCAAATTCCCGATTTCAACAATAAGAAGCTTCTGGGCTTCTCGCTTTGAGCAATCTGCCAATATTTTCTGACAGAAATTCAACTTAAGGAATTTTAATTGTGCTGCTTAGATGGTTTTGTGGGAATGAGGTATTTTAACAATAAATTCGAAATAGACTATTTCCAGACATGAGAAAAGACTTTCGGTTGTAGATTTAGAGGGAATTTTTCTAAGCAATGTCTAATATATTTACTGTTATTTATTGATGAAAACATATTCTGATAAAACAGATTTACTGTGTGTATCACTGTACAGCACCCGAAGAAACCACCTATTAACCTTAGTTGACGTCAGAAATAAGTAAGGGATAATCCACGGCTAGCTGTGCATTAAACAATTTTAATGCACGATGTGGAAGCAAAGAACCACCTGTGGATTATCCCGATTATACCATGGTCATTTGCCAGCAATGACAACTTAAAGCTGTTATTGATGTTTGCAGCGCAATATTTGACCTTTAATATAGAACAGTGATTAAACTGACTTGGAACTTACCTGTGCATTAAACGTTTTTTTATTGCACACCTTCCAGCCAATCAGAATCGAGTATTCAGTCAGACCATGGTATAAAATGTTTAATAATAAAATGTGTCCTTAATATTTTTATTATACTGTATCTATTTTTTTTTTTTTACCTGTATGCTATGGCTGAAGTTGTTGCAGGCGCTACAACACCCTTTAACCGTGTCTATATTCACAACAGGCTTTCAGACCTAAATGCATTTAAATATGGAACAAACTACTACTTAATACACTATAGTCATCTACACTCGCACCTCATACACTTCTCCGGCTGAGTTATTTACCATGTGTTTGAATGTGTGGAGCTCGGGTGAAAGTGTGTGCTTTTGTGGTTTGAATGGTGTGTGTCTATGTGTGGGAGTGTGTGCAGTACTGACCTGCACTGTTACATGTGTCTCTTTGTGGGCTATGACCTGGTGGTGCGGTGTGTGTGTTAGTCTCTGACTGGATCTGGGCTCATGTTGCATATCCAACATTTCCAAGAGGTCCATGAGGTCTTCTTCCTTCCCTGGACTGGGCTGTGACTGCTTCTGCTCCTGAGATCTCTCCAAATCCTCGTAACATTTGAGAATCCTCTCAACGGCTCCATAGTTGGACCTAGACTCCATTGGACGAGGATAGGCTGCTAGTGTCGAGGGCTTCCATGGATTTTCTTCTAAAATCCGAGATCTGGTGCTACACATGTCCTTTTTGGCCTGTTTGGATTTTTTGACTGCTTGATGTTGATCTGCACTAACATCCACAACTTTGCTGCACCTTTCCATCTGAATTTGCAGCTGTGGTGGACTTGCGCTAATTTCAAAGCATGTTTCTCCAACACTTGGGCCAAGTTGGTCAACTGAAGTTGGTGTAGTGTGTTCAGTCTGGAAAGGTTTAACTTCAACGTCTTTTTGTAGAATACATTCCTGCTTTGGAGATGAAGACTTAGAGACGAGGTCCTTTGTTTCCTTCCTTCTTCCCTCCTCCTTCGGCACAAGACCCGAGAGCACAACCTTTAGATTGTCTTCAACATACATTGATGGGCTCTCTGTAAATGTGTCCTTAGATATGACCTCTGGTAGACTTGGATAACAATCAGTAGAAACATTCATAGAAATGTCCTCATCACACCGAAGACCCATTCCTGCCTGGAAGAGTGTACGGTTTAACTCTGCAGTTTTCTGCTCAAGTCTCTCATTTCTGGGAGTAGCTGTAGCGCCGGGACATGGCGAAATGAAGTCTATTGATGCAACAGAATCTGTAGGCATGTTCGTGGGATGAGATGCACTCTTGAGATCGTTTTTGCACACAGCATCTGTTTGGTTTAGACTGCAATCGGTGGCTTCAGCTGCAATGTCCATGTTGGAAAGACATCTTTTAACAGGTACATATCTGGATGAGCTGTTGCTGGCAAATCTACTTCCATCACAGGACCAGCGGCTCTGGCAGCAACTGATATTGCACTTGGAATCAACAGGATCGCAGCAGGATACATTCCCAGAGTCGGTCAGAATTTTTCCCTCATTTTCTTGAAGCATCGCCTCAAATTTTCGTACAATTGCGGGGCTGGTGTACTTTCTGTCCTGGTGGGTTCCTGGCCGTTGACACAATTGCTCTGTGCCACTGGACTCTAATTCTGAAGCTGAAGGACTGCTAAGGTACCAAGATGTACTACGGGCTGGTATGGGTGGGGCTTGTTGTCTTATGTTGTCTGGTGTCTTCGCATCCCTTTGCTGTGATTCCATGTTACAACTTTCCCAGTTCATCCAGTATTGCTCATCAAGGGACTTAAGGTCTTCACTCATGTTTTTCAAGTACAAAACTGTATCCTCCATTTCCAAATTATCCTTTACCCTCTCCGCCAACTCAGCCTTTCTTGGAAAAAACATTGACTCACTGCGGCTTCTAAGAAGGGAAACCAAACAAAGTGATATCACTATGAAGCAATGATCTGATTCATTTGTGATGCATGCAGCACCTGTGCGCAATGAGGTTTACCTCTTAATATCAGGCAGCTTCCTCATTTCATCCTGGTAGCTACAGAGTTCTTCACTCACACTGGCAATTTCCTTAAGTGCCTACAAGTAGTTAATGAATAAGAGGAATAATAAGAGCAAACCTTAGACCTCAGACCACACAATATAACATTGCAAACACAGCAGCGAATTTCATCCATTGCTGGATGAACAGTGAATTTACGATTTGTTTTGTGTTTCTATTAAGGAATAGTTCAGGAGGATTAGCATGAAAGTAATGCAATCAAGTAATTGAAACACCTGAGAGATTAGATTGAGATTAGAGTGTTATGAACAACAGTCTCACCGCATTAAGGGCAGTATTGTTCTTCTTTTTGTCACTTCCACAGGTTATTTCCATGCTCTGAAATCGTTTGAAAGGGTTAAGGAGGTCCTCTTGTCCAACGAAGCAGGACTTGTTCTCCATTTTCAATTTCAAACAGGTTTCCAGGATTTCTTCCAGCTCTGCAGTGTCTATAGCCTTTTGTTCACCAGTACCTTGCTGATTTAATAGTTTGCTTTGTTCGCTGCACTGGTCACTGGATTCACTGGTGATGTGACTGAGTTGACTTGTTTGGGAGTCGATGCTTGCATTGCTTTGCTGGGTTAGAGCCTCAGAATATTCATTGCTCTGGGCATCTGAGGGATAGGTAACTTCACTTGACAAAGAGCTGACAGAACATGAGCTGATCCTTAGTGCATTTTGTCCATCAGTAATTGGTCTGAGAGAACATCCTGTACGGTGAGCCTTCACTTCATTGTATAACTGGAAAAGACAAAACAATTGTGAATGTAGTCCTCGACACATCTTCTAATACCCAAACATTTGCCCCTTGCCAGTTTAAATCTATTATGCCAGACCTCCACAAGAAACCCAGCCATGCCCTTTCCTCTACTTTAGAGATGGGCAACGTCGGTCTTGGAGTGCCGCTGTCCTGCAGAGTTTAGCTCCAACCCTAATCAATCACAGCTAATCAATGTCTTCAAGATTATAAGGCTACAGACAGGTGAGGGGTTTTTTTCAGGGTTGGAGCTAAACTCTGCAGGACAGCGACCAACGTTGCCCCTCCTTGCTCTACATTTAACCACCCACCATTCCACACCATATCAGTAGAGAAGGGGTCTCCAATCCTGCTCCTGCTCCTGCTCCTACGTTTAGCTCCAACACACTTGCCTGGAAGTTTCTAATTACTCTGAAGACCTTGATTAGCAAGTTCAGGTGTGTTTAACTACTTTTAGAACTAAACTCTGGCCATCCAGGAGCAGGTTTGGACACTCCTGTAGTAAAGCATAGTGCTCACAATGCCAAGATTGTGGGTTTGATTCCCAGAAAATGCATGAACTTATAAAATACCTTGAATATGGTGCTTTGGATAAAAGTATCTGCCAAATTCATATGAAACCACATACCAAAAATCTAAGTCATGGTTCAGACTAGAGCAGGATCCCACAAATGTAGCCATGGAAGGCCATTGTCCTGCAGAGTTTAGCTGCAGCCTTAATAAAAGACACCTGAGCATAGGGGTGGGCGATATGACCAAAATCTTATATTAGAATATGAACAATTTTATTTCTCAATAATGACATATCAAGATATAGTTATTTTTGCTTTTTACGATATCAAATTTGTATTGAAATTTCATAAATCTCATCAACAATTTCAAAATCACATAAAAACCTAACACTAGCTTATAAGTTTTTTTTTTTTAAAAAGAAAAGAAAAAAAGCTCACTGAATACAAGTAAACAGTTATAAAATAGGAACAAAGAAAATAGTTATAAGCAATAGGACAAAAAACTACAACAAAGACAAATGAAATAGACATACCTGAAAAATTTTAAGCACTATAAAAAAAATACAATAGAACAAAGCAGGTTTATTAGGCTGTTGTCACTTTAAGTGAACACAGTGATCTAATATACTGATACACGTACACTTTCTTTTTCTCAACCATTTACGTTCACTTAAGACAAAAACGACTTTGTCTATGAGGATATTCGCAAAGACTGGCATTTTGACACACAAGTGTGTTAATTTGACTGTTCAGTAAGGCGCTAAAAAGAACAGTTCAGTGCTCACACGCTGTCTCTCAGACATATAACAAAATGAGTCCTCTTTTGCTGCTTATTGTGCTTGAACGCTTTTAAATCACTTGTTTTTAAACCGCAAAGCTTAAAAATGCATTCAACGATAAGCTTTCGAGATGGCACAGAAGGGCAACATCACATGAGCGTAACTGCGATAGAGATGATAGTCCAAAATTTCTACTGGTTGACACATTTCTACTGGTTGATTGTGTCTACTGGTATATCGCCCACCCCTACCTGAGCAAGCTAATAAAAGTCTTCATAGTTATTAAAATTAAACATAGGTGGTTTGATCAGTGTTTGAACTGGTCTAGAGCTAAGCATTTTGGTCAGGCTCTATGGGATTACACTTTGACAGACCTATGGAAAGTTCCATTATTGAACCTAGGACATGCTGCTCAACTGGTAGAGCACAGAACACTCGCAACACCTAAGTTGTGGGTTTGATTCTGAAGGAACGCTCATGCTGATAAGATGCATAGCTTGAACGCACTTTGGATGAAGCATCTGCCAAATGCACTGATGCATTTTCTCTACCTCTAGTTTGGAGCTCTAAGCTTAAGTCTGATGAATGCCTGAGCTAAACTGAGCTAAACTTCCTTTGGCAGTCACTTGAAATTCCAAGGTTTATATAATGTGACATCATCGCTTCCAATTTTAGGTGTTACCATTATCCATTGAGGCTTACTGGCAGAGCTTTCATTTAGCATGGAAGTAAACAGAAGCGCTTAGGGAATCATTTAATTTGAAACATGATATGGTTCTCTCTGCTGAGATGTGGGGAGTGGCGCACATCCGCAGACTCACCTCCTCAATCTTCCGCTGCATGTCCATGAGCTGGTTCTCCCACTCCTTCCTCTCAGCCTCAAAGCGTTCCAGCAGCTCAGATTTTTCCTTCACCCAGCCCTTCTCACTGCTGTCCAGCCTGCAGCGGAGGTCCATCGCTGCGCTGTGAGTGTCTTCCAGAAGCCTCTTTTGTTCCGCTCTTTCCCGCTTCAGAGTGTCCCCTAGTTCATTACTCCTCACAGTCTCCCCCAACACGCCATATCCCCGCGCTTCCAGCTGTAGGGAGAAGAGAGGCAGGGATTTGCTGACCACCAAAGAGGAAATGGGTGTATGGGATAGTTGTACAAAGAAAACAAAACATTTGAACAGGAAGAATCATGAGGAGTTTAGTTGGCAACAGGATGAAATGGACCTTGTGTCCTGACCAAGGCCTTGGATGCCCAGCCTAAGCCTACAGACAAAAACAGCTCAGACTAGTGCTGAGAGTTTTGCATGTAATGGAGAGGCCACATTGGTATGCTGACCCCCCGATGACCCTGGAGAGAGCGCACTAGACAGCAAACACTAAAACCATATTTATCACAGAGCTTGATTGAACTCTGCAGCTGATGGAAGCTATTGATGTCATTGAGACCTATAGTCTACATGAGTTATAATAACACATAATTATGCCAGTTGCGTTTTAGAGATTTCTAAACACTCCTGTTCAAAAGGTAAGCTTTTTTTTAATTAATACTTTATTCATCAAGGATGCATTGAAATTGATCAATGGTGACAAAAGACTTCTATTTCAAATAAATGCTGTTCTTTTGAACTTTGTATTTATCAAAATAAAAAATTGTTTCCGCAAAGAAAAATTGAGAAGAAACCTTGGTAAGCATTTAGACTTTTGACACGAACATTAAAAAACGTACATAGCCCAAAACTAGTCTTCTGAACATATGATGATGCCACTATTCTGCAAAATCTGCACAACAAAATCAGACTGGCCGATTACCAGAACCGACAGCTCCCCGATAGGTCAGTCAGTGCCTTGTCTATTGTCAATAGCTATGTTTCCATCCACCTATTTTTATGCACATTTTGGGATATTGTATAAAAAAAACTGCTGGATGGAAATGTCAGGATGCACATAAATTCGACTTTATTGCATTTCGTCTGTGCTCTGAGACGCAAGTCATTTATTATATCGCCTTGTTGGCGAGGCAATTTACACTAACTCCGCCCACTGACATTTGGTTGGGCCAGACAAAATTACAGAAGATGCTAGATTATCAACAGTAGCAATAGTATAAGGGTAAGGCACGTAGCAGAATGTTTTGACGCAAATCGAGTTCGAATCCATCTTTTGCCGAAATGGCTCTAGTCCTTTTCCCCGTCACATATCAGACCGGAAAAAGAAAATATTCAAAAAGTGGAAATAAAGTGACTAATGTGTGTTTAATAATAAAGTGTTTATCGGTTAGGGGTAGGGGGGGCTTTATTGTCCCAATAAGGTGGCATCCAATTAATAATTTTTTATATATATAATAATTTACACTATGTTATTACTGCATACCCTTTAAAGCGGCGCTATGCAGTTTTGGAAATTTCTTTGCTGTTTTCTCGCTTTTTGCTCGCAGGTTTCTCTATAGAGCTCCCCCTACAGCTTCGGAATAGATATTTGACAACACTGTCGTCAAAACTCGTTGGCGACTCTCCCCCTGCCATCTTCTCCCTCTGGTCATGTGCATTTGTTTTCAAAGAAGATAGTGTATGTGTGCAGTGCCGTAAAGCAATTTGTTACATCGCGAGACCTGATACCCGCCGGCCCAAAGTTGCAAGGGTGGTTTTTCTGCTCACAGGCGCTAGGGGGGCGCGAGAAGACCACCATTCAACCCGAAAACAGTCATATAACCATTCCAATGACTCTGAAGCTGTTCAGTTAAGGTAAATTAAGCTAAAAAAAACTGCATAGTTCCCCTTTAATATACAACAAGACTGAGGTGCAGATAGTATTTGCCACTATTTATAAATATAAATAGCCTCTAACTTACACTTATTGCAAAGAAAATACTGCTATTTGTATAGTGTATACAGAATCTATTGTCATTTTCACTTAGTGTAATTAGCAAATCGCCAAGAAAATGCTGCTATTTCACTTAAAGTAAATAGAATCTAGTTGCTTAGTTGCTTAATAATGGCCACGGCCTTATTCTAAACAAAAATTGTTACGTACAGTGGCTTATACTACTTTTTTAGTTCATCGGGAAGTGAGGATTTTGTTGTCTTCGACTCGTTAGATATTATTACTCAATATTCCAATTTTGCGCATAAGCTAAATTCGCAACTTTGGATGGAAACAGCTAATGAATATTAAATTCTTAATAATATAGCTGACAACTCAGCTGTGAAGTTAAGTCTTGATTGGACTGAACCTGCACGCTCCACCATCAGGGCAACCGCAAAGACAAAAATAGGTGAATCTTATTTATGGTTCATATAGCAACGGTCCAGAGCAAAGCAGTGTTTGCACAAACAGTGCGCTCCAATAGCACTAAAATGTGCTGGCACACTGTCCTTAACCCTATGAGTTCTCCTGGGTGCACTAACCGCATGTTTTTACAAGCAGAGGGCATGTGAGACACTGATGCGACATGTAACCAGAGTTGAGAGTGCAAGGGTGCTGCTAGTTTTAAGACTAAAATATAATTACCCTGGTTGCAGTGCACTCTGTCTGTGTGTAACAATGTCACAAAAGCAGCTCTCTATTAATAGACAGCAAGACCAATCCTTTAGCATCTCACATTCCTAAGGGTGGGGCCCTGGAGCAACTCATCTCTGTTTTAAAGATCAAAAATATGCTCCGAAATATGCTGGCGAATACCCTGCTGTGAAAGTGGTAAACCGAAGAAATCCACTGGGACAAAAGTATGTGCTGTGGTAGGATGTTGACTGCAAAGAAAACAACTCTTTTAAGGTTCACTCCGACCCCTCCCTGAATTCTGTTCTCTGCACCAACCAGTACTTTGGGTGGATTGGTGTGGCTAAACCCAAATCGTTTTCTGAATTTAAACAAGTGCACATGCGGTCAAGTGTGTCCGTAGTTTCACAATGTAAAACCTCAAATCACCATTACAAGACCACTACACATTTATTAGGTTATTCTTTTGTGTATTTTTGCAGTATGTTTAAGTTGAGTCCTGAGTCTAGTGTATGTCCTGAGGTGTAGTCCGTCACAAGATATGCCTTCACACAACAATCCGAAGCTCCTCTCCTCTTCATCTCAACAATGCCGACTGTGCTACTGTATTAGGAGTTTCTCCGAGTCACTAACTCACACTTACAATAAAGTATAAAGCCTTAGACTGGATTGAAATCTCTCACAATGGGTAGTAAATACAAGGCGATCTGGACAGTGTCTTTGTAAGGATGTCATAAACAGAAATGAAGGCTTTATATGAGAGGAAAAAAGGTGAAAACTAAGCACAAGATACTATTTTTAGTTTGGTAGTTTCCACACTAGCTTGCTTTTGCACATTACTCTTACATTTGCATCTGTGTCATGCCAAATTTCTTTTTCATTAATTGATGAAATATATGATCTAATGCCGCAAAAGAGCTGGTCTTCTGTGGCCACTTGCACACAAAGCTTCTGTTGACAGGATATATTTGCACTTGATAGTGTTTGTGTTATGTAAAGCCTATGCAATCTCTGAGCTATGCTCAATGACAACCATTAGAAAACACACAAATAATGAAAAACTTTGACATTATCCGTGTGCCAATAATCTAATTTGATTTTGAACTTAATCTATCTTGTGTAAAACTTTTCATATCACTGTAAAAAGTGGTAACCTGCAATTGTTACCTTAAAGATCTATTACTACCCGATTTAACCCAAAAAAAAAAAAAAATTGTTGGTATGTGATGTTAAATAATATGTTTTGCCTTAAATCAGTTAATTTGGTTATTACCATTTTTAGGTTACTATGTTTGATTGTTTTTCAGTAGAAGCAGTGTCATATGCTTTATTTGCTGTTATTTTATGTATTAAATAAGTTATTATTTGTGTTTCTGTTGGCCAAAACAACAGAATTGGTTTGATATTTTTGCATTTTCCTTTTTTTCTGAATTGGTTTGTGCTTCATAATTGTTTATTATAATGTAAAAGACATTAAATATTGTATAATACGTTTTAAATACAAGGAAATATGTTTTTATCTTCGGCTAGTTCTATTTCATACGGCAAAAAAAAGTTATTCCTCAAATCAGCATCAATAAACAACAAGTTCACATTGTGACAACTTACCCCATCTAGTGTGGCAACATGCCTCGATAGTCTGTGTTCAATTAACTAGTTCCTTACCCTACGACGCAAATGTTGAATAGCTGTTTTCAACACTTTCGGTTTGTGTCTATACTTTAAAAAGTAAACCCACCTTTAGAACTAGACATCCCCCGTCACATAAATAGGGATATGTTTTTGCTATAGTAGGCTATATGTTTCATACCTGAGTAATGCGCCTCTTCAGCTCTGATCGCTCCACTTCCCATGCGCATCGATCCTTAATGCTTTGCAGTTCCAGCTCACCCCGTCTACTTTCCTCACGCTTCACCCCCGACTGCACCTCCTCTAAAACACACTTCAGGTCCAACAATATCCTTCTGTTTTCTCCACCCTGTAAACACAACGCAGAATAAGAGAAACGCACACTGCTGGTTGGTCAAAACCCACTGGTGTCGCATGCTTTGTGTTTGTAGCTACTTGAATATCAGCAACTTGTCTCAAAAGCATTTCCTTCTCCATCCTCCACTCCTCTTTCTCGTGATCGTAGCGCTTTTTTAAGTCCTCGAGTTTCTTTTTAAGGCGTGTGTGTGGACTGTGCTCGTGACTCGGGGTTTGTGCGCGAGGCGCTTCGGATGGTCCAGGTGGAAGCTGCTCCAGAAAGTTGCTCGGGAACGAACGAACCCGGGCGGGACTCTGGACCTTCTTACCGGGCCTCTCTAGACGAGAACACGGGACGAACTCCCAGCCTTGCGCCTTGCTCACATACCCGCTGGATCCATTTCCAAACGCATTCCACATCTTTCAGTCACAACTAAACACGGATAACAACCTCTCTCTCTTTTTTAACTATTTGCACTGCAGTTACAGTCCCCATAGGAAAAAAAAAAAAAAAAAACACACACACACACTATATTATCCGAAACCAGCCACTTGTGCCATCTCCTCCGCAGCCCAGGCTGGTGTCTCTGCGCCGGGCGCATTTCTTCCTTCCATGTCAATAAAGGACGACAAGGTCAGCCTGTCATTCTCCGGAGACGCCGATTTCACACTGAAAACAGTATAGTGTACACACTATCCTCTAAACTGCATCCTTTAGGTTATAAATTCTCAGTCTACATTATTTTGCTTTAATAAAATAAGCTAGTGAACTGCAGATTGATGTCATCCATTAGCGTACTCTGCTTCAGACTGAAAATGACACCGACAGACTCAAGAGTCAAGAGCCTAAAATACTCTGATGTATTTTTACCTCTGTAACTATGTTGTAGGCCTACCTTGTTGTCATTCGGGGTCCTTGTGCACACTGAAAGCTCAACTTTAAAGTTACCATTAAATCAAAAATGATGATTCTTATTTTTTTTATTGAATACTGCAGTGTTCATTATAAATTATTTATCTGTGCACAATTGCACATCATTAATTTTTATATTCATGTAATTTTTTATCAAAAAAAACTTCCCCTCCCTCTTGCTGTGACATCTCTTCGACATCGACCAATAGCAAACCACAACCATCCAATCAAATCCCCTTGGACAAAATCAAGTCCCGCCCTACATTTGTTCTTGTTTGAGAAGCAGTTTCACTCTGATATATATGGAAGCTTATTTCCGCCACAGAAAAAAACAATTTAAAAGATTATTGCAACTTTTTATCCCACATTGCTGACTTTTTTCTCACAATTAAGAGTTTATATCTCACTATTCTGACTTTATATCTCGCAATTCTGACTTTATAACTCGCAATTCTGACTTTTTTTCTCACAATTCTGATTAACTCGCAATTGTGAGTTATAAAGTCCAATTCTGTGGGGAAAAAAGACTAACTTCTCATAATTCTGACTTTATAACATACAAATGTAACTTTATATCACGCAATTCTGACTTTATGACGCACAATTGTGAGATTAGATCACACAATTCTGAGAAAACAATAGGGAAGCTATTGCAACTTCTGTTTCATGCAGACAATGATAACCACGAGAATCAAAAAAGACAGAGAACACAAACTTCAATCTCAACAGAAACAGTAAGAATGTTCATTTTTAAGGTTCACAATGAGTAGAAAAGTAGAAAACAACAGCTGCCAATTTTCACTGTTTACAGTGTACAGTAGATAGTCATTATAATACAAATATATATCACACACTCTTTATTTGTAAAAGGTTTCAAATGTGTTTTACAGCTTAATGCCAAAAGAGTTTGCATGGTTCTTTAGAAAATGCACTGGAGCTTCATAGAAAGGCTTTACTTTGTCATCTGATAAAAGATGATATTAGGAACCGGGACACTCATCACATATAACGTAACATCAAGAACTTTTTAATCTCCAAAGAACCAAATGGCCAACTGAGGATTACTGAGAGAACTGTAACTACATTACACTTAGTTTATTATTTCAGATGCTTTTTTAAAAGACTACAGTTGTTATACACACACATTTGGCGGGTTTGCGGGTGTTAAAGTCAAGCTCTGATCAGGACACAATGCTAACACATATAATTTAAACTATATTAAATGTAATAAGCTAATGAAATACACAAAAAATACTCACCAAATAAACTGAATATACAAACAGTGAAGCAGATTGTGAGTGGACGCTTGTGTTCGGTTGAGTGACTGTAGTCTGTGCCTGAAATGATCATCGCTTCCTGTCCCATGCGTAACCTTGATGACATGTCCAAAATCAATATGATAAACTAAGAAAACAGAACAAAAAGAAAAGGAAGAAAGTAACAAAACTGTACAATAAATAAAAGAAATGAAATTTACAGAACAAAGAAAAGAGTGAAAAGAAAGACTAGTTTGAAAATAGTGGCATACGATAAAGATGAGAATAAAACAAGAATGAGAATAAGCAAAATAATAGGTTGAAACATCTGGGTTGATATCAAAATGGAAGAGGAAATGGAAGAAAGAGAGTATCAGTGAGTCTATAGAGAGGCAGAAGAGTGCAGTATTCATTACATATGATCACGATTGAGGAAAACAAGTGAAGATCACAATCATCCATTAAACAAACCTTATTATATGTAAGAAATGAATGGTATAATTCACCCCAAAATGACAACTTTGTCATTATATACTCATCATTGTTCCAAACCCATATGCTGTTATTGTATGTATGCATTTATTTATTTATGTAAAATTTGAAGAATCTATATGACATTTTTTGACTCATGCATTATATCCCAATTGCCTTGTGAGACAAACAGACCAAAACTGGCATCATTATTCTCTAAAAATCCTGCTCTCCACCACAGCTGTCACATCAGACATGGCACATTTTTTCACATCACCTCAAGTATGAAATCAATAACATCTTCAAACATGATTGTACTTATGACAAAATGTCATTGAGGTCAAAACTGGTGCTATATTTGATTTGAGAGTTATGGCATAATGGGACATTTTTCAATGAATTTAAAATGTAGCATGTTCATCATGCAAAACTTATTTATGAATATAATTCATTTGGACTAATTTACTCATGCTTTATGGTGTTTTTTTGTCCTTTTTGGAGCTTGACAGATGAAATTACGATAAACTTGTTGTGTGATTCTTCAAAATGTCTTATTTGGTGAAAAAATACATACAGGGTAAAAAATGGCATACAGGGTCAGATTGTCATGAGGATGATTAAATAATTATTGAATGTTAATTTCTGTTAAACTTTCCCTTTAAAGTGTCCCATTATGCGATTGTAATGGTTCCTTATTTAGTTTTAGAGTCTCCTACAATAGGTTTACATGCATCTAAGATAAAAAAAAACACTTTAGTTTTCTCATAATATACATTGCAACATCACCTCATTTCGCAGTGTCTGAAACAGTTCGATAAAGAATTTGGTCGCTCTAAACCTCTCCTTTCTGAGAGCCTATTGGTCAGATTGCCCAGTCTGTTGTGATTGGTCTACTCTGCTATGATTGGTCAGATGGCCCAGTCTGTTGTGATTGGTCTACTCTGCTCTGATTGGTCAGATGGCCCAGTCTGTTGTGATTGGTCTACTCTGCTCTGATTGGTCAGATGGCCCAATCTGTTGTGATTGGTCTACTCTGCTATGATTGGTCAGATGGCCCACTCTGTTGTGATTGGTCTACTCTGCTCTGATTGGTCAGATGGCCCAATCTGTTGTGATTGGTCTACTCTGCTATGATTGGTCAGATGGCCCACTCTGTTGTGATTGGTCTACTCTGCTCTGATTGGTCAAATGGCTCAGTCTGTTGTTATTGGTCTACTCTGCTCTGATTGGTCAGATGGTCCAGACTGTTTTGATTGGTCTACTCTGCTCTGATTGGTCAGATGGTCCAGTCTGTTGTGACTGGTCTACTCTGCTTTGATTGGTCAGACGGTCCAGTATGTTGTGATTGGTCTACTCTGCTCTGATTGGCCCAAATTTGTTACAAACCTACATAGGATTTAGCAGGAAGACTGGAATTACTGATGACTTGTTTCAGGCAGTTCAGAATCACTTCTTTCTTTTCGGAGACAATAACTCCACTTATCAAGCACTTTGAGCTTTGAAACTTTGCAGACCTTTTACATTCACAAACAGCTATATTGCACACTACATAAAAGGATATATCCAAAAAAGCATAATAGGCTTGTGTAAGTCTTGAGTTTATTTGCACTTACTGACAGAGGTTCTTCAGTTTCTCGATCCTCTGGTTTTGGGACATCCAGGCGGTCGATGAAGTTCTGCAGCTCCTTCTTGAAAGCTTTCATCTGAGCATTGATGCGGTAAAGCAGCTCGTGCTCTCGTATTCGACCGCCCTCATCATCATCATCCATTCTTCCAAACAGCTCACCGTTGGTCGCGTAAACACGAGCTTCTGCAATGATGGTGCTGGTATCAGCAATGAGTCTATCGATGGTCCTGCTCAATCTTTCCGCCTCTATACGGATATCAATCATCTGCTGGCGGTCCTTGAAACTTCTCGGTAAAAAACGTCCCTCTGGGGTGTAGAGGGAGCGAGTAGGAGTGAGGCACCGGATGTTGCGGACCTCCTCTGAGTCACTTTCGCCGCCAACTGGACCCTCACGTTTGCGATGCGGCGTGAGCCGAGAGCAGTCATCGTCGCTTTCCCTGCGGCCACAGTCGCTCTCTGCGTCGCTGTCCCTCGGGCTGCCGCGGATGCCCAGGTGAGACGCCAGATCGTAGCGTTGCATGTTGGACAGCAGCACGCGGTTTTCATACTGCAGCTGCATCACCTTCCCGCTCAGTTCGTTGATCTGCAGCCTGGCGACCTTCAGCTCTTCCTGCAGAGCTTCAAACTTTGCCCCATCGACCGCCCCGCTGTTGTAGCGTGAGCCCTCATGTGACCCTGCCTTGTATTTGAGCTTGTTGAGCTCGCTGGTCATTTTCTTGTTCTGCTCTTCCACGTCAGCCAAATTACGGCGCAGAAGTTCAGCCTCATCCTCCACCAACTGCAGCTGTTGCCGCATTTCGGACAGCGCCTCGCTCTGCTCTCTGGACGACGGGTCTGTCGTCCCACCGGCCAGCTCATCCCCGCGCATGTCATCCAACTCAGCCTTCAGCCCGCGGTTCTCTACTTCCAGCTCCACGATTTTGCGACCTAAGATATTGGCTTCTTCTTCCACCAGCCGCAGACGGAGCTTCAGTTCGGACTCTCGGGTGGTGGGGGGACCTCCAGCCTCACCTTTGGGGAGAGGACTGTCTACATCACCGTAAAAGGAGCGGTACTTGTGGAGCTCCTGCTCTAAACGGTCCTTCTCTTTGTCTATCTTAGCCATTTTCTTCCGCATCAAGACGGCCTCTTCCTTGATGAAGGCCAACTGGCATTTTAGATCTTCATTTTCCTCCTATGGAAGAAAATATAGTTTGGAAAATGGTGTCGAATTTGCTGTCAAATTGTTAATGCATTGATGTTGTTGGTGCAAATCAAGTGCATAGGAAAAGGTAGGACTCTGAAAAGTCTACATGGCTCATGAAAATTTGAAATTTGTAGGTGACATTCAAGTCAAGTCAAGTCAAAATTCACTGCTTTTATTCAAATCAAAAAATATATTTTTTGCATCACTCAATCAACTTAAATGTATTACTGTGTACTGTACCACAAAATAAATGTTTATGTGTTAAATCAGATAAAAATAGCAGGTTATCACTTTTTACCATTTACCACCTGCACACACCTGCATTTGTAATCGGTTTGAAATGCGTGCTCTCTTTTCACTTTCACTTCGCGTTACCCCCAAAGAGTTACTGTGCCCTCACTCGTTTAGGCAGCCAAGTGGTTGGCAAAGGATTATGCTTGTGCTTATACCACAATTTTTAAATCCCAAAAAGTGTATATGGGGGGGAGGACTTAGAAATGTCTACTCTTACAAAAGCTGCTGATGCATTTGACAACATCTGAATGTCTCTTACCTCTGTTGGGGTTTGTGGAGTCCTCTTCTCTGATGTCTTTACATCTTTTCCTCTTCGTTTTAGAGAAAGCTGCAATGCATTGGAATTAACATGATGGAACTTTATTATCTACACTGAAAAAAGTGAAACAACTGTGTCATTTAGTTAAAGTTCATAAATGCACATAACTTTAAGCAGAAATTATTGTGGTTTTATAATTTTTTCTGATGTTTTTTAAGCATATAACAGAAAGTACGATTCATATTTTAAAAAGACATCACAACACAATAGAGTGGTGTAGGCGTGATGTCAGAACCCAGAAGACTAACTCGTTGCTGGTTCCCTCCTATGGGTTTTTATAATGGGGTTTTTCAATTTATAAGTAAAATAAGATCCGTGGTAAACATAATTACCTAGTTCTGGCACGAAACTCATGGCGCAGGCTCATAAGTCTTTGACTCATTTGGTAGCGATCACATTATCTACATGCCACATCTGATTGGTTGCTGTTGCATCAGCGTCCAATGAGCTGCGGCTCAACATTCAAACAAATACAGCTAGTGTTGCTGGTAGCAGTATGCAATGCGCTTTAAGAAACCCTCCACCTTCCCCAGCTCCACCAGTATAGATCTGCTACGGGGGTTAAATCATGTGTGTTACATGTGCAGCAACAGCAACATGTCTTACATGCTCACATCAGTGTCTGTGAATGTATTGGCAGTAGCAAGTCTCGGTACTTGATCTGTTGTCTTGGTACTTGATCTATTCCGCCAAGACCAAATACATTAACAATGCCATATCCATTACCCTACCAATCTCTATAACCATACCAATCTCCTGAGAGCAGTCATGAAAGAACTTGGCGATACTTGGACGTTTTGTTCAGAAAAACATGTCTTTGACCGCGAGAGATTTGGCGAGATCGGGACTCTGGTTGTTCGAGAATGTAATCTTGGTCACATCACGGCTCTCCACACACTATAGGAACAAAACCTAAATAAATCTATGATAAATCTATTACTTTTTTATCGTCATGTTTGCGCTCACATTTAAAAAATCTGATAAGTTTTAACAAATATTTTATTGTGGGCCAGCCTTTATGTTTTGTTTAAGGTGAAATTAAGGTAACGGTAAAGGTAACTCTCGCCAAATTGCAACCTGGACTATTTTTGTTAATCTACCCGAGTCAAACATTCGTGTAAAAGCATAATTAGAATGGAAACGCCACTTTTAAGATTGACCGTATTTTCGTTTTCGGTCAAAATCTCTGAATCTTTCCATCTTTACTCTCCTCATGTTACGGAGCATTCGGAGATCGACTTCTTTTGACTGACAAAATTCCAGCCACCGGAAACACTAACTGATAAAGTGAGTCGTACAAAACCTTTCTTTATAGTAAACTTTGTGTACACAAACAATGTTCTCAATGCTCGAGTTCATGTGTAGAGACCCTGGTGATACTTCCAGCAAAGTTTCATGTTGTGTCGAGCCTTCTTAGGCTCAATCCCAGTTCAACCCTTGGCCCTACCCCTCCGTTTTGCGCGTTCCTGTGAAGGGGTAGGGTTGTCTCAATTCTCTTTTGGTTGGTGGGGTAGGGGTAGGGGGAAGGGCCAGATAGCCCTTGAAACGAAGATTTTTTCGGGACCACACTTTAAACGAAGGGGTATGAGAAATGTACCTGCATATACCGGCTACAGAGGCAACATGGCTGCCAATAATTATTTTCTTTATGTCACATTCAATCTTGTGTGCATATTTACGGTCATGTTCTTCAAAGAAACGGTTGCAAAAAAATCGCTAAAGTTCGTTTACAATATGACGCGTGTAAAAAGCAAAAGTTTGAAGCGAAGTGGACGTGCGAATGAGGCGAATTCTTGTCCACCGCGCCGTGCTAAACGCCTCATTCGCGCCGCAAGACCTCCTTTACATTGACTTAACATTAAAATCACTCGCACCAGACGCTCTATTCGCGTTTGGTGTGAACGCAGCATGAGGCGTCGAAGATATCGTCATCTCCGTTGTTTTCTGCTAACTTCAGAAGAAAAATGCAACAAAAATAATAGCTGTAACTCACGCAATTGAGATGACTACATCTGATGACGGCATCTTGGAAGTTTGTGATAAACATTGCCGCATCTCCTGTGACGTAGGCGCTAGCGACGACGTGTAACGGTGTAGTAGTGGTGTCCCATTTCTTAGGGGAATATTTTCACCCCTACGCCTTGCCACTCTGTTTCAAGAGGCAAGGGTTAGGGGTAGGCGAAGGGGTATAAAATAGAATTGGGATTGAGCCTTAGTGTTTTAAAAATAGCTATTTTGATGCTATCATAGAAGTGCCCCAAGCACTCCCATTCAAAAGGCAATTTGACCGAAAATGAAAATACGATCAAACTTAAAAGTGGCGTTTCCATTCTGATTATGATTTTACACGAATGTTTGACTCGGGTAGATTAACAAAAATAGTCTAGGTTGCAATTTGGCGAGACTTACCCTTTAAGTAACATTTTGGCTTATGTCTAAAGAAAATATATTGATTAAGTATGGTATGGTCTTTAAAATAAATAATCTTTTTAATTTGTTTACATTTTTTTGTCTTGGGGAAAATAAATGTTTTGGATTCATATTAAATCGAAACTATAGTCTGAACCAAACCATAAATATTATTTGAGTAAAACTAATTTGTCTGTAACAAATTTAAGTTTTTTAAGTTGGTCCAAAGTATAAAAAATTTTTTCAGTGTATGCAGTACATATCTGTATTCTCAAAACATATTATGCTTTGAAAACATGTGTCTGTGCAAATTTCAAATGTGTATGGAGAGATGACAAATCTTATAGGCTATATAGTTTATTATACTGGTTAGTTAAAATGCTCTCACCTCTTTGGTCTTCTCCAGCTCGTTCTGTAAAGCCTGCTTTGTCACCTCAACTTCAATCAGCTGTTCCCTCAGTCTTTCATTCTCTTCGTCTGTTTTCGTTCGTTTCTCCTCCACATTCTCCAGTTCATTGTGCAGTCGCACAGACACATCCTTGGCCACCTGGCAGAGGAGAGAACGTTGTCTTGTTACTGACACTTCTCTCATTCCTTGTTGTTTTGTGGTTCACTGTTTCTACAGTGAAAAGTTAAAGCTGTGCATTCATTGTTTACAGGCATCATAGTTTGCCATGAGGATTTGAGTCTACCTTCAGGTCTTGCTCCAGGCTCCTCAGCAGCTCCCCGTCGATTTCACCTGTTTCTGCGAATCGCATCCGCTTCCTCTCTGCCTTCCGCAGGCGATACTGGAGGATTCGGCAGTTCTTATGGGCTCTCTCGAGTTCACGCCGCATGTCCTGCAACTGACAGGCGTCTTCCTCGTAGAATGTGTCCCTAATTTCGTCCATCTCCGCTCGCATTTCTTCAATTTCATGCTAATAAATCACACAAGTTCATGTTAAAATAGCGAAATATCATTTTTATGTGCAGGGTTAGTGACAAAAAAAAAATGGATCTAAGGTGAGTAATCTTTGTAAAATCTAGTTTAACATCCATGCGCCAGACGACTTGTTGGATAGGTTTAAAAAAAAGTTATTACACTTTATCTATCTATTTTTATTGCACTTTCAACAAAATTGTCAAAAAAATTATTCGTTTTCAAAAAAAATTCAAGGTAAAGTTTTTTTTTAATCATGAATTCAAAAGTATACTCTTCCGTTCAAATGTTTGGGATCTGTAAGATTTTTAAATGTTTTTAAAAGAAGTCTTTTCTGCTTACCAAGGCTGCATTTATTTGATCCAAAGTAAAGTAAAAACAGTGAAATTGAAAAATATGATTACAGTTTCAGCATCATTACTCCAGTCTTCCATCACATGACCCTTCAGAAATCATTCTAATATGATGATTCGCTGCTCAAGAAATATTTCTGATTATTATCAGTGTTGAAAACAGTTGTGTACAATTTTCCAGGATTATTTGATGAATAGAAAATTCAAAAGAATAATATTTATCTGAAACAGAAATGTTTTGTCACATTATAAATGTCTTTATTTTATCAATTTATTTTAAATGTTTGATCAATTTTTTGGATCCTTGCGGAATAAAAGTATTAATTTCTTTTAAAAAAAAGAATGGCATTGTATAATGTAACGAATGATTTCTATTTCAGATAAATGCTGGTCTTTTAAACTTTTTTTTCATCAAAGTGAAAAACAAAACAAAAATTGATAATAATCATTAATGTTTCTTGAGCAGCAAATCATCACATTAGAATGATTTCTGAAGGATCATGTGACACTGAAGACTGGAGTAATGATGCTGGAAATTCAGCTTTGATCACAGGAATAAATTACATTTTAACATATATTAAATAGAAAACAGTTATTTTAAATTGCAATAATATTTCACAATACAGTTTGTACTGTATTTTTGATCAAATAAATGCAGGTGAGCATAAAATACTTTTTTTTAAAACATAAAAAAATCAGTAGGCTAGTGTATGTCATAATTTTTCTTGTGGTTATGGGAAATTTATCAGATATTTTTTAAGTGATCAACCGCCCTTGAATCACAGTCATGTAAAGGGTTTGATTGTTTTCTTCAATGTCAACACATCCCTGCATTATAGTTATACCACACTTTGATTTGGACTATCTTTCAAGTATTAATATTTTCTTTAAATACTTTATCAAATTAATTGCCATTTCTGAGGCAAAACTACTTTAAATGACTTTTTCTTTGTTCTCAGAATGGTTTAATTCATTTAATTCAAAAATAAAATGACGTTCATTACAACAGAGGTGTAACACGTTCTTTATCGCATGCATTTATTTAACATTTTTAGGTCCATATATCCACTCACATTAACTCAAGCACCATCAGTGTGATCTTATCCTACCTTAAGGTAATCGTTCTCCTCCTCTAGTCTCTCGATGTCCTCCTGCAGCTCCAGGTTTGGCGGAGGTAAAGCCTCGGAGGGCCGGTTCGCCTCCGCGTGCGGCGCGTGCGGCATCCTCTGCGGCTCGGTCACCGGCGAGCTCGGCGTCTTCGTTGCCATTCCGCTTTCTTTCTTCAAGCTTTTGTTCATGTGAAACTGTATGAGTTCAGACTGCAAGCATCCCTCCCTCCAGAAGCCCGGGCCGCATCCCACAGCACTCTTGGCCGTCTGCTTGCCTCCATCAGCTCTCGCGGTCTCTCGTTTGCCCTGAGAGGCTTTCGTGGAGCTCGGCTGATCGGAGACCACCCGAGCAGCTTCGGCCCCCAACAGCGACTCCTCTGCGGCGTAGGGCTCCTCAGACGAGCTGCTGCGCTCCTCGATGCTCTTGTTCTTCTCCGCCCTTCTCAGAGTCGGGCTTTCAGCACCGCTCGCGTGGACAGCGGCCGCGCCTTTAGCCGCGTGTTTGTCTTTCCCCGCGTGGACAGTGACTGGAGAATTACTGCGGCTGCTTTTACCGCCGGGCTTCGACGCGACGCCTTTAGCAGTCGCGCTTTTGGACGCCGCTTTTGACGGCGAGTCTTTGAATCTGGCTGGCGAGGACGCGCGCTGCTGTTGTTTCATGCTTTCCACAGAGTCCATTCTGTCATCTGTGCGAGTTCACGTGTGCAAGATCCATTTCTTCCTGCAGCTGTGAGGGGGGAAAACAGCTTTAATATTTTATTGATGGTAGGCTCTTAAACAAAATAATGGCAGCGGTGCCATACGTGATCTAATGCTTTCTGGCTAATGCAATTGAAGAATATTTCTGACTTGAATAAAAACAGTGAGGCTAAAAGGGTGTCGATCTGATTGATTTGTCTGAAGTCAGATGATGTTATAATGGCAGATCAGATGTTGTCATCATCATCCAGTGATGGTGGGGCTCATATAGCAGATTGGCCTATTCTTTTGCACGTAAACCTTTACATGGAACAGTATTATTTGAGGTAGCATACCCGGCGTTTTGATAAAATTAGCCTATTTCGTTCACTGTACCGAGTATTTTTCATGTGGGCCCGAGTGATATCATGACGATTCGTATGGACGGGAATACAAAAAGAAATACAAAATAATAAAGACATCGATCATGTGCCAGCAGCTGAGATTCAAATAAGCATCATGAATTATTATGTGCAGAGACACTGCTAAAGCACCGGCTCCTTTACATTCATTTAGTTAGGCCATTGTTACATCTTATTCTACAGGCTCGTGTCCATGTAAACCAGGACTTTATTTCTGTCATTCTTATACTGATTCGTAATTTAATATATTGACGTAACGATGATGAGTTATTATCTTGTAACCTTTCCAAGGTGAATTAATCGTTTAAGCCATTCTTTATACCCGGTCGAGCAACAGATCTAAAGAAAACATACTTAAACATCCCACAATAACAAATGAACACAATTCTTACCTTTTAAGATCTCATCTTCTCATCTTCATGGCGCAGGCTAAAAATAATGGCAGTGTACAGCGTCCTGAAACCACCATCACAATGGATCAATATTCACGAGGTGACGTCACTGCTGGGCGGAGACTTGAACACCATCAGAGACGTTTGAGCACATCTATCTATCTATCTGTCTGTCTATCTAAATGTCTATCTGTCTGTCTATCTAAATGTCTATCTGTCTGTCTGCCTGTCTGTCCGTCTGTCTATCAACACAGGAAATCTGTCTAGCATTTTTTTAAAACATAAAAATCTTTACTGCATAAAATCTTGATTTTTATATCCAGTAACTTTCATAATTAATATTTATGTTTTTTAGATCTTGTGTGAGGCCAGGCTTCTGTTCTCTCCTCTACCAGACTGACATGATCAATACATCGGGCTCCACCCCAGTGCATCTGCAGTCACACACCATCTGGGACTCCATCACATCCAGACACACACTGGCATTATGTCTGTCGTCTTCCTTTCTTGCCCAGTCACACTGCCCTACAAAGGCTTCTAATTGTTTGATTGAATTTGAAAATGAATTTTGATGCGTTTTCTCTGAATCTGATCACAGTGGAGTCAAACCCATCTATCACAGGACAGATCATAAGACCCGATTCTCAATTTTGGCAAAATGTGTGATTACTACTTTTTGCCTTTGTCTTATTGACTCATTGTTTACATGTATCCATGATACAGGTCAGTGCATTTGTTCCACACAAAATGCTTTAATTGAGGCTTGTAATAAAGTGTGTGTGTGCCGTGGTGGGACGGGGGATGGTCACATGTGACCTTTCTGGCCAGCTGGTAGCTGAATGACAGGGTGTGTGGCAGCTGGGTAACGTAAGGGACGGGTTCTAATTGCTGCCATTAGAAGAACACATCAGAGATGAATCTATTCAGTGTAATGGCAGCTGGGGATCTACAATGATGAAGTGTAACTATATGACAGACTCGCTTATTTAATTTGAGCACAAATCACCCATATGGATTGAAACAAACCCTTAAACTTGAGTTTTAAACTTCAGTGTGGAAATAATCATCCATTATCCACTTGGTGGACAATAAAACATATAAAAATCCCTTTCATTGACTGAGTGACTTGAGCAGAGACCAGATTCCAAGGCTGCATTTATTTGATAAAAAATACGGTATGAACCGTAACATCGTGTAATATTATTACAAATTAAAATAACTTTAATATTGTTGTTACGGGTAAAAGGTTGACGAAAAATGTCAAAATAATAGGTTTGTTTATTTAAACAAAGATAACTCAGGTAATCCGCACAGATAAAACACAACGAAACAGTGTGTCTACACACAAGCAACACCGGACAATGAACTGAAGGAACTGGAGAGCTTAAATACACAACATAACAAACAGAATACAAACAGGTGTGATCTAATTAATGAACAACCATGATAGCAAACTAGTGGCGGGAAACCGAGAACAAAGGGAAACAAACTAGATAACTAAGGCAGGCAAAACAGAAACTGAATCACAATAAAAATGAAACCAAAACTGAGCATAACTGTTATAGTACGCCCGGACGACAGCCCACAGTGGAGTTGATGAAGGGAGTCTGAACAGCAGAGGCACCGTGACGAGTGTACGAGGTGGAGCCAGGGTGCCAGAGGTCTGAGGTGGAGCCGGTGGGACTGAGGACCAAGGTGGAGCCGGTGGGAAGGCAGAGCCCATGGAGCCGAAGGGGTGGAGGGATAAAGAGTAGCTGAAGGCCCATAAGTCTGTGGGACAGGCAAAGTGGCATCTGAACATGGCGAAGCCGGAGGGGTGAGGGAGCCCAATGGAGCCCGATGGAGCCGTAAGGACGATGGTATCTGGTGGAGCTGAGCGAGGGAGGAGCCAAGGCATGGAGTGATGGGCTCAGAATCTGGATGCGGAACCATGGGATCCACTTGACATGGGCGAAGCTGGAGACCAGAAGTCCCGAGGCAGATCCACACAACTACGTTTGAGGAGAAGTCGAGGAGCTGAAGGGAACTAGCGGAGGTGAGGCTGACGGACTGGCTGAATCAGGAAGAGGAATCTCTCCAGGTGGGAGAGGGAGGCTGGCTGGAATCAGCGACAATGATGCATTCTTGTTAATGGGCGATGAAAACACAGAAGACTTCACAGGAGAAAACACAGGAGATTCAGCAAAACATCCATACCAAATCCTCAAAATAATTATATTCCATAATTAATAATTATATTCGGCATTGTGGGTGGGGTCCTCCTCCATACCCTCGAACTCCACTAAACATCCCACGGCGGTGCCGGCTTACACCCCTGGTCAGACTCACAGTGGGGCTCGGGCTCCGAGGCGATGGCTGGCTCTGTCCCAGTTGGCAACCTTCCAGTGTCTCTCTTGAAACCAACACAGAAGTGACTTAAACTGCAATTCATCGACTGGCCGCTAGATACAGGCTGCAAAAGCCAGTCAATCCCATAGACCCTCATGTTAAAATGCCCAACTTCACAGCAGAAAAAAACTTGTTTACAGCCTGGTACAAAAATACTTTTTGGTCTATATAGCTAATTTTGCCCTTCATGACAACTGTGAGTGGCCACTTGAGAGACAGGTGGATTGCAACTGCTGTCACTACTAGCCGTTTGTCTGCTGTCTGTTAACTGTCACGTCATCTCTTTGCCCATTTTCGTTTATTCTGGAGTGACGCGCGGTGACGCGCTGCCAAGACGATGACAGCCGTCTCCGCCCACTTTGGGCTTAAAAAATTATCTTCAGAAACATACGGGTGACGGAGACTACGTCCATATTTTTTTTGCTCTGTCCTCATTGTAGGCTCTGGCTTGTTCATTGCGGCAGGCTCAAACCCTTCATCTGCAGTGGGCTCTGGCTTAATGTCCGTGAATGCGATGTTATGGGCGTGGGCCTTGGGTCTGCAGTGGCCATAAGAGATTTCATCAATTCGGGATAGGCACACTGCGGACATTTGAGGATGGCATCTCTCCAAGTACCCTCTTTCATGTCTGGTAGGTCAAGAGGGCTGTGATATTTCATCCCAATCCAATACAGAGATTTCATAGTCTCATCATCAAATGCGGTTCGTTGGTTGAGCTGGCAAAAATTAAACAAATATACCTATATTGGTATTGTGGCAAGCAGGGTGGAGCCGAGAGCTGTGGGAATGGAGCGAGGCCGGTGGCGCGAGAGTGCTAATGAGCCTCACCTGCGCTCCACACTGGTCTCCAGTCCCACGGTGGAGCTACCGAGGGATAAAAGGAGGAGTGACGACTGTGCAAGACGAGAGAGGACCAGGCCTGGACTTTGTGTTGTTTTATTATTTTTATATGCAGCAGTTGTCCTTGAGGGGCTACCGCTTTATTCTCGTTTTATTGTATGTTTATTTTTGGGATTAAAGTTTATGTTGAGCGTTCGTCGGCTCCCACCTCCTTCTTCCCTGAACATTGCAACAGGAAGGTTATCATGGGCAAAATAAATAAATAAATGCCATGAGATATCCATAATCCTAATCATTCTAAGAAATCATTCCAATATGCTGGATATGAGATGATAATGACATTATGAGATGCTCATAAACAATTCTTATTATATTATCATTGTTGAAAACAGCTGTGCTGCTTCATATTTTTGTGATGAATTTTTTTAGGATTCTTGAACAGAAAGTTCAAAAGAACAGCATGTATCGTTGACCCCAAACGTTTGACCGGTAGTGTACTTGCAGTGTACTTTATATGGTGCACATGTTGATCTCTGTGAGCTTTTATTCTCCCTTGTTTTCTGCATTCTTTACTGTTTTTGTTTAGGCCTACTGAATTTGTGACTGGCTGAACTTCACCTCTCTGATAGGAGGAATAAAAAAAAGATCCTTCCAGCGTCCGACAGACAGGAAGAGGATTACATTACTGTGGCATCCGTGGAGAATCAGAGCAGAGAGTCGAAGCCGCTGCGTCCTGCCGGAGGGAAGAAGCCTTTCAACAGAACAGAGGAAGCCTGTCTCCTAACTCAGTCACATGAGGAAACACTTCTTATTGATTTTGGAGAGGGAGACTTTCTACATCACAAGAATTGTTACACAGAAATGTTTGGTTAACTTTCCTGCAGTAAATCTTTTAGCATCAGAGTCATTTTATGAAACGGTGCATTTTTGGAAAGGGGTTTTTAGAGAAAACATCTGTATGATTTTAAACTTTCTTTCAGACAAAGGATCTATAAGTGCAAATAAATAACATTTTGCCTAATCAAGATAATAATTTAGATTTAGAATTTAGAATAATAGAGATTAGAACTTGCCAACATTGCTAACAATAAACCTTATCATGGCAATTCATTTGGTACTTTCTTTAATATATATATTCCATATATAATTGGCGATATGAAAATGCATATACTCCTGTAGACATATAAATGTGTATTAAAATATACCATCAAACCATTAAAAATATTTTTTTAAATAATAGTAATTAATTTGAACAAATGAATATATTTTATCTTGTAAAAAGCATGTTTGTGTTTTGTGCACTTCATCAAATGGCACTCCTTTCATGGAATGACTCGAGTAGAATTTTCAGTCATAATCCCCTTTCTTTAGTTACCAGCAGAAACTAAATGTGTAGTATAAATGAATCACACGTTCATTAGGAATACATGATGTTAGAAGAGCAGATGGTAAATCCCATCAGTCAGAGAGACAAGCCTGCATTAAAAACTGGTGTGTACCGTTACCATGGAAACCTTTGTCTTTGCTGAGGAGGAGGAGAGGCAGCGCTCTGATAGGTCCTCTGAGACCCAGGTGGTCTGTGAATGACTGAGGGGGCGGAGCATGATGTGTCTCTGGAAATCACACCGGAAGCAGAACAGATGGAGAGGAGAGGCCACTTGTGCTGCTGTGGTTGAACAGAAGAGGTCTCCACTGGGAAAGGAAAAGAAAAAACATCACATATATTACAGAATGAAGCCAGAAGACAGAGAAGAGAGAAAAGAACACATTGATCTTTGTTACAGTTTGTGTTGTTCTTTCTTCTTTTTTTTTTTTTTTTTGCAATAATATTGTTAGCTTTTTACCAAGTCACCATGAAATCAAAATTGACTAATCTTTTTGTTATTTTTTATTTTCATTTTTTGATGATGTGTTTAATGGTATGAGGGCGGGGCAACCTGTCACTCACATGTGATCTATATTACTAATACTAATTCAAATTCGCTGCTGGTACCTGAGATTTTCCTATTGGGTTTTATAATATTTTTTTTATATTTTTATTTATGTGTAAAATAAAGCCTGTGGTGAACATAACTTGACTTACTTCGATGTTTTGTTCTACAACACTGCACAAACTCACACCCCAAACTGTCTTATCTAGTTACATATTAAAACATACGTTTTCAAAAATAAATATTTAACTGCTTCAAAATGTGCATTTTCACTATAGGTGTGTGTAATATAGCCTACATTGTAAAAAAAACAAAACATCAAAGTATAGTCAAGTTATGTTTAGCACAGGATTTATTTTACAAATAATTAGAAAAACTCCATTATAAAACCCCAAAGTAAAATCTTGAAAGGAACCAGCTGCGAATTAGTCTCTCCATCCCAGAATAACCTCTTTGCTGCATATTCCTGTATCAGTGATGTCTGGCCATCATTATGTTTCAGCAAAGTCCCTTATTGATTCAGGCTCTGCAGAAAACTTCATTTCAAGAGACTTCCAAATCCCGAAGATCCCTTGTCAGACTCAGACGGAACTGAATGTGCATTCTATCCTGGGTAAGCTGCTTGGAAAAGGCTGTATATCTCACTGCACTCCGTCCCTCAAACTACACATCGGAGTAACCCACTCTGAATCAATATCGTTGCTGGTGCTGGATGGATCAATGGCCAACATCATCCTGGGATGCCCCTAGTTACAACAACATGCCCCTCATGTCTCCTGGACTACCTGCGACATCCTCTCATGGAGTGAGGACTCCTTTAATTCCTGTTTAAAACTTCCTATCCGAATCAAACCAGCAGCTGATTCTTCCAATGTGCTCTTACAAGCAACCACCGTTGTCCAGAGAAACACCACCAGGTCAAGATTCATGAGGTATCTGGGGCATTCCAGGATGTGTTCAGTAAACAACAAGCCACACATTCACCACCACATCGGCCATGGGATCCGTAATAGAATTACTGCCTGGTGCCACCCTGGTTAAAGGAAGAGTGTACCCATTATCCATTCCAGAACTACAGGCCATGGAGGAGTATGTAGAAGAGGTTTGTACCCTCAACAAACAGTTGTCATGGACAAAAATCCCCTTCCTCTGGTCCCAGTGGCTCTGGAGAAGCTATGAGGTGCAACCATCTTCACCAAGTTGGACCTGTGCAGCACGTACAATCTCATTCGGATCCGAAGGGGATATAAATGGAAGACCGCCTTCAAAACACCATCTGGGCACTAGGAATATCGGGTCATGCCTTACGGGCTGTCCAACTCACCCTCTGTCTTCCAGGCCTTCATGAATGAGGTGTTCCGGGAGTACCTTCATCGCTTCGTGATCATCTACATTGACGATATCCTCATCTACTCCCAAAACGAGGTAAACCATCACCTCCTCGTTGCACAGGACCTTCAAAAGTTAAGACAACAACCTGTACCTCACGTTGGAGAAATGTTGGAGAAAATCATTCATCCATGCAGTTGTGTGCAGTATTGGCCCACTTCCCTCTTCCGTGAAAGAACTTCAGCAATTCCTGGGCTTCGTAAACTTCTACAGATGCTTCATCTCCAACTTCAGCACCTTATCAGCTCCTCTTTCCTGTTATGCAAGAACCCCAAGTCTCTGTCCTGGACTTCAGCTGCAACGGAGGCATTCACCACCGCTCCCACCTTAATCCATCCTAATCCTGATTTACCATTGATTGTTGAAGTTCATGCTTCCACCACTGGTGTGGGAGCAGTGTTGTCACAGCTCCCTGGGGAGCCACCTAAACTCCATCCATGTGCCTTTTTTCCCAAAAAGTTAACCCCGGCGGAGCAGAACTATGACATCAGTAACCGGGAACTTCTCGCTATCAAGTTGGTGTTGGAGGAATGGCGTCACTGGCTGAAAGGGGGCTAACCATCCCTTTGAGGTCATTACAGACCACTGGAATCTAGAATATCTCAGAGAGGCTAAACGTCTGAACCCTTGCCAGTCCCATTGGGCCTTATTCTTCACCCGATTTCAGTTTACTGTTCCCTACCGTCCTGGCACGAAGAATCTGAGAGCAGATGCCCTTTCTTGTATTCATGCACTTGATCAACCTAACAGTAATCCAGAGACCATCCTCCCTCCAGCCGCCTTCGTCTGACCTATTTATTGGGCCCTGGACGACCAGATCGCGGAAGTCACCTGCACTGAACCTGCTCAGCTGCGAGGTCCCGAGGGACTGATTTATGTTCCATCTGCTCTGCAACTGTTCCTCGTGGACTCGGAACACATTTCCCTGGGGTGCGGTCATCAAACCCTCTCGCTCATCCGCAACCGTTATTGGTGGCCTGGCATGTCTCAGGAAGTCAACAGCTTCGTCCAAGACTGCATCATCTCCAAGTCACCAACCACTGCCCATTCCTGGCCGACCCTGGTCACACCTAGGAGTGGATTTCATCACGGACCTACCTGTCTCTGACTCTTTTACCTGTATCCTTGTGGTCATGGATCGATTCTACAAAGCCTGCCGCCTCGTCCCCGTTACAGGATTACCATCGCCTGTGGTGACTGCTGAGGCCCTATTCACTCATGTGTTTCCCAAATATGGCTTACCTGTGGACGTTGTCTCGGATTGTGAACCTCGGTTCATCTCCAGAGTATGGAGGGCATTCTTCCGTCTCCTAGGTGTGTCAGTGAGTTTAACATCCGGCTACCATCCACAATCAATTCAGAGGTTCCAGCTGTCAACCACTGGTTCCAGGAGAGCGAGAGGGTCTGGGACTCATAAGCACATGTCCATCTGCAAAGTGCAGTAAGGAGGCACAAGAGTCAGACCGACCTATACAGAGCTGAAACACCCATCTACCAACCTGGTCAAAAGGTCTGGCTCTACACCAGGGACATACGCCTCCGGCTGCCCTGCCGCAAGCTGAGTCCCAGATACATTGGGCCATTTACCATTCAAAGGCAGATCAACCCAGTCACTTACCGTCTCAACTTATCTTCACAATACAGAGTTTTAGCCTCACCGACCTTCTTTTCTCCCTTCTGTCACGTATTCAACCATTCCACCAGTGTCAGACCCTGCAACCCCACCCACTCGTTCAAACTCACCAGAGTATTGATCAGATTTCATTAAAAATATTTTCATTTGTAGAGATTAACCTATTCATCTTATTATTATAGTCTTATTATTACTTTTTAAAAGAACAGATATTCCATTGTCTACATAAGTAGTCATAATACAAACATTTACACAAAAATCAGAAAAATGTTAATTACCAGATGTTGCACGACAGGACGCTGCTTGAAATGTCATGCCAACCACTTATGTCCTGCTCACGAGTGAAGGCGTGATGACGCCAGCAGAGTGAGAGGCTTTTGGGAAATGAAACGCCAGATAACATTGACTATGTATTGCCATTTATTTTATTATTATATACAGCAATGTATATCTGTCATTTGAAAAAAAGAAGAAGAAAACGAATAGATGATGATCATTGCGTTTTCAAAAGCACAATGTACAAAATTGCACAGAATATACAATATTATAAAAAATTCAAGACAAAACACATGATATATTTTAGGAATTTAGGAACTATTAAAAAAAAAAAAACTATGACAGGGAGCTCAAGACTTTATTAACGCACAATGCAACATTGCAGCTACAAACATATTTCCCAATGTGATGTTGTAATTTCCCAATGTAAACTAAAAGCTATCTTATCCTGCGAGATGTTTGATGATAACCCTGTTATATCAAAAAGCTTAAATAAGGATGCATGATATATCTGTCTGAGCCATTATCATATTCTTTTTTTATCAGTATTGGTCTGAATTGGCTGATAACAGAAGCCGATATTTTATCCTTTTCAGTCAGTTGATTTTTTTACGCCAGGCAACAAAAGCACTGAACTGTTATTTATCTTTCCTATCATTCATGTTAGATGTTACAACGTCTGACTTCACTTCTAGATGAGAGATTTGATTGTGAACACTGTTTTTAAGACAACAGACAACAGAATATATATAGGATACAGTAGTGGCTAAAAGTGATGTCCGGAGGGAATTTTTGTTTTTAGTGATCCTAAAATTTCGATTAAACCATCAAAATATGAGGAAAACATTTTTTTTATTTTAAATAAAATTAAATATGAAGGAAGAACAAAACACTAAACTTTGTTAAGGTATTTATCAAACAAAATTATTTGGCAAAAAACAGCTAACTACAGCTACAGTTGCTATTTTACACACAAAAAAATAATAATGAAAAAAAATGCATAGAAAAACAAAAGGTTCACATGAAAAATCATACATTGACTACAATATAATCAGTTATTAATATTCTGTTGGTTTTTGCATGTTCATAATTTCTTTGTATGACAGCCTGGCTGGCTAAAAATGATGTCTGCACAATTTGGCATGTTTCAATGCGTTATCACAAATAAAACAATTGACTTCGAGCACAACTACACAAAATGATTACAAAATCTTGAACAAATTTGATGTCAATTTCCCAAGGCCGGACATCACTTTTGCCCACTACTGTATATTATCAGTCAATGGCCTTGGTAAAGTTGCATCCCTAATTTTGAAGGAAGCTGAAATATGCAGTGCCACATGATCTATGTTTTAAAGTACAGTACTGTTGGCAATATATCCTGCCAACAGCTAAACAACACGCAACTTACATGAAATACAAAAGTTTGAAATAAACAAACACAAGAATATGTTTTACAAATAAACGATATAAAGTGGGGTCCAAAAGTCTGTAAAATGAAGACGAAATATGCTCAATTTCTTCTTGACTAATCAAATAAGCGACTTTTCTCGAGCGATTTTCTTTTTCCATTGAAGCTCAAGATGCTCTTTATATCATCTCAAATCATGCTGGAGAACATCGACGTCAGGATCTAGATCAGGTCATCTCATGGTCATTCTGATAATAGTTAGTGAAGAAGCATTTTATGTTGCAAAATAGAAGAACTTTTGGACCCCACTATTACAAATGATGAAAAACCCCTCTGATATCAGAGTCTTTCAATTAATCATTGTACACTGATGAAACACGGGGCTTTTCTGGCATTAGAACAGTGATGTAAAAAAGGCAGATACATAGAATAATGTACTAAACTTAAGGAGGGCGGTATGGAAAGATATCATATTGTTCAGTCTCTCTACATATAGGCTCGTACTTCTCCCCGCCTGCTGCAGAGAGTGGCCATACTGTTTGGTCGTAACAATTTGGGATTGATCTGAGCTGAACAATCTTTCAGAGCGGCCTCTTGTGTTAGCTTCCCTCTCCTCCGTTTACTCGCGCTTTGCTCTGCCCTTCCGCTTTCTCCTCCCGCTCTCAGCCACTGCCGGCTTCTCGTCCATCTTGGCAGCGTTTCCATTACTAGACGTCAGGGCTCCATTAGAGGCTCCGTTATGAAGGGCTTTGCCGGGTTTGGACGCGGTCTCGCGGCGGGGCTGCCGACGGTACGTCTGGTAATAGAAATTGCCAAAGAGGACGATGAAGGTGAGGGCGTATCCAATCAGACACCAGTGCATCCACTTCGGGAACGGGCAGTCAGAGTACAGCGACAAGGCCGTGTGGCCAATGGTGACGTGAAACTGGATCTGTGGAAGAAATTAAAAGATACATGATAACTCAAAAGTTCCCAGAGCCTGATCTTTGGTTTAGACATGACTGGTTTTCAGTTAGGGGCAGTTTTGAAAAATGAAACATCTTCAAAGTTGTTCTACAGTTCAAAAGTCTGGGTTTGGTCTCTTATGCTCACTAAAGCTGCATTTGTTTAATATTGTGTAGTTTGTAATATTGTGAAATAGTATTATCATTTAAAAGAACTATATCGAATGTGAATATATTTTGGGGCCAAGCACCAAAGGTTAGTTTTCTTCTTCTTCCTCCACTTTTGAGTGTATGGTAGCCCATAGAACTGTTGTTAAAAATTATGAAATTTGGCACACTGATAGAGGACAGTCTCAACATTAATCACAGCAATTTTGGAGCTTTTTAAGGGATAGTTGACCCAAAAATGAAAATTTTGTCATCATTTACTCTCCCTCATGTCGTACCAAATCCGTAAGGCTTTCGCTCATCTTCGAAACACAAATGAAGATATTTTTGATGAAATCTGAGAGATTTCTGTCCCTCCATTGACAGCTACGCAACTACCAATTTAACGCTTCAAAAAGTTCATAAAGAGATTTTAAAACTAATCCACATGAATCGAGTCGTTTAGTCAACATTTTCTGAAGAGCCTCGTTCGCTTTATATGATGAACAGATTGAATTTAGGCTTTTATTAACATATTAACATTAACTCACACATCAGTTGAGGGAAACAGAAGTTGAAGCATGTTCGCTTGATTGGTTTGCTTGAACCAATGAGGATATTTCTCATGTTAGCACGTTTGAGCTTCTGTTCGATGATCAATATGTGAATAAAAGACTAAATTAAATCTGTTCATATAAAGCGATCGAGTCTCTTCAGAAAATTGTGACTAAACTCCTCAGTTCATTAGGATTAGTGGATTAGTTTTATGATCTCTTATGGATATTATTAAAGTCCAAAGGGTTTGGAATGACATGAGGGTGAGTAATTAATGACAGAATTTTCATTTTTGGGAGAACTGTCCACAATCGCACTTACGTTTATGCTAATAACTTTGTTTCCTCTGATTCCATGGCGTTTCCATGACGATTTGACTGCATGTTATTTTCCGGCATTAAAATCACTTATAACTCCTAAATGGTTTGTTCCAAAATCATAAAACTGGTCTCTTTTGATTCAGTGCAGCATACCGAGTCGAATGATATCCAATTTTCCCATATCGGTGCAGCATACCGAGTGCTAATTCATTCATTATTATTACATTTATATAGCGCTTTTCTCAGCACTCAATGCTGGGAGTCAGCTATTTAGGGAGTCAGCTATTTTGAATTCTGTCGTAAAAGGGTGTATTTTACGAATGCATTAGCTAATCATTGCTAAACTCGGTGTGTTCTCAAACCCTGAACGTACTCAAAAAGTTTCAGAACAGCGCCACAATGTATAATGAAATTTGCTATAATTAAAAATGCTAATAGCCTTTGCTCATTTTTGCCTAATTTAATGAAACTGTTGATAGATTCCTTGAGACATACCAAGAACAATGATACCAATTATGTCATATTCGGTCAAACTTGTTGTCCGCCAATTTGAATTTCTTTGAAAACCTACTTTTTCGAACTCCTTTCGAACCAAATTCAGCTTAGATCATTTTCGGACCATGCTGGCAAAAAGTTATTATAAGCTTTTGGATTGACCGAACCATTCTCGAATAAAGCATCAACAAATTTGATGGCATGGAGCCAAGCTGATTCTGAGGCTGTAACTCTGCAAAGCTTCAGCATATTGACACCAAACTCTGTATGCGTCATTTTATCCTCACACTGACCACACAACATCAATTATGTAACAGTGCCACCTATTGGTCAAATACCATATGCAATTAAATCATATTTGTGTGATTGTATTTTGACTAAAATCTAATAAAAATGTCTTTAATTACTCATTGTTACAATTGGTCTGATGCTCCCAGCCATGTTATATGTTAAAACGTAATTTATTCCTGTGATTAAAGCTGAATTTTCAGCATCATTACTCCAGTCTTCAGTGTCACATGATCCTTCAGAAATCATTCTAATATGCTGATTTGCTGCTTCAAAAAACAGAATTTATTTGAATTAGAAATCTTTTGTAACATTATAAAAAAAATTAATCTTTACAACAATTTACTTCACCCTTACTGAATAAAATAATTTGTTTCTTTCCAAAAAAAAAAAAAAAAAATTACCCAAACTTTTAAACTGTAGTGTAGGTTTCATCTATATTAAACATTTATCACATGTCCTGGAATAAGTCATTAGTCACATGTTGAACATAATAAAGCTACTAAGGTGAAAATTAATGGCATTTCTGATGTTTAAACAGTTACTCGGCTTAAATGTTTTTGGGAAAACTGAATTGTATGAAATGCTTGATATTGTGATGGTAAAGACAGCGGAAGCTGCATTCTATAAATATCAATATCAATAAATATTTTTAAATAGATTACAAAGGGGAAGTTATAATAATCAAAAATTATACTGAAGTAAAGAATCCACAAGTAAATTCTGGAATTTGATGATAAAAATTGGGATAAAACAGAAGTCTAAAGTTCCCCTAACTGAAGAACCAACCTTGTATTCCACATCAGTCTCAAAAGCAGCACTTGTTTTTTCACACATACCATTTGGATGATTGTCAGATATTTTTTCCACCACAGATATTTCTGTATTTTTGGACCAAATGCGGCCAGCCCATAATACAAGTACATCAAGACATGGATGGCTGCGTTCATATGAGCCCCGAAGAATGCTGCAAAACAGACAGATGCACATTCAGTCCATTTCATATGAGTGGAAGATTATCAGTGCAATGTCAGATTTGATCTGTTATTCAGACAGATTTGTTGTAATATAGCGCATGAATCATACAGAATGAACGACTTCTATGGTGTTGTTCTTTTCTGAGCTTGACAGACACGGTCTATATTTCTCATTTGTGTTGTTGTCTATGTGAAATGTGTTTCTGTAGCGACTTGAGGGATTTCTCTATTCCTGCGTGTGGTGCCTGTGTAATTAATACTTACACTGTCCACCGGCGACCCATTTGATGCCAATCCACCACAGAGTGAACATGGTGCAGTGGTGATAGACATGCAGGAAGCTGATTTGGTTGAACTTCTTACGTAAGATGAAAAACACAGTGTCGAGGTACTCCACGCCTTTAGAAATAAAGTACCACCACAAGGCTGCTGCCACCTGCCATCAAAAGAAAAGATGTGTCTTTACTCAAGTATCATAACCCCGGTTTCACAGACAAGGCTTAAGTCTTGTCCCAGACTAAAACATATTTTTTTAAATACAAACCATTATTTTATTATATTTCAGCATACATTGCTAAACAGGTAATGAGCATTATCTAGCTAACATTTATAATTTATTTAGGGCTGAGATGTTGCTCGTATAAGAAACAAGCAAAGTCTTTATCATAATGTACTTTAAATGACATTACAAATAATGTCAGAAAGATATCAGTTCTGCTGTTGTTCATAAATACCAGTAGTGATGTTGTACAATGAGGACGCTGTCACGGAAATAGAGTCATCAGTGTCCCAATGTGTAGTGAGCCAGCATCCTTTAGCGTCCAGTGCCCGAATTCATGAACACGATATACTGATTCCCGAGCTCGGGAGCTGATTGTGACGCCCTCTAACTATGTTCTCATTTGTTCCCATGGTTACTGATTATGTTCTTCACCTGTTTCTTGTTCAGTTCTCATTATCCCGTGTATTCAAACCCTCAGTTTGGTTCTCTCTTTGTTTAGTGTTGTCTAAACAAAGACAACTAGCGAAGATGGTTCGTCTGATTTTCACCATATCATCTTCAGACCATGCTGACCAAAAGCTTTTTGAAAATCCCAACTGTTCTCAAATAACATGAGAACGAATTTGATAAAGAGCCTGTTAAAATGGATTTGAGGCTATATCTCCACAATACTTTTTACACGCGTATTGAAACGAATCTTGGTACGTTTCATCATGACCTGAGGCTACGTGTAGCATTTCGGCACAGCGCCACCTACTGGTCAGGAGTTATGAAAATGGCTGTGTTTGGCTATAACTTCTGAACGGTTTGCTCCAAAATCATAAAACTGGTCTCTTTTGAATCAGTGCAGCATTCAAAATTTATGATAAAAAAAAAAAAATGCTAATACCTTTTGATTCATTTTGCCTAAATTAATTAAACTTGAGACATACCGAGAGCAATGATACCAATTATGTCATATTTGGTCGAACTTGCATAATTAGAAACAGTAACGGGTCCTGCTCTATGGATCTTCGTCTTTGTTTTTGTAATGATTAAAGTTTTATGGCTGCTAATAGATAACTTGCTCTTCTTCTTGTTTTACCAGTTGTGACAAGCAGATTGCACATTTTAGAGAATTACATTAATTGAAAGCAAAGAAATCAAGTTTAGAAGAGAAACACAGCCATCAATCATTCACTGTGCAATACAGCTTAACAAATGTATTAATATTATTTAATCTTTCTGGAAACACTCAAAATGTTGTGTTCATGATAACATCACGATGGTTAATTTATACTGAAAAATAAGATTATTAAAAACTTCATTTGCATTTAAAATGGTGCATGGCCTAGCTAAAAAATAAATAATACACTAGTATCTGAGGATGAAAGTAAGATGGTGTTTGTGAATGTAATAATGTGAAGTCTCAGAGTGAAACCAAACTCCCTGGTTATCCCACTCCGGGAACACTCTTTAGTGTATCGAGTAACTGGAGAGCAGAATTACGTGTCCAGTTTCAGTGCCGAGTCCGGGTAACATTGTGATCCTATGTGGGAAGCACACTCACCCTCACTTCATTGGGATCATCTGAGTAGTCGACGGGCTGGCAGATGTAGCTGTAGTTGGCCGCCCGTGCTGCAAGGAAGAGCTGGAATAGAACAGGTAATAATTGACATCTGGACTATTTCATTGAGGGAATAGCACTGAATGTGATGTAAAAATAGTTTGATCTGAGCTGCGATTGGTATAAAGGATAATTCCTATTCATTCGTTTCTTCACCTCATGCATAAGAGAGGGCGAATTTAGATCTAGGACTAGCAAAGTTACTAGATCTAGTATGAAAAACTAACGCTGCATCCCAAATCGCATACCATCCATCCTAAATAGTATTTGAAATTAGAACTGGTGTGTCCCAAAATGTAGTATGTTTATATGAGTATTCCAAAGATACCTGGATGGTCTACTATTTACAGTCAAGCCTCGTTCAGACTGTCAGTGCAAATCCGATCAGATTTAGCAAGTGTGAACGGCAAAAGGTCACATGATATTAGATTTTTACAAAGAGCTACATTGATATGTGGTTTGAAATCCTATTCAAATCGAATTTCTGGAAATCCATTCCAGTCTGACTGATCTGATCGTATTTCGCATAATTTATGTGAATTTCTTACGCCACGTAAAACGTAAACGTCAGACGTTGTCATAGGAAACATGCTGAAAGTCGAATGAAAAATCTATATGAATAAAGCGGCTCTAAATAAGACAACATCTGTATTGCAAACCCCTCCATGTTGCAGTTGATGTTGTTTTTGACATATAATTATCAACTAGGCGTGTAACGGTGCACAGAAGTCATGGTTCGGTACATTCCTCGGTTTTGGGGTCACGGTTCGATTACGAGTTGGGTAAATTTTCATGTCCGCCCCTCTCCCCTCTCCCAGATTTCTGATTGCTTAAGAGAAGGAGATAAAGAGCCTACTTCACCTTTCCATGAGGAAACAGTGAGTAAAGCAGCACCTGAGGCTTCCCATTTCCAGAACACACATATTTCATCACTGGACTGTACTGGTGAGACTTATACAAGTCACGACACAAATCGGCACAATGCCGATTTGATTCTGTCTAATTATAATAGCGGAAACAACTTAAAATACTCCATCATTTAGTGTCATACAGATAAGAGTAAGACATCAATCGAAATCATTGTACACACAATAAAAACAAATCATTGTGCTTTTGTAACATAAAGAAAACAATCAGGATGCCGTATCGGTTCCCTTTCTGTGAAGTTTGTGGACACAAACACAGATCGGATCTGAACAGTTATAATTTCAATAATTTCAGATCAGATTCCAGTCACACAAATAATCGGATTTGGACTTACAGTGTGAACGTAGCCTTAGAATCCGAAGAACGGATCCGTGTATACACTCTAACGGCTAATAATGCCCACAACCCACTGCGCGCTGGACAAGGATTTGATTAGAACTACAAACATGAATGAATAAAAAGTGTTAAAAAACTACAAACATGGCGGACATGCGAGTCCAACGGTTGAGTAGAGAGGTTTAGATAAACGGTTTGAGTGATTAATAATCAGTATCTAACCTGACAAAAATATATTTATTCAATGATACCAACATTATATTTAATCTGCAACAGCATTGTGAACTTTTATAAAAGTTTGTTAACTTTTAAATGCATCGTTATGCAAAAACATGAGGAGAGTCTCTGCATGAAAGACCCACGACTGGCAGATCAACATGCTAATACATTTCTCTCTATTACATCGTAAATTAAATTGAATGTTTACAAGATGATTGGCGTCTGTTTAAGCGGTGACAGGATGCATGTAACAAAGCGACAGAGCTGTCCGTTAAAGACGCAATTATGACGAAGTAGTTTATCCCAAAGCTTGCCTACTCTTCTGCTACACAGTTAAAAGTATGTACTTTTTCCTAATAAAAACAGTACGTACTTTTATTGCATAGTAGAAGTAGGCGAAAAAGGATGCAGCATAAGACATTATGGTCTATGTTAATAAACTTATGGTGTATGGTAATAAAAATGGGAGTTTGCAAAAAATAATGAGCAAATGAGCAATAAACCAAAACAATATAAAGTAAGATTAAATAGAATCTCATCAGCAAATGACAATTTTCACATTTCAATCAATGTTGGCTGATTTAATTAATTTCTCAAACCTGACTTCTGACCATCATGTATTCTGTCCAAATGAAGCTGATGTTGCTGAATCATAAACACCCAGAGAGATGGTACAGTAGTTACAATCTACTGCTAAATATAGCAGTAATGGTACATGTATAACAGCTAGCACGAGCACCACTGTTCTGCAGTTATTTGGCGCTGATGAATATGCAGTTTCTAATAAACGAGGTGTGTATTCACCATAGGCAGATTTAAACTGAAACTAAATAAAAACACTAAATAATCATTCTCAAAAAGGATAAACGCAATAAATATGTATGCATGAAGCATAAAACCCCTGCTGAGAGTTTGGGTGAACTCACCTCTTTGAAAATGAAGAAGTTAAGGATGACCATGCTGAAGTTGTAGATGATGAGGGTCTTCCTCAGCTGGAAGGCTTCTCTGCCCTGCATGTACTTCGGTCCCAGCCAGAGGAAGAGCAGGTACGAGGAGCTGATGGCCAGCGTGGGCAGCGGAGAGTCCATCAAAGGCCATTTCTGCACACGCTTGTCTACAAACAGACATGAGATCCCTTTATTGCGGTTTTATCTGTAATCTACAAATGTCTATAAAATGCACTTGGGTCAGTTTTTCCTGTTTCCTGACAAATCAGCACATTAGAAAGATTTCTGAAGGATCATGTGACACTGAAGACTGGAGTAATTATGCTGAACATCATTTAAATTACATTTTATTCAAATAGAAAACAGCTATTTTAAATTGTAATATTTTACAATATTCCTGTTTTAACTGTATTTTTTATTAAATAAATGCAGCCTAGAGCAGAAGAGACTTTAAAAAAAAAAAATAATAATAATTGAGATGTTTCCAAACTTTTGACAGGTATCTATTTTACTTCTTGTCCGATCAATAATTGCCAGCATTGTAGCCTATAATTTCTAACATTTACATTCATTAAAGTCTGTTCTTGTTCACCAAAAGTGAAACCTGCAGTCGCTGTGTCTTATGGTCAAAATCTAATAACAGGCCTTTCCTGCTCCCGGCTTTATTAATTCGCATGGATATCATGCATCACATTCAGATCGCTGAAGTCGAGACCAGTTTACCTGCAATAGTGAGACTCCATTTGTAGAATTCCACAGTGTCGTTGATTATATGCTTTAAAATATCCATCGCTGAGACTCAAATCTGAATGGTCTGAGAACACATAAGAAAGATAAGTTGGTGCAATGGTCAAATAAAACACACAATGGAATTGGAAAGCCATGTGGCCATGCTTTAATACATTGGTGTGTAGTTTGGGAAAGGTTTTATTACAGTGATGGTGGGGATGGGAAAAGGCTTTATTGTGATGGGGAGGAGGTGGGGTGTAATTCAGCATCAGCACAAAGACTAGAACAGCACGTGTCAGCAGCACAGATCTGCTCAACACGATCTGAATTACAATGGTAATAAATGACACATTATTCATGAAGAGACACACTTGCATCCGGTTGAACACACTGTAGGCTATAGGCCAAATGAAGGTTTCGGTCAAATATGTCGTTGCATATCAAACGCCATCACAGCCTCTCCCAAATCACCATTAGAAGAACCAAGAAGGCTTTTATTATCAGTTCCTGTAAATGACGACAGGTTAACGAAAGATGCAAGGCAAACATTCAGGGATCAATCGCGCAAACGTTTCGATGCGGCAAACGCGCAATATTGCTGCGTTTACAGTCTATTCTCTCTCATACCCCTAAAATACTTAACAACATCACAGACTTCACATTAAACTGACATTTAGCGTCGTTGATTGAATGATTTCCGTTCTTACCGTAGCGAGATTAAAATCTCTTTCTAATGACATTCAGCGCAAGGTCGCGCGATCCCGTTATTCCGTGCTGTGAGGAACACCTTCTTCCCGGATTTATCCGGATCTGCTCAAAGGCCTGTGGCTGAAACAGACGACAATAAAAGCATCGGTGTGTAGAGCATCCTAGAGGGTTACTGGCATCACTGCGGCTCTCGGGTCGCTCCCCTAGACTCTCACAGCACTGAGTGAGCGCTGCTCAACTGCGCATGCGCAGAAACAGGTGCAATCCTCTTGATTTTAAAACCTTCGATCTCTACTCTGCCCTCAATATTTGATGATGTGAGGTTTGATAAAACACTAGTGACTAGACAATCATTGATGATACTTTTGTGTGAAGTGAGATATCTGATCCATATTAAGATATGTATCCAATATAAGTATTGGATTGGCCTACTGTTTAATTTGGGCACATGATTAACATCTTTTAAAGAGGCTTGATAAAAAACTGTTGTGTTCTCATGCTTGCCCAAATTCATTAAGCACTACATATCCACCCTCACATAAAACCGGCAGAAAAAAACCCTGTGGTTATAGTTCATTCTTGAATGCTTATAACAGTGATAACAGGGAGAGCATGCGTGTCTGAATGTTCCCATTCATTTAGCTCATTAATTTGGTACAATTTATTAGCACTTTAAGACAGTTTTTATGTAAATTTACCTTTCCAAAATGCAATGCACCCTGCACAAAATAACGTTTCATTAATTTGCTGCTTTAGCAATCAATTTCCTATTAAAGATGAAAATTAGTTGGTAGCAAGGCTGTAGCCCCTGGAGACTTGGCCCCTATATAGAATGGGAGAAATTGGGCCGCCCGGGAGCATAATAAAATCTCAACTCCTAGAATAAAACTAAGAAGGGCAACACATTTTTTTCTGCCAGGCTCTAAGGCCCTGTTTACCGCTGCTATTAAGATGCGTTTTGGTCGATCGGATCACAAGTAGACGAGGGAGACACATTTACACCCGGTGTTTTAATCCTTTTATTTGTCCACTTTTAAACACTTCTGTCGTGATTTCTTCAAAGGGGAGGGTCTACATGTATGGGCTTTCAATCTAATGGACAAAATAAGCATGCGCAATTTACATTTGATCGCGACCAAAGACGATGGAAAAACATACGGAGAGCATCAGCTTTAGTTTCTGCTCTGACAGCCACAAGACCAGCCGAACACTGTGAGTATGTGTTAGAAATCAGGAATAGTGAGAGAATATTGTGCTTGGTACGTTTTTCCATCTTCAAATCAAACTTGGGTCTTCAGTTGACAAAGTTTAAATCCCGTCTGGCTACAGCTCTTCCTATAATGTTTACACATCAGGTCAGTAGGCGGAGAGTAGACGGTCTTTTGTGACTGTTTGAACACATTCGACCACATGAGCATTAAAGGGATACTCCACTTTAAAATGAAAATTCTGTCATCATATACTCACCCTCATGTTGTTTCAGTCCTTTATTAATTTCTTTCTTCTGCTGAACAGAAAGGAAGATATTTAGAAGAATGTCAGTAACCAGACAGTTTCTGGTACCATTGACTTCCATAGTAGGAAAAAATATATACTATGGAGTATATGATGACAGAATTTTCATTTTAAAGTGGAGTATCCCTTTAACACCACGAGAGCAATCTGGTCTAATTTGTTTTCGACTGCCTCTGGAAGTGGTCGAAAGTGGATAAGCTTAAAATATTTTAGACCCCGTTTACACCTGTATTTAGCGTCGTCCACTTGTGATGCATATATAGTAAGTTCCTGATGTTCACAAGAGAGCCTACCCGTAATTAGGCCTTATCAGTGACTAGGGTTGCAAAGGGGCGGAAAATTTCCGGTAAATTTCCGGAAAGTTTCCGATAAATTTCCATGGGAAGTTAAGCTGGGGAATTTTGGAAATATTCATTACCACGGCAACCGCTTGCGCGTCCACTCTGAAAGTAACTGTACACATAAGAGACGGATAGATACATTATTTAAGGTTATTTCTATTCGTTAGAATATTGATATATGAACTTGTTGTCAAGTAAGCCCCGTTGCGAGCATGTGCTTCTCTCTAAACTTTCAGTGTGCTGCACTGCTCTAGTTGATTTCTGCGCCTTCCCCCCTGAAAATATCACGTTAATTTTGAAAACGTAATTCCTTTTGTGGATCCTCTTGGTCTTTCTTCATGTTTCTTTGACAAATATCAGTGTCTCAGTCTCACGCACGCTGCACGTGAGTTAACCACGCCTACTTATTTACATGTCGCGGTATACACGGAATAAAAAAATCTGTTACGGTTGACATTTTCCTCCGCGGTAACGATATATACCGTCATACTGCCCAGCCCTACTTATGTGGTAAATAAAGTTATGCTAGCTTATTTAGTATCTAACTTATCAGCTTGCTATCTACTAGACATTACAATACATTTGTATGTGATATTTGCAATTTAAACATTTAATAAATATATTTCCCCATAATATCATCAAAACTTACTTCACTTTGTTTAGTCCACAGGCTCAAATGTGTGCCTTCAATAGTCTTGTGCTTTGGGCTTCTGTACATGTGATGGAGGCATGCACAGTGCCAGTAGGGGGTGTGGTCTCAATAGCCATGCAGTAAGCAGTGTGCTATGTGCATGTGATTGAGGAATGGCATGGATATTCAAGTGTATTTGAACTGCATCTGTTTGTTTTAGTCAAGATTATGCTAAAATATATTTTCCTCAAATATATTTAAATTCCCTATAAGAGCCAACCTTCAACTTTGAAAATTCCCAGTTTATTCCCATTCATTCCCATAAATTCCTGTTAATTCCCTTAAATTCCCATTAATTCCCATGGAAAGTTTCCATCTTTGAAAATTCCCAGAATTTTGCAACCCTATCAGTGACTGAGAGTGGGTAAAAACCGTCTCTACCTCATTAGCCCCACAGGGGAGAGTCACAGAAGTAAAGAGACCACCAGAAAGGGAAAGAGAGATTTGGGTGAGAGCTCAATTTTATCCAGCTTTTTTCCTTCTTCCAAGCCGAAATCACGGCCCTGAGGTCCAATTCCAGCTACTCGGAGGAGGAGGGGCTTGGGCCGCCACACTCGTCTTCTGTAGGAAGGAACTTCTGTCTCAGGAACTCGTTCCCAGAGAAGGATGAGAAAGAACCAAAGTCTTCGAAGGACCCTGACCCGGCGAGGGATAAACTTCTTAAAGGCAGTGGACTGTGCTCTCGCCTCCCTAAACTTCTCCACCACCATCTCCACGGCAGTGCCGGAAAGTCTGGAAGACGAGACTGGGGAATCGAGGAGGACGGTCTTATTACTTTCCCCGATGCACGACAGATTAAGCTACAAATGCTTCTCCACTGCCACCATAGCTGCCATGGCCGCCTGTTAGTGACTGCCAGGAGATAGACCCTCACCTTGGTCCAGGTCTTTAAGAAGGTCGACCTGATATGCCTGAAGTATTGGATGATGTTCAGGGCACCACCGATCTGACCTGCCACCACATATGATTTGCCAACCAGCCTCGATGTTGTCTGGCATGGCTTAGATGGGAGAACGGGAGCCTTCAAAGATGAGGATGTTCCTTGGTAGAGATAGCTAACCAAATTCTCTTAAACCCGAGGCATTCGTGCATAGCCCTTTTTCCTCGATATTTGCGTAACTCAAAATAAACGTGACTGTGCGAGCAGAGTACGGGTGTTTCCACGAACCGCCCACCTCAGTGTGTAGGTCCGGGAGAAATGGAAGGCTCACCGAAGCTGGAGACTTAATGAGGCAGATACTTCTCATCTAATCAACCAAGTGAGACTTCGCACTTCGGGCTGGACCATTCTAGACTGAGTCAGGCCTTGGCTCGAGTCATAAGCTCCAAAAGTTTTATATGAGGTTTTAGACATGTCTTTGTTTTTTTTTGCTGAAACTGACTAGTTTCTCTGAAGCAGAAGCGAGCAAACTGCTCCCATCCCATCCAAATTAAAATTGCGAAAATTGAAAATACGCCCAATGGAAACACGTCAATTTCGCAAAAACTCCCATTTATCACTAAAATGTTTTTAGGCTGGCATGAGGAGGTTTTTCAGGCAATTCGAAAAAGAAATATTTTGCAAAACTGCAACGGAAACAGTTTTTGCGCATTTACAGGTCACCTGATGTAGACGACGCGGTGTGTTTGGCCAGAATACGAGACAGAGTTCTTTATTAAATTCATAAAAGACAAAAAAATAACAGGAATACTGGATTCTAAACCTCAAATAAATGCCACAATCAAGACCTCGAGGCAGATATGAGTGAGAAACACCCAGAAACTCCTCATATGTGCCGCTCACAAGTATAAGGGTCTTTCCTTGCCATTAATGATTGGATAACACACATACGTCTCCTTGGATTAATAATAATGGCCAGTGCGGTGGCTGGGATATACAGTACATAAACCTACCAACGTCCGTTGCCATGATTTTTTATATGACTTATCACGAGAGGAATTTTTTTTCTTTAGTCGCATAACATCGGTTAATGGAAACGCCGTCATTTCGCAATAGTTTTATGTCGACATTAAAAAAAAAAAAAAAAATTTAATAAAAAATATCGCAAAAGTTTTGCGCAAATCATTAATGGAAACGCACCTCCTGCTTTGTTACACAGAACCTACACAAGCGGCTTCCTGAAGACAAAGAAGCTGAAGACATGTTAGCAGGCACTTCATTTATCCGCTCGGGCGCACTGTGAAGTATTGGCGTTAAGTTACATGTGCCTCAGACACTGGGTTCAGCATCAGCAACTGACAGGGAACTATTAGGTTAGATATAGGCTATGAATGCATGTTTTGTAACTATTTTTCCCTGTTGGAGATTTGGGACTATATAAGGTGTGGTACCCAGCAACCAAAATGTTTTTACAACTTTTTACAATGTTGTATTTTGACCAGTAAAATGCCGAAATAATGTAACTGTATTTCATTGTGAAAATACCAACCTGAAATGTTTTATAAGTAGTAAAGTAAATATCATATGTATTTGCTATGAAAACAAAACCAGAGCAGCCTGCAACTTTTGTGAATCATTTTATTTACATGTCAAAATAACGTAATCTGCACTTTGGAATAATTTAAAAACAATGACAATACCAAAATACAACTAGGTTAGATCTTCTATGGCATAACATCAGCACAAGCATCAGATTTTAGTGGTATTAAAGTTGGCTTAAAATAGAAGTTGCAGTATTGTTTTCTTCCCTATATAGTGACATACTGTTTATCCGAAACAGCTTCTGGAACAAGAAGACATGAGGGCGGGACTTGAGGAATTGATGGTTGGATGGTTGTGGTTTGCTATTGGTTGATCTCATGTGAACATCCCTCGGAAGTACCGGTGTTGTGCCGAATTTTGACCCCCGCCAAATTATTACCCCCCTAGCATTGGTAGGTTAAGGATTAGTTGTGGGGGAGGGATTAGGATTAGGGGTGGTGTTAGGATTAGGCAATCAGGTACTGACTTCAACGAGGGGGGAAATAATTTGGCAGGGGGTGGACTTTTTTCCCACTTCGAGCACTGACTACAAATTACCTCAACTAGAGCATTATTACGGAGTAGCACAAAATACACAAAAATTAAAATATGCTTTGAGATTCCTCGAACAATTAGCATGCAACATGGCTATCTTATACTCAATGCTACTAGTAATATTAAATAGTCATTATAATACAATAAATAGGATGTGCTCTCTCAATTGAAAATCGGAAATAACACAGAGCAACAAAGCCAGATATGAACAGTTTTTTTAAATGTATTGTCATAATATGTGTACTCTTATGTCAGATTCTTAAATGTAATCAATAAATTCAATCAGAATAAAAAAGACACTGTATGGCCATTACCAATTAAATGAAACCAGTATCAACAAAATGGTTTAACAGGTACTGCTGGGCAGCTTTGGTGGAATGAATATATTTACACAGCAATTATAATTGCATAAATAATTTTGATATTAATGTTTAAATATAACTTCTTTTTTTTATGTAAAAATATGCCTTGGCATGACAGTGGGAATACGGCTCATTTCTGACTGTCTGGCATATAACTGAACAAATCAAAAGAATTTTTTGCTCCATAAAAAACATGAATTGTCGATTTTGATTTTATGTTGAATATTTAGTGACTCTGATGTTGTCTTTGCGCATGGTGTTTGTTTAAACTATTAGACATTTTGAGAGAGTATTTCAGAGAACATGATAATGTTGTTTCCTTTTTATTTTTATTGAAACTTTGCATTGTTTAATAAAAATAATGCACAACAAATTTTACAATTAGAAACAGATTGTTTACACAGAAACTGAAATACAGCTGTATGCTTTCCCATGTTATTTCAACTATTCAGAGGTCAGTATTGAACACTGAATTATTTAAAGGAAACGTCCGTTTAAACTGCATGTTCAGTCTTAACAGATTGAGAAACAGGCTCTGTTCTCTCCTTTTTGATGGTGCAATCTGGAGGAAGGCAACAAAACAACAGTCCATGAGAGTCCATTACCACCCAGCAAAAACTCGTCGAAAAGACGACATTGCCAGACGTCTATACAACGTTAAAATTTGGTTGAAAAGTGAAAGGTGAAAACTAAAGCCATCTTTTTCAGGTCGTTGAAAAGATGCCAATAAAAGGACGTCCCAATCGCGTCTAAATTTGTAAAGTTGTAAAGTGAGTTGAAAAGACTAATTTCAACCGTGAATTCATTATATTTAATATTCATAATATGACAATTCACAAAAGAGTAGCAAACCATTTATTGACACATCATATACATCTTTCACATAAAAAACACTTTCCTGATCACATCTTAAGCCTGCATTTGATCAAGCATACCCTAAAAACAGTTATATTGTAAAATATTACTACAATAAAAATAACTTTTCATAAATATACTTGTAAATATATAGTAAAGTGTGCAATTTATTCCTGTGATGCAAAGCTGAATTTTCAGCATCATTACAGTCTTCAGTGTCACATGATCCTTCAGAAATCATTATAATATGATGATTTGATTCTCAAGAAACATTTAATTATTATCAGTTGTACGGCTTCATATTTTTGTGGAAACTATGATACAGTTTTCAGTATTCTTTGACTATAACTTTCAAAAGAGCAGCATTTATTCGATTTTTTTTTTTTAAAGTTTTTACTGTGACTTTTGATCAAATTAATCTATCTTTTCTGTATACATTTTTTTTCAAAACAATAAATCTTTAAAATATTGAAAATGTTTATCCCGTAAGACTTTTGTGGAGAACACAAATGAAGATATTTTTAACAGATGCCTTGTGTGTGCAAACAATTACGTCTTTATTCACAAATGATGTATCTCCCCACTGATGAATCGTGGTGCTCCGTGAACACGTGTCAGAGATGTATATTTTGTGAATAAAGATGCAATGGGTTTTTTTTGCACTCTGTTGTAAAGTTTTTCTTTCTTCAAAGCAGACCAGGAGACGTTGGGATCACGTTCAAACAGAAGAGTTTCTTTATTTGAGCACGGCTGCGGTGCTTCCAACATAATCTAAAGTATATAAATTCACATGGTGTCTTACAGGCATTTTACGAGGAGGGACTTTTGAAGGTGGAGACAAATTCAAACAAAGCATGTAAATGAGTAAACAGGTTAAGGAAACCCGCCCCAGACTCCAGCGTGTTACCAGTCTCAATCCAATCAGCATAACCACTCAAATGCATATGTGCTAATCCAATCAGCCATACGATTCAACGTCTGGACTGTGGCTCTTGCTCCAAGAGCCATTAAAGACAATAGGTTAGCGTCTCCGTGATCTGACTCATTTAACTTACAAAGGAAAAACAGGTCGGGCAGGAATATCTTGCTGTAAACTCAATAATCACTTTCTCAGTTTATATACTATCTAAATTAAAACCTCAAATGCTAAAATCAGTATTCTTCACCGTGATGTTATGTAAGGAAGCATATCTGAAATAGATTCTTAAATTTGTAATCCTTCAGTCCCCCGTTGGAGAGTTCTTAAAAACTCTCACAAAATACAAATTTAGACACTTAAAAGTTATACTTGTAACTTGTGTAAGTTACAGGCACATAGCAAGTTCATTCATGTAACGTGTGATAGTTACAGGCACATAGCATGATCAATCTTGTAACGTGTGTGATAGTTACAGGCACATAGCATGATCTGTGTTGTTCATCTGTAATTGCATGTTGACAGAAAAAAACATGCAATTAGGGTCCATGAAGTCTCTGCGTTGTGTTTTTTTTATGGTTGGAACTCATTTTCTCGTGAACAAGTTTCTGAACCATGAAGAATTATCTTCAGTCATCTGGTGTGTAATTTTGTTGAAAGATCAAGATTGCTTGTTGGTTAACCCGACATTAACCCGGTGCAGCACTCATGTAATGGTGCAGGCTTGTAGTCTTGATCATGTCGAATGGATGACTGAAGGTTTCTTATGTGAGTCTCTGCATTGTGTATTTTTCTTCTGTGTTGGTTGGCTCGGCAGTGGGTCTAGTTGTTTTCTTGAGGTTGTGGCTTCATATGCAGGTGAGGAGGTCTTTGCATATGGATCTCGGGACAGCCATCAAGTGGTATCTGCACAGAGGGAAAAAGAAAACAAAAGACGACAGAGCAGTATTTGTCCAAACACTAGGGTTGTAGCAGTATTTGTCCAAACACTAGGGTTGTAGCAGTATTTGTCCAAACACTAGGGTTGTAGCAGTATTTGTCCAAACACTAGGGTTGTAGCAGTATTTGTTTAACTACGGCTTGTATCGGTTTCAGAGTCTGCTGTTGTTGTTGTTGTTTCATTCTTTCCCTATTTCTTAATTGATTTGACACCTATGGACCAGTGAGCTAAGGATGGACTAAATGGGGAAAGGCCTATGAGGTAGTATCTTCACCCTGGGTTCACCCCCGACGCCTGTTGCGTTCAGTTCTTCCCAGGGCACCTCACTTGTGGACAGAATAGGGACAGAATAGGACACACGGACAAGTGAGGTGCCCTGGGAAGAACTGAACGCAACAGGCTTCGGGGGTGAACCCAGGGTGAAGACACTACCTCATAGGCCTTTCCCGATTTAGTCCATCCTTACCTCACTGGTCTTATAGGTGTCAAATCAATTAAGAAATAGGGAAAGAATGAAACAACAACAGCAGACTCTAAAAAACCATACAACTCTAGTGTTTGAAGAAATACTGCTCTGTTTTCTGTTTTCTTTCTTCCTCTGTGCAGATAAACACTTGATGGCTGTTCCAAATAAAAATCCATATGCAAAGACCTCCTCACCTGCATATGAAGCCACAACCTCAAGAAAACAAGACCCACTGCCGAGCCAACCAACACAGAAGAAAAATACACAATGCAGAGACTGATATACGAAACCTTCAGTCATCCATCGACATGATCAAGACTACAAGCCTGCACCATTATCTGAGTGCTGCACCGGGTTAATGTCAGGTTAACCAACAAGCAATCTTGATCTTTCAACAAAATTACACACCAGATGACTGAAGATAATTCTTCATGGTTCAGAAACTTGTTCACGAGAAAATGAGTTCCAACCATAAAAAATAAAATAAAATAAAAAACACAACGCAGAAACTTCACAGACCCTAATTGCATGTTCGTTTCTGTGTCAACATGCAATTACAGAAAATCAACACAGAACATGTGCGACATGAATACTGCTGGGGCCTGTACCATGAAGCCGGCTTAGGTGGCTAGCCGGCTATGTTTCAGCTTAGTTTCCGCCAACTCTGGGTTTTAGGTACTATGAAAGTAGCTCGGCTTTAATCGGTGTTCGTTGCCATGGTATCTTACGCTGCACGGCTAACCTGCTCCGGGGCAGGTTATGTTCTGGATTCGAGATCTCAGACTGAAGTTTGACCAATCAGCTCAGAGCAAAAAAACATATAGGTGACGTAACTTATTCCCAGTGTCTGTTGCAATGACTTCACCTTTTCTTCCAAATCCTGTGACATCTCAGCGCAAATTATTAGACGAGCACTTCGTAAAGAAAGAGTTTTTAGCCTGACAAAATCCCCTTGCCTTTCCTGATAGTTATTTGTATGAAAGATACAGATTTTCCGCGGAAGCAATGTCTTATCTTTGCGAACTTCTTGAGCCGCACATAAAGAATTTAACACGTCGAATTCATGCACTTACCTGAACATGCGGTTTTTTGCAAGTGGTAGGCTACATTCTTGCACGGTGGGTGACGCACAGAAGCTGGGGGAAAACACGGTTTGTCAAACCATTCGCAAGGTGGTCCTCGCTCTGCAGGAGTACATGAATAGTTTCATTAATAGTGTTCCCCGGACATTTATCGACCATGTCCATAAAAGAGGGCTTTTATAAAATTGCCGTTAAGATATATTGATAGGGTGACATCACATGAACACTTTTGTTTTCTTTTTTTCAAAAAGCAAATTTCACAAATGTACTATACAATACATGTTAAGAATTATTTTAAATCTTTTTTATTATTATTCTGCTAATCTTATGATATGATTCCCTAGAGTCATTGCAACATGTATGCAGTCTATTGCTCCAATCTCCACTGCTCTAGGGGAACATGAGGCAGATTATGTTAATAGGAAATCCTATCACAGCCTTAATGTTCAGGTAGACATGATGTGGATATGTGAATGATTATTTTCTGTGAGATGAATCTTTAAATTAATAGTAACATTAACAGATATAACAATGATCTACTAAACATTTCATCTACAGACGACTTGTGGTGGTCATGAACGTATGATCACAAGTTTGGATGCCAAATGGCCTGGCTCCAGTGCTTGACTCACGATTTTCCATGAGTCTTTGTTGTGTCAGCGCTTTGAGGAAAGCAAGTTAAATTTGGTACAGTACACAACACTGTTAATTTGAACTGAGATAGAAAAACCTACACAATAACCCCCTATCATGACCCTCAGACAGGGCCATGCACAGCACCGCTTCAGTGTGGCCCTTAGTTAAACCAGAGTGAAGATAGAGATTACCTTTGGCATCCTAAAGGCACGTTTCAACTGTGTTCGGCGCTTCAGAGTCACCAGAGCGGACCACCCAGCTGGTGCAGATGTAGATGCAATCACCATACAATATTACACTTAATAAAAGCACATTGAAACTGCAGATATAGGTCTCAAACTGTTTTATTGGTTTTGTGGGATGAGAGGGAGAAAGAGAGCAAGACAAATTTGCATTAATAAATATTCATACTAAAGTGTTACTTGGTTAAATAAGTTCACATACTGAGATCAGTTTTATCCAGCTGTTTGATCTCCAGCTCCTTTAGTGAACAGTCTAGTTCGAGACTCCTTTAGTGTGCAGTCTAGTTCAAGTCTCCTTTAGTGTGCAGTCTAGTTCAAGTCTCCTTTAGTGAACAGTCTAGTTCAAGTCTCCTTTTGTACAGGGCCCTGACTGAGTCTGTTTCCACCTGAAACATAATTCCACCACAAACATGATCATTACAAGTTTTCTGGAGGCTAATCAAATCACAAAAAGTTCCTTGACTTCCTACAAACACAGGACTGACTGTAATTTATGTCAAGGGTTTTAAATCCTTACACATTTCTTCTGAAGGCCATTGAGGTAGAGGCCTCAGTTTCTGGGGCAGGTTGTGAAAAATCCTACAATAAAAGAGATGTGTAAGGGCCCGTCCCTTTTTTATGCCACACATTTAAATGTTTGCTATAATAAAAAGCCCTGTGCATTCACATCAGCAACTGTCTGAGAACACACAGACAGAGTATCTTCATCATTTCCTGCACCCTAATAAATAAAAATAGGCCAAAGTAAAGCATAACTGTTGTAAAGCAGGTTATGTTTGGTGTTCTGTCTGCTGCATACTGACCTCTGTGTGGGAAACTGTGTGTTGGCTTCAACAGGGACACTGTATTTCCCTCTACTGCAGAACATACAGTCAGCCATATTTAAAACTTAAAAAAGTGGTAATGTATTGCACACCCAGTGTTACTTGCTTAGAGGAGCCAGCACCAGGGTCAGATTGTACAGCACCTGTAATCCCATCCATAATCGGCCGTCCCTTATTGCCTACTCAGAGCCACTCAGGTTTTCTGAATTTAACTCTTTATTTCTGTTTGCTGCAAACAAGTGTTTGTGATAAAATGTTCCCAAAAATAATAAAAGATTGTGGTAAATACTCACCACTTTGAATTATATTTTTATATTTTGTCTTTATCTGCTGCCAAGAACATTTGGAGTTGGGGTTGCATCTAAAAATCAATGAATATTAATCTTTCTTAGTACATGCACATTTTTATATATTATAAAAATAGGCTATAGTATATTACTATATTACACGTATAGGCTATACATTATACATAATTTTACATAAATACAGAACGTATTTGTTTAACTTACACATTAACAATCTGCAATCTTTCTCCAACAGTCTTCTCTTGCTTTGGCAGCAGAGACCGTAGTGTTTCGAGCTTGAAATACATATTTAAATTCATCGTAATTCTGAATAATTATCTCTTGCTCCTCCGCGGAAAAATATAACGCTCTCGCTCTACTATCCGCGATTGGCTGTTCAGTGTCGACGTCACTCTTTTATGTGCACGCGCGCGTGGAGTAATCATAGCTTAAAGATCAAAGCCTGAGTTGACAGAGAAAGTTGATGAGCTGCATCATGGTACCAATAAAGCCTGATCGCATCGGTTTGGATTTGTCAACTCAAAACCAATCCTGTAACCCCGAGTTTGTTCAGCTACCTTCATGGTACAGGCCCCTGGTCTGCCGTTTCTTTGTTTTATTATGTTACAGGTATGTGTGTATGCCATGATGTCATCACAAGCGGCATCCTGGTATAAAGCATCACCTCAGATTTCCATGAACAAGCCTCATGAGGGACGAGTCATCCAAGCGACTCTGCGTGAGAAACGGACTCTACAGGAAACAGACTTCACAGCTATTCAGGCGCCATGGACTTTCCAGACTTCCACTTTTATTCTACATGGTTTTCTGTGTAATCATGTAGTTTATATGACATTTTACACCCTGCGTCGCAGGTGTCAACAGTTATGGTTTTGAGAAGAACTATGACACTCATGTAAATCAAGGACACAACACAGAATAAGTTATACATGCCTGTAACTTACACAAGTTACAATGAACATATGCTATGTGCCTGTAACTTACACAAGTAATTTGTATATTATGTGAGAGTTATTAGAACTCTCAAAGGGGGAAATGTTGGATTACAAATTTATTAAATGTTTAATTTAGTTTGCAACAGTAAAAGTTGAGTACATTGAAGTTAGCATTTTAAGGTTAGGTTAGGATAATGGTATCAACAGTTTCTGCTAGACCTGTTTTCTCTATTATAATTCACCCTATTGTCGTTAATGGCTCGAGCCAGTAGCCCCAAGACGCACCTTTTGTCTTTAATGTGTAGCTCCCCCTACCTCCTTTTCTAACGGTTCAGTAAGGGACAGCACCAGGTTCAATAAACTAGTGCCTAAGAGATGTTGTATTACAAGGCCCCTCTGATGTCACTGAAATAAATACGTTTCTTTTGGAAATTTACTCAGAATAAATCCCTACGCCCTTTAGCTGATGAAGTCAACATAAACACTTCTGAGAGAATAACACACTGTTAGGAGTACAAAACAAATAAAGAATTTAATTAGAAAAGAATTATCAAATGGTAACTGGCTCAAACAATGAATTTCAGAATGTGAAGTATTCACACAATCACATTGCATATAAATCTGACACAAATTTACCCCTGAAGGGCAATATCTCCGATGCCAGACCTACTGAAATTAATCTCTAGGTCAAATACACTCAGTATAGATTCAACCAATGAACTCAATAGAATGAATGTATACAATAACTCACAGATTATAAAACATATACTCTGAGTATTCACATATTATTTTCAGTGCACTGAATAACACTAAATAAACCAATAGATAATGCTGTGGGCCCACACACACCAGTCATTCACACAACCCACCCCGTTGCAGGCCTGAAACGTGGCTCGTGTTCGTGGTGGCCGGGAAACTGACAAATGGCCCCTTCACTCTCCTGAGCACAAAACAAATCAAACAGATACCTCAAATTCCACGTGAGACAATACAGCACTCCGCGAATCCTGAAGCAGGCCTCGCGCAGCTCCTCGTCCTCTCTCTCGCTCGTCAGCCGAACGAAACGCACCTCCCACGGCGCCAGCGGAACCCCAAATAACTCGGGTATCTGGGGCGCTATCTGGTCCTCAAGGTCTCCGTCGTTGAAGAGGAAACAAACGCGATAACTGTCTTTAGTCTGGTAACTGTTGTTTTAGCTTACGCATTCAGATGCGCGGATATGCGCATTGATAATTCACCTAAACAGTCTGTATTCGCGGCTGCACGGCAAATTAACAACACTGGAAATGGCCGTAAAACACCCGCGGCAATCTCAAAGAAGCACACACAAGCGATTCATCTCTGTGTCAGTGCTTAACCTCTGATCTACATTACAGTTAAAGATCTTTTAAACTTGTAAATCCTCAATCAAAATACTCTCTTACCGCAAAAACGTCTCTCACATTCACAACTCTATCTCAACTCCCGCACTTGTCAATCCATTCTCAACTCTCTCATCCCTCTCGAACAACCACTCAAGTTACACAAAACACCAGCGAGGGCGGGACTTAACTCACATAAACCAATACAATAAGAAACACCTAACATGATGGCTAATGCCACGTTTTCCACATGTACACATCAATCAAACTTGTAAGATGCACGAACGCTTTTAAAGGAACAAACACCTTATACACACTACTGAGATGTATATTTCATTCACATTTTAGCTCTGGATTAGAACTAAATACAAACTAATAAATTGAGATAACCCATTAAATGAATAATTATATTCTACTGGGTTACAAATGGCTCTTTGAGTCCCAGTATCACTCAGACTGATGGGATTAGCACACGAATGATTCGTCTATGCAATTTGCCGAGCGTCACGTGACCAAACCGGAAAACGGGTCTCCTAACTTCCGGTTTGCTTCTGTTTCGCTGTTTTGGTACTGATTGGGAATCGGCAACAGCTATTGACTTGACCTAAATAACCTAGTTAGCCCTTTTACTGTTGGCGTTTTATTTGATTTTAACATCTGAATGTTAGTGACAAGAAGAAAATGTCAAAGCCAGTAAAGTACCAGAAGCGGGATAATCCCAACAGTGATTTCTGCTGCGTGCCTCAATGCGCGATGTCAGGGAAGTTCAACTCCACCGTGAGTTTCCACCACTTCCCAAAGGAAGAAACCATAAGAAAAATATGGATACGTAATGTGAGACGTGATAATTTGGTAATTAAGAGAACCACCACAGTCTGTAGTAGACATTTCGTCTCCACGGATGTCATTCAAGGTGGACGACGACGCTTGAAAGAGGGGGCTGTGCCCGTGTTGTTCGCCTGGAACGACTACTCTCTGCCGGCAGCCAGGCCAAGTGTCTGGGATAGAACACAACGACTAGAGGATGAATCAACTGAAGAGGAAGAGATGGATGTTCAACTGTTGCTTCAGTGCCATGATTACGATGCAAAACCAGAACCGTCAGCTTTGGATATAGCATGTGAGAAAATAGAGGCCCAGCAGCAGGCGATGGAGGAGATGCAAAAGAGAATGGCTGAGGTTACACTGAAGCAGTCGTTTGGCCTGGAGAGGTTTTTAGCATCGGACGATGACATCAGATTCTATACCAGGTATGTATCATGTCATATGATACTTAGCTTGCATACCTCTGTGGTTATGACTTTCTTGCAGACCTAGATTGTGTTAAAATCGATTCATATGAATCACAGTAGTGGGCAGAATATTCAGATCCTTTAATTCAGTAAAAGCACTAATACCACACTGTGAAAATACTACACTACCTGCATCCAAAACCTTAATTATGTAAAAGTATGTTAGTATTATCAGAAAAATGTACTTAAAAGTATGAAAAGTAAAAGTACTCATAGTGCGGTAAAATGATGGATTAATATTACTGCTGCATTAATGTGTATGTTTCATTTTTTTTACACATTTTAACACTTCTGTAGATGTTTAAAGTTGAGATTATTTTAACTTCTTTATATACTGTTGGCTAGTTTAATCTACAAGATCATCATAGCCTGTTTGTAGCATCTCTGTCCTGTGAGAACCACATATCTCTGCTTTGTGATGATGCATTTTGCAAACATCAATAATGGGTAATGCTTTGATTTAAAGCTAATAATAATTTTCTTTCACTTTTAGATTTGCCAGCTACCGCCACCTACAGGCATTTTGGAGACAGATTGAACCTGCAACAAGGAGAATAGTGCGTGTTGGTACACACACAGTCATCCACTTCCAGCACAACAGCAGCTCTTGACAATGCCACTGATCCACCTCGTCGACCGGTAGGCATAGTTCATACTTAAAGGTTGTATCAGTGATTTCAGGCCCAAACATAAATTATCATATTCATCTGATCTTTCCTAATGATCCCCTATCTGCCCGCCTCATAAGCAAGCCGTCAAAAAAAAATGCGTCTCTGTAGGCAGCCTAGGCTCTGAGATCTGCACACAAAAACAGTTGGTATCAACATCACTCAAAACCAAAATTAAATAGTGTTCCAACCAATCACCGACAGGGGTAGGTGTTGTGAGGTTTTTGCGTGCAGCTGTGCACGAGCGCAAAACCTCACAACACCCACCCCCTGTCAGTGATTGGTTGGAACACTATTTATTGATTGGTTAGACTTTACACTTTACAAACATTTATGATGACCTTGCAATGATTATCGCTTTTACTAACGAAAACGATTTTACCTGCTCCCCACCAGAGCCGATGCCTTCCGATGATTGATGAACTGTTCCTGTTCTTGGTCTACCTTTCACTGGGACTGAAGGAGAAAGATCTGGGTGATCGTTTCGGTATTCACCAGTCCACCGTCAGCAGGATAATCAAAACCTGGGTAAATTTTTTGTACACCTTATTGGGTGCTGTTGGGATATGGATGTCTCCTGAGACAATTAGAGCCACGATGCCGAGTGTATTCGGCAAATACTCTGACACCCAAGTCCTTATTGACTGTACAGAGATGAGATGTCAGATGCCTTCATCTTTACTCTTACAGAGTGAGATGTTTTCACAGTATAAATCCCACACTACCCTGAAAGGAATGATTGGTGTGTCACCACATGGTGCTGTTACTTTTATTTCCTCACTGTATTCCGGCTCTATCAGTGACAAAGAATTGTTCAGGCAATCTGGCATTATCCCTCTTTTGGATAAAGATATGGCTGTAATGGTGGATAAGGGATTCAGAATTGACGACCTAGTGCCTTGCAAAGTTTACAGACCACCTTTTCTGAGTAAAAAGTCACAACTCTCTCATGGCGAAGTGCTGGTCACTCAGGACATTGCACGGTTAAGGATACATGTGGAGAGGACAATTAGGCGCATCAAAGAGAACAAACTGTTTGACACTCTTATCCCTCTGTCAATTTGTGGCAGTATCAACCAGCTTTTTGCAGTAGCCTGCCTCCTAGCAAACTATCAAAACAAGCCACTGGTCAAAGCTTGGGCCAAATAACTGTGTTAACCTCACTGAGCCAGTCTGTCTGGACATACTAATACACTGAATGGTCAATTCTGTTCCATTTGTCTCTCTTTATAAACGATAACACTAGCCTACATAGTTTCAACGAACTGGATTCTCTGATGTAGATTTGACATGTATTCCATGATACATGTTTATGTTTGACTTTGAGTGATTTAAAGTGCCAACTGTTCATTAATTGTCCCCCTCTCTATCTCTTGTAGTAAAATGTATGAAATCAAACCATGCATACAGTAAAATATTGTATATGAAATCTGAAAACATCTTTTATACAGTTACCATGAGACATTTTTATATGAAGTGATTTATTTTTGTAACAAATAAATCAGAAAAAAACTTTCTTCACTCCTTTGTGTTTATTGCAAAATACGCTGTATTTATATAACCTATTTATATAACAATTATGGTGTAACTTTGATGCAACTAACTATTGCTTCTGGCGAAAAAGAGTTTGGCTGACCTAAAGAACATCCTTCCAACAGTGATGCATGAAACATTTAAATTGCCTGTAAGAGCCCCTCAAAAATGGCTATGGTTTCATTTCTAGATTTAAATGACAAATGTGAACTGTGAAAAAAAAGTCATCTTGCTTGAAAAATCTGAAGCCCCCACCTGAATTATCCTGCATCGATCAGTAAGATCTTTTGGACACAGACAAGTACTTCTGCATGTACACTGTAAAGTAAAACTGGTCCACCCTCTCTCTGATGACTGCTTTTACCTCCGGGTCAAACTGGATACGCTGCACCAGCATGTCTTCCTGAGCACAAACCACAAAATCACACCATTGCAGGCCAGTGATCAACAGTTGACCCTGCACCTGCCAATAGTAAGAGTGGCTTTTACGAAGAGCCAAAGTGCCATCCTGCATTTTAAGGTATTTACAGTCCACATAGTTCTTCACATTAGGGCACTTTATCTCAACCAGTCCAAACGGTGGCTGTGCGAATGGATCAAAAATCAAGCCATCTGGCGAGGCACCAAGCCAAGGGGCATCAGGGTGGATGACGAGGCCACAGGGTGTGTAGTTGACATTTTTTATCTGACAGTACTCCCTTGCCACCTCAAACTCCATGTCTGCACCTCTTCTCATTTCTGCAGTCTGCCTTGTTCCTTTGAGGAAGAGACTCTGCAGAGCTCTCTCCCCTCACAAAACACACCTCTCTAAAACGTGAGGAGGTGATCCTAGGCCTGCGGAGCTGATGCCACTCCTGGTCTGCTGCCTGCTCTCTTGTCGCTGCCTCAATCTTATAGGCCATGTCCAGTGTAACATTCAAGCTTTTAAGGTGGAAGTGCTCCTCCTCAGTGCACACATGCACACAGTCTGTCGGGGCAAGCCTGTACTCCCCAATAGGCAGCGGTGGGTAAGGTGGAGGATCCTGGTGCATCTTGACTGACTTTGTGGCCAATACAGGCTGCTGGTACGAGAGCACACTGCCCCTTTGTGCTAAGCCAAAAGCTGTCTCAACAAGGGTCTTCTCGTCACTGATGCCCATAGTTGCTGCTAGAGGTTTCTCTCTAATGCTAAAGTCTTTGTACATGTCTTCCATCAGTAGTAAAGACATGTCTAGTGGGTCCCCAACCAAGCCCTTGTAGAGTGTACTCCTGTGAAAGAATGTAATAGTGTTAGTAATCTTAGTTTTTAGTAGTGTAATTATTGTTAGTAATATTTGCAGGTTACTGACACCTATGGAATCTTTCTTTTTATTTGTGTGTGTGTGTGTGTGTGTACACATAAGTCTGTGTGTGTATACTGTATGTATGTATATGTGTACATAAGTGTGTGTGTGTACACAAGTCTGTGTGTGTATAATGTATGTATGTATATGTGTACATAAGTGTGTGTGTGTGAATACATATGTAGACTGTATGATGCAGTAATTGCAATAGCATCTCACTACTGTACTTCACCTGACTCCTCCTTCTGTGAGCCGGTTGAGTCTTGGTTTGCTGATGACCGTTTTGTCTATTGGCCCAGGTTTCACTCCCTGACAAAAAAAAGGACAAACAACATACAATCTTAACAATAGGAGACAATAAAATTGAAAGGACCCCCCCCCCCCCCCACACACACACACAAATTAATACATATGTATACTTAAATATCACTAATGCCAGGAGTATTATTATTAATAATAACAATAATAATGTTTTTTTCTATAGCGCCTTTCTGAGGACTCAAGGTCACTTTACAATACCAGTAATTACAAATACACATAACATAGAAATGATATATAAAATGTGAAGGAGAACATAGTAGAAGAGGGACAGTATTAGGCCTAGGAATTGTGTCTAAACACTTACTGCGGTTCTGGGCTTGTGCCATCGCTGCTCTGTTTCAGTGCAGGTGTGGACAGGTGGCACAACCTGCACATTCAACTGTGAATAGTGTGCCGTTTGAAACAGCAAAGCAACTATGTGATTACACATTGCAGTGCCAGCTACACATGAGCACCGATACGATGTGAGGATGACAGGGTCCGAATCCCGAAGCACTATCTGTACAAAAGTATATGGAGAATTTTTTTTACAAACATTGACACAGATTTGAGAGTGTGGTTGAGCTTTAATGTATCATATTTCAGCAGTGGTTCAAACAGATGCCACTGATTTGAGTAACAGTCTAGTTAGGTTGCTGGGGCAAGTTTGCCAATGACATTAATACAACAAACACAATAACAGAATTTGTTCATGCTGTAATAGAGAGATTTGTATAGGACGTATTATGAATAACATGGAAAGATGGCACTCAAGAATCAAGGATGTCCAATCAGAGTTACCCCAGTAACCTCACTATACACATTTTAACAAGTAGACAAAAAACAACATTGAACTTGGAACAACTGTGCATGTATTTACCAAGCGTCTCAAGACTAAAGCAGCTCCTGCAAGTCTGTCCATGGTGATTAGACAGTCAAAGGGACCCGCTCATGATCACTGATTAATCTACTCTTACTTACTCCTACCCTGAGAGGCTTGATAAATACTGTCCCTGAACTGGAACAGATTGAGAACCCGAACAGAACACCCAACCCATCCCTAACGTTACTCTCAGACTGTGTGGCTTCTCGTTTTTCTTCATAGATCTGTGACTAGCTGCCCTGATACTGACAGCACCAGTCAGTCTGTCTTTGTTTGATACTGGTGAAAAATGAAGTGAAAACGTGATTATGTAGGTACATACATTTTGTTCTATCAAAAAAAAATTTTTCTATCAGCTCAGATTAGTAGGTTAATGTTATCGTTAGTTTAGCTACCATAGTGACATACTGCATTCTTCCCGCTCGGGAATGCTAACATGAGCTATCGCAGGCAGATACAAACCTTCATAGTCAAATATGTATGAGGAGGCGTACAGCTTAAACCCCTTGTCCATTTTGGAGGCAGGAGTTTTAGATGTCAACCTGCATAGGCGATTGACATCAGTTATACTCATTTTGGGTAATTCCTGAAGGCATCTAGAGTAAAACAGCGCCATATCCAAAGTAGTGCGGTACAGCGGACCTGAACCGGATGTTGTGAGACCCGTCTCGCAGAATGCGGAAGTAAATTGCGCATAGAGCCTATAGACTGTTATGCTGACTGAATTAGGATTGGCCAGACATTCAGTCTAGGGTGTTTTACCTAAACCTGTATACTTCATTTGCATGCTTTGTTCAACCTCAATGTAAGTCCCTCCCTCTTGGAAGGTATATAACCTACAATGTATAATGTTTGAGTTAGACTTGGAAGAACACTACAGACGACACAGAGCGGAGCAGGCAGTGCAGGCGACCAGGGCGGAGCAGGCAGTGCAGGCGACCAGGGCGGAGCAGGCAGTGCAGGCGACCAGGGCGGAGACGACCCTTCAGGCGGCCAGGGCGGAGCAGGCAGTGCAGGCGGCCAGGGAGGAGCAGGCAGTGCCCAACCCCCCCCCCCCCCCCCCCCCCCTTAATATTAATATTAGCTCAGTTGAATTTCCTGATGACTTTATTTATATCCTCAGCTCTGGGTCCAGGGTCTCCAACATCTTTCAGTAGTCCAACTTTGTCTCTAGCAGCATGTCTTGGTACTGACAAATGGAAAGGCAACAGGAAGTTGTTTGCAACCCTGAAGTTCTTTCCAGCAGAATAGATCTCATGTATAAGGTCCTCCAAACATATTATCCCATATTGTCCGAGATGCTTCTCTATAAGTGCATTGTCCGTCAGAGGAATCTTTCTCTTAGCAATCTTTGTCTGGCCTCTTTTTAATATGAGCTCACGGACTGATTTCAAGTTGGGATACCCCCAGGCAACATAAGGTTCCACAGTCTTAAGCATTTTTAGGGAAGTTTTGTTGACTTTCACAAAGGTGCCACTGAAGATCTTTCCCAGCCTCAGCATCTGAACGACCTTCATCACTTTGGGGCTCACACCTTTGATCTCTCTGATGCGGGCAGCGAACACCAGACCGTTCTTAGCTGGCGGCATGGCCGGCGGAGGTCTTTGTTTGAGTCTGGCGAGTCGTGTGTCATCGCGATACTTCCTCTTGCTGTTTATCAAAAACTCCTCTAATCGCTTTAACTTCAAGGGAATTCCTTTTTTGTCTTTTTTCTTCTGCTGTAACGCAAGTTTGGCTTGAGTGGCTTTGATAGCCTGGTACTCCTTGCGTTTCTTGAGAAGATTCTCAGGAATAAGCTTGATTACTTTCTCAGTTCCAGGTTCTGTCATCGCGTATCTGCATATAAGAATAAGCAATAGTAGCTAATGAATAAGCACTAGTAATGTAATAGATATTAGTGTCTAAAAAATAATATTTAAGTTCTGTTGCTTTTATATGAACATAAATATAATGAACAAGACATCCAAAGTATAGGCTACTTGTTATTTAATTCCATTCCAAATATGTTTATCAATCCTGTTTTCTTTAATACAGACATGTGTTATATATATATATATATATATTAGAGGTGGGCATAGATTAATTTTTTTAATCTAGATTAATCTAGATTAAAATGGCTCATTTGAATTCTGCCGAAGGCATTCAGAATATGTGTGCTACCCAAATAATGACTATAAAAGTGTCTTTGAGAACGGGTTTCTCAAGCCAGGTGGTGCATTAGACCAGGGGCTCATCTCCTGTTTCCAAAATGAATCACAAACTGCTTGAGAAAGCTGTTCAACTCATAGAGTGTAAAAGGTTACTACTGTACTGTTACCGTCCGTACTAGGCAACATTAGGTAGGCCTATGTTAATATCAACTACTATAGGCTATCAATTAGGGATGGGGGATATGGCCTAAAATCCATATTGTGATGCATTGCAGCCTCTTGCGATAACGATATATATTATAATAAAACCATTTCAGAACAGGTTACACAGACCCTGCTGAACAAATGCTAAATGTTTTTTTTTTTTTTTTTTAAGGGTGTATGTAGTTTTGAGAACATATATTGTGCAAAACTGTAAGTATACAACATAATTTTGCAGATAAATAAAATGTAAGTACACTAGCTGCAGAGACTTAAGTAGGTCTAATGTTTATTATGGCTTGGAGCTTATGAAACCCCAAATTTAAAATTAGAATATTGTCTAACTGATGTCTTTTCAGTTAAAAAGAAACACAAGAACGATTCTTAAAATCGGGTGCAGACAGAGATTATATCATGTGCTACACCACTAAGATATATTGGGAATAATACGCGCGCGCTGGTATTCAGTGATATGTTTCGTTTTGAATTTGAGGTGGTAGAAGGGATTAGTCCAGGGGCGGCTGGCCAATAGAGGGCGCTAGGGCGCCGCCCCCCCATGAGCCAGACCACAGTTTATGAGCCACACTCATTAAATAAATAAGTAAATACATACATACATAAATCATACATACAAATTGTCAGTATTTGTGTGTTTAAGATATTAAATACACCCAGTATATGTGAAAAATATGATAGAAATTAAAAATGTGTGCTTTTTCAACACGTCTCCAGGAGACGGTCTCCTCCACCTGCGTGCACGTCGATCAGCTCTGGGGCGCTAGAGAAATGCCCCAGAGAGGCGGGTCTGTGGAGTAGCTTAGCCAATTGCTGATTTAAGATATACATGTTTGACATAAACTGTAGCCAATCAGCGAGCTCAAATCTAGTCAGCTATGGGCGCTTCTGTTAGCGTGCCCGCCTCATAGACAGTAAAGTATTTGTAAAGGTAAAAATGCACTTGAAAAAAATCGATTTAAGGAGGCAAATATTGTCCCTTACTGAAAAGGGTGTGTCTGAAGAGTGTGGGTATGCAGAAGGATATTAAAGCCTCTTGGGGTACAACTCTAAAAAGTTTGAGAACCACTGGGACTGGGTTAAGGAATAGAACAAAATAAACAACAAAACACAATACACATACCAAGGGCAGAAAGTAGGCCTAATACTCCCATGGTTACCAGACTATTGAAACTGGCTGAATATGACAGCCCCACCTAAGATATTTTTCACCAGCCGCCACTGGATTAGTCGTGTGTTAACTTACCGAACTGTTACCCCACACACTGTCTATAGTTTGCTGCTGCTCGTCGGACGGCTTAAATCCAAACCAAGTCCAAATAATGGAGGTTGCACCGATCTTTTTCACCAGCTTTCACTTTCATTTTCACGACGAATATGCGTTGCAGGCAGTAATGTGTGTATATATATATATATATACACTCTAACAGGGTGTCTACAGATATGAACAAGTTAAATTTAAGACTTTTTAAGACCTTTTTAATGCCACTTTGAATGAAATTTAAGACCAAACCTGTGATGGAAATACACATTTTATTATGCGTATATATTAGGGGTGTAACGGTTCACAAAATTCACGGTTCGGTACGTTTTTGATACAGCATAAATAAATAAATGCCAGAGAAATTTCCTTGATTTAAATTTTTTATTCTTTTTTATATTAAAACTAACATCATAAAGTATGATTTTTTTTTTACTTTGAGCAATTCTAGAGCTATAATTGACTCTTCTTAGGAGCATATAAAACAAAACAGCTCCTTGGAAAAAATGAAATGTCATATTGTAGTCAGTGCTTGAAGCGGGGGAAAAAGGTGCCGGTACTCTCTTGCATTAATCATGACATTTGAGATTTCTACAGTGAAAAACAAAACTTGGAGATATTGCTGGTACAACAACAATTTATTGATATTTATTAACAACATAAATGTATTTAAACAAGTCGTGTTTGTGTGTGTGTGTGTGTGTGTGTGTGCGTGCGTGTGTGTGTGTGTGTGTGTGTGTGTGTGTGTGTGTGTGTGTGTGTGTGAAAACGGAACTACTCCAAGTCTGCAAGTCCAAAAATACATTTATGGTGAGATTACTACATTTTATTTAATTAAATGCATTTATAGTGAGATTATTATATTTTCATGTCATATTCTGTGTTAATTTTGACCACGAAACATGCGCGTGCAGCACAGCGAAAACAGACTCGGTGCAGAAATTATCGTTGCACTGCTGTATACAATTGCACTGCTCCACAAATTGCCGGACCGCATCCGCGTGCAGTGTGAAAGCTCTAACCTGTTAATATGGGTGCGGAAAAAAATAAGCACCGCATACGCATTGCAAACGGAGTATATGTGAAATGGGCGTAACACTGACGCTTTTTTTTTTTGTCAGTGGTAGAGAACCGGCTACATATGCGAGAAGTAGCGGTACGCAAGAAAAAGTGCAGGTACGCTTTGGAGTAAAATGCAGAAGTGCTGGTACTGCGTACCGGTGAGTACAGCCCCACTTCGAGCACTGATTGTAGTAGTTATAAACAAAGGTTTAATTCAGATTAACATTTGAGGGCAGCAATTGTATTCATAATGTCAAAATAAAACCGACGTGTTACTTGAAGGCATTATAGCCTACTATTCCTGCCAAACGTCCATGGTTGCAGTTAGTGTTACTACAGTAAATCCATGGTGAATGTTGCTGATCTGTGGACACTGATAGTTCATTCATGGCACAGTGTTTTTTCCAGGTTCCCACGTCAGCGCTGTTTGATCCGTTAATCACGGAGAAATATGAATGCTACTCACTAGATCTCGCAGCGATGTTATTACTTCTGTCAGTTCTGTGGCGAATTCAAATGCTTTCTTTACTGCATCTCTTATTAGCGCTGTGTAGTAACAATAGTGTCGCATGATCACGATCGGCTCGCGCTGCACTGGTCCAAACTGATAAACGGTCCTTCAACCACACAATAACGAGCAGTTTCGTTCCGCTTGCATTTTACGTTTGCATCATACATTATGAGCACGCTTGCCACGCGCAACGCGCCTACATTTGAAATAACGAAACAGCGTTACCAGAAAAAGCCTACATTATGTAATAAAATCTGAATCATTCTCGCGATTCGATGCTTCACTGGTTATTTGACGGGCATTAGGTCCGTCAGACTGGAGAAAGTTTAGCGGTAACGTGACCAGAAATATTTAACCCTTAATCACTCCTAAAAAAGGACAACACTTCTTTGGGGTCATTTTGACCCCAAACTTTTAAAGAGCGATTGCATAAGGAAATATACATTTTTTATATGGAAAACTATATATCATTTTTTTTATTTACTTCTCAACTATACATTTATGCTGTGTTTTTGTGGAAATTTTTACGTTTTTTACCTATTTACTGCACAATTACATAACTAGGCCATAAATTGGCTCATGAAAAATGATTTTTTAAAGAAAAAATCACTTAAATGATGATCTTAATTAAATCTAAATAGTTTTTGGACATTGCTCTAAGTGTTAGGGATAGAATACTGACATCTGCTGGTTTGTGGAAAAACTTTAGACATTATAATTAAAGAAAGAAAGTGCAATGACCACATATATCCAATAGAGGGCCATAGAGACTCATTCATTTTCACTTCATTGTTCTTGATGCTTCAACTTCTCCTCACAACTTTATGATATATATTTTGTGAATATTTATTTAAACATTTTGAAATACATAAAAAATATGTAGTTTTGTCAGAGTTAGAATTTGTTGTTGTTTTCTGATATATTTTGAATTCTCTGCTTTTGCAAATTATTATACATACATTTGCAGAAACATTACAAGTCACCACTATGACATGACTGTAACGTGTGTGTGTGTGTGTGTGTGTGTGAACAAGCTCCATGTTGCATATGTGACATTTTTTCAGATTTATGCCAGTTTAGTTGATTTTATTTGCCAATTTCTATAAAAATGCTCTCTGTTCCAGTGACATACATGTGTGTGTTTGTGTATGAGATAGAAAGCTCGTTCCACTTTGGGTTTATGCTCTAGGACCAGACCTTCATTTAAATGTATTTTTTTTTAGATTTATGCCAGTTTTGTTTATTTTAATTGCCAATTTCTGTGAAAATGCTCTCTGTTGCAGTCACATACATGTGTGTGTTTGTGTGTGTGTGTGAGTGTGTGTGTATGAGATAGAAAGTTCGTTCTACTTTTTATTTATGCTCTAGGACCAGACCTTGGTTTATTTGTAGAATTTTTCAGATTTATAATGGATTTACTGTTATTTTTTTGACAAACAAAATAAAAAAAGTCATTTTTTTCATTTTCCCATTCATTTTCAATGTGGGGTCATCGATAGGTCTTAACCCTTAATCACTCTTTGGGGTCAAAATGACCCCAAGGACCTTAAAAGGTGATTTTTTTTTTTACACACCTTTAGAACAACCAAATCAAGCCCAGTTTTTTTGTGCATGTTTAGATAGATTATTTAAGAAAAGTCACCGAGTTTCATGCCCCTGAGATGAAGGTAACATTTTAAAAAAATGAAGGAAAAGTCCATTGGGGTCATTTTGACCCCAAAGAGTGATTAAGGGTTAAGACCTATCGGATCTGAATTTAAGACATTTTAATACTTTTTAAGGCCTTTTATTAGGAAAACTTTATTTAAGACATTTTAAGACTTTTTAAGGACCCGCGGCCACCCTGTCTAAATGGTGCTATGTAGAACCATAAGAGGTGCCATATAGCACCATGGTTGTTTATAATTGCTTCAACAAAAATGGTGCTCAACAGTACCCAACAGTGGTTCTTTGGCTCGTAATAATAGGGGAACCTCTTTTGGTACTATATGGCACTTAAGAAGCTTTATAGCACATTTGTTAAATGGTGCTATATAGAACCATTTATGTTTATTTATTTTTTTACATTTGAGGTAGTAGGGCCCATTATAATGCCAGATACTACAATTGATGAGTCAATATGCTTCTAAATGACAATTACTTACAAGATAGATAATTAATTTCTTAACAAATCGTGGCTTAAAAGATTCAAAATCCTGTAAATCTTACTGAGAAACAAAATACATTACACATTATACACTTTCAAAACAGTTTAATTAATTTCTTTCAGTTGCAAATAAAAACATTAACAACACTTGCTAACTGAGTTGTATACCCTAAAAAATAGAAATTGGAACTGGAAGGAGGCCCAGAAAGAGAAAAAGAGAGAGAGAGACTCCTGTCTATGCACAGATTGAGTTGTACACCCTTTTAATCGTGACAGGAAGTCCGGCTGTATCCTTCATTTTTAAAACAACGCACTCCAAAAAGGTCATTGTCTTTTTCAGTCCTTTAGGATATTGGATCCCAAACAGAAAATACGCACAAAGGACGAGGCCCAGTGCCATCGAGATGTCCTCACTCTCTTCTGTAATTGACTGGCCATCCAACATGATCACAATGTGGCCATACTGCATGGGATGACCCTCCCTGCAGCCTTTAAGCACCATTTTAGGTGTTGGGGTGTCAGGAGGGCAGGTCTGAGCATGGCCCTGGGGGAGAGGGGATAATAGCATTAACCATCTTCTCATATTTATTTGAAAGGCAAACCTTAAAAATATTTAAAGCAATAAGCCCCTTGAAGCAGTGTTTTACAGTGAATTTAGAACAGCTAAGGGGCGGAGTGCCTAAAAACCCCTTAGCTGTTCTAAATTCACTGTAAAACACGGCTTCAAGGGGCTTATTGCTTTTATAAAACGGTTACTCCATAAAAATATTCATTTTCATATTTATTTTATTCATAAAATAAACACCAGCAACAAAAAAATATAACATTATATCACATTTATTCCTCAGACAAGCAATGTAGTTCCAGAGGTTGCCAATCAACACATGCAGCAACAAAGACAGTAACAAACAGCAGTTGCGCAGTAACACTAATGTAATGCGGTCACAGGTGTTATGTTTGTTGAGTAATTTACAACGGCTTCAAACGCAGCTCAACCAATCAGAACTATCCGTTTTATAATTCATGTTAAAGGCAGGGTAGGTAGGATTTATTAAAAATTAAAGATCCAAATTTGTTAAAACTTTCTATATATATCAATACATAATTAAAATGTAAGAACTCTGAAAAAAAGAGTATAAAAATCAAGTGACTCTAGACCGTTTAATCTGTATTAAACACAGCTCATTATTTCGATTCGGGACGAATCAAAGGATTGGCTTAGGCGACTGTCACTCTCTCGCAACCATGGCAACCACCCTTTTGCCACACAGCACCTGCCCACTTGCGCGCGACCGTTTGATTTGAGGAGTGCGAGAGGCACGGAACCTGATCACACCTCCGTCCAGTAGATGGCGGTAATGCACTATGTTTGCAAGCTGCCAATAAAATCTATCGAAGAAGAAGAAGAAGGCACTGAACCTAGGAATACCAAAACAATGGCAGAGAAAGAGCAATCTAAATTTACAGTACCGGCATATGCAGTTAGTGAAGGCAAACCAGGCAAAAAAAAATGCCCCTTCCCCTCCGCTTGTCTCAGGTAAATAATGCGTCCTCTAGCTCAGCGGTCGGAGTCGCGCGTTCATGTGTTTTGGGGGCGAGGCTTTGGAAGAAGCACAGAAATGAGGGGGTGGAGTGAATGGAAATAATGAGATGTCTTTAAAACAGTCGTGAGAGGTCTACAGACACTCGATTTTGATACTTTCTTTTTCAGAGTACTTACATTTTAATTATGTATTGATATGTACATAAAGTTTAAACAAATTTGAAAAATAAAAATTTTAGACCATTTCTACCTACCCTGCCTTTAACTCCTGTCATACAACTGCTCAAATACTTTTGGCCATTAACTGAAAATGAATGTAATTTTCTCTGCACTTTGATGGCATAGTTTGTGTAGACCAACAAACAAAAAACTAGGCCTAATGTTTGCATTGAAATCATTTGCACAACAAAATGGGCAATAAGTGCAGTGCTTTGATTAGATTGTGCTCCACACACTGTAGTTAACTGTTCATGGCTCACCTCAACTTCAAACAGCAACCCCGAGTCCTCCTTAAACAGTGCAGGCAAGAGCAGAATAGCTTCTTCCAACTGTAGGCCTTTAAACAAAAAAACATCATCAGGTTAACATAACATGGTGGATGCTTTTACCCAATGTTTTCTTTGTTTTTTAAACATTCTTTACTAACACAGTAATTAGTACTCCTCTTAATTACCCTTAACTACTAATTAGTCATTACTATTACGCAAGACAGATACATGCAGGAAGGTATGATCTCAGGCAGATAGGGTGTCAGTCAGTGGTTAGGGCTGTAACGATATGCGATATGAAACTGAAATCGCGACACTCAGATCCACAAACCTGTGTCGCGGTGTGAGAAGGCAGAATCGCGACAGAGTGGGGGGTGTGGGGTGTGGGAGCTATTCATCCTCAACACATCCTTTTTCAGTCGCGGAAAATACTTTTCAATACTCATCTGGATTGAAGCAGCAAACATTGTGTAAAAGTAAAAAAAAAAAAAAGACATAACATTATTTATGATAAGTTTGATTGATTCACAGCTCAGGAGTTTGATTGCTTCACAGCTTTCCTGGGTCAAAATTCGTCTTTGGTGGTGGCCGACACTGTCATTGTCACGGAGTCACTCGACAATGACACACCTCAATCAGCATTAACTCAGCGCACCTGGTCCCGCTCATCATCTCCGGAGTTCTAATCACCTTCACCAGCACTGAATCATCACTCACCTCTGATGCACACTGCATATAAACCTCAGTCACTTTTCAACCAGCGTCCGGTCTCGTCTTACAATACCCGTGACTCTGGTTCCCTGCCTTAATTGTCTGTTTCAATGATATCCTCTCACAAGTACCTGTGGTATTATTCTAACATCTGTTCTGTTTCCCCAGCAGCCGCTGGGCGCGGTGGGCACCCCTGAGCACCTCCATCGACCATCGGGGTATGAGCGGATCATCTCCTCGACTCCTCTCCCATGCTGTGAGAATTCTAAAGACTGTTCCCGTTTCTGCATCCCTTCAAACTGCTTTCACGTTTCAGTCCGTGTATAGACTGTGGTATGAGTGTCCCCCAATTTCCCCGAGCCATCGTGTGTTGTGGAGTTGCACAACGTGTCAAATAAACATTGTTAACCTACTTCTGTGTCTACGTTCCTCAGTAGTTTATGACAGAAGACCGGACCACACTAATGCAAGCTCCACCTGCTCGTGAGGTCCCGGCTGCGAGGACAGAGGCTGCTCGGGGTGTCACCGCACAAGCTGCCACCACATCTCAGCCGCCGCCGCTACTGCATCATCCATCTCACATCCTTCGCTTCAGGAAACCCTCGCGGAACTCAGTCACACATTGCAAGCCCTCAGACCTGCCTCCGCCAGTCCCATGGCCAAACCCACATCATATTCGGGCGAGGAGGAATGCAGTGGTTTCCTCTTGCAATGTCAACTTTATATGGAGATAAATGCTAATAAATTTGTTTCAGAAAGAGCAAAAATTGCTTTTATTATCTCCCTACTCACTGGGCGCGCGCTGAATTGGGCACAAGCCTTGTGGAATGCCGACGTTCCCGCAATACAGACTTTGAGTATTGAACATTTTCGAGTGGTTTTTGCCCAAACGTCTAGTGTTGTTTCAGTACACGACCAGCTGTTTCGTCTTCGCCAAGGCAGATCTACTGTTTCTGAGTATGCGTTGCAGTTCTGGACTATCGCCGCTAATAGCGGCTGGAATGAAACAGCATTGATGACCGCATACCGACAGGGACTGAATTCTGAAATCTGCCTACAGCTCGCCATCTATGATGACACGATCGGAATCGAGAAACTGATTCAACGGTCCATTTTCATTGCTCAACATCGCGCAGCTTGCCTGGGCTCTACCACTGCACCCTCTCCACGATTCTCCTTGCCCATCACACCTCCAGCACCCGAGCCGATGGAGATCGATTCAGGTCATCTAACCCAACCTTAGTTACATATGACCCTCTTGGTTATGTACGTCTGGCAAGAATCATGTATTGGATGTATTGTATTGGTTGCAGTGCAATTAATCAAGCATTAATCAAGCTAGAAAGGCACAAGTAGCAGCAACTATACTAGCCATAGCAACTACACACTGAAAATTCTAAGGGTAGCGGCACATTGTCACAATTATGTTCTGTCTAGTCTGCACATGTTCTCGTTAGTCGCTGGTTAGTTCATCTTCCTCCACTTGTGTCTGGTTAGTTCCCTCATTTCATCCTGTGAATTTATACTCTGTCAGTCCCTTGTCGGTTCTCGTTAATGTTAGTTGTGGTTGTGTCTGTCCTGCCTGAGTTTGATCAGTAAAGATTGCGTTTAACCCTTATCTTCATCTTGTGCCTTCAACTACCAGCCAGACGTTACACACATGTATAGCAGTCTTTTAATAAGGCTGTAACAATGGCTGCCCCCCAAAAAATTATTAATTAAACTGTTCAGGAGCCAGACTAGTCAAAACTTGTTAACTAAAAAAAGATATGTAATAAATTTCAGTTTCCCGGAAAATATCTCAAACCACCCATACACAAAATGAATGCCTTCCAATACCCACAATAACACAGAATAGGGGCTTTAACGAAATTTCAGGTCAAAATTTATTTACGAAAACATATTAAAAATTACACAAATAGCGTTTGTATGTTTTCACACTAAATGTTGTCTATGCACGACTGGACCATCACCATTTCTACTATGTGTTACAAATAGGGTTGGGTATCGGTTGGGTTTTATCCGATACCAGTACTAAGTACTCGGTAAAAAAAATAAAAAAGTCATGCACTGAAATTTTCGTTCTTGTTCGGTCTCATTACTACCGTTTATGTCGGAACCGGTTTCCTATTGGCACCGCGTTTTCGGTACCCAACCTTAGTTACATATGACCCTCTTGGTTATGTACGTCTGGCAAGAATCATGTATTGGATGTATTGTATTGGTTGCAGTGCAATTAATCAAGCATTAATCAAGCTAGAAAGGCACAAGTAGCAGCAACTTACATTGTTTTCTTACTAAGGTGGTCAAAAAGAGTCTGGATCAATAGATTTCGTAGTTTTGTTTTACTTGCACTCTTCAGATCAGAATCTCTTCTGTCTATGGCCATCCTCAGCACTGTTGGAATCACTAAAGAGGTATCTGGACTGGACTGTGCTTGGCTGGAGTTATCATTGTTTCTTGGAGGGTTCTCTTTACAGAGAAAAAAATGGAGGAAGAAAAGGGAAACTCAATAAGAGACTTGGCCATCAAAAAATAGAATCAAATTAGCAAATTAACAGTTAGTAAAACACTGGTGAACTACAATGTAACAGAGTGGGCCCAGTGCTGTGTTTTGGCATATGGGATACTGTTCTGATTACCTGGTCATTGGTGTGCTTTTAAGTTTATCCAACTGGGCCAGAAACAGACTCTGCTTGCGAATGACCGGAATGAGCCTCTCAGACATCCTCTCTGAGATAATAGCAAGAGTGGCTCCATCTATCTCATGTTCTGGAAACGAGAAAGCATTTAATTAAGAAGGAGGGGTTCAACAAATAGCAAGCATTGTTATGAATTTATCAATTAGACCTTGCATTGTGATTGGCAAAGCTACATTCTAGGGAGTGACAAAATCGTGTGATAAATTTGTATTCTGTTGATCAATTGCAGTAGTCAGAGCTAAATTAATGATGTTGTAGCTTAGCAAATGCTAATCTCCTTTCAGGAGAGCATTGGTAAAATAGGTTGAGTGGTATTGGTTAATTACAAATTAAAGCTTGACTGGCACATTGCATCGCTAACACCAAGTTTCTGATTCTGTTCATCACTGAAATCAAACAAATCATTAGCCTAAACTTAAATCAATTTAAAGTCGCAAATAACTTAGTATATCTCACAGGCCGATGAAGCAGTGTGATGAACAGGTTGTCTTCTTGATCCGTGTATGCGTCAAGGGCATGGAAGTCAGTTTCCTCCCCAGGTGTAATGGCCACCCACTGAGTTGTCGACTGGACACCGTAGGCATGCAGATGCTCAGAGAAGCACCAAGTTTTGTAGAGTCTTCCGCACAATTTCCACTGACTGTGGTACTTGACAATATGTAAAACTTTCAAAAAAACTGGGATTTCCTCAGCATGCACAAGGTCAAGGATCAAGAAGTCTCCAGTGGTGTATTTGACTCTGTCATATATCACTTGTTTGTTTTTCAAGAGTGTCTCACTCAGTTCAGCAGTGTCCTCTGCAATAATCTCTCTAAGCTGAGAGGGTAGTGCATTCAAACGTATCTCTATTAAAGAGTACGGGACATCTTCCGAGCCATGGTTTCCAGTTGATTGTGCTTCCCAACACTGGCGCATTTGATAGCGCTTTGCCAGAGTTGTGGCAATATTCTGGTAATTGTTTACAATCGATGAAAGGCGCTTAAAGTACAGGTGTTTGGCCTCATACCTGAGACACCAATGTGCTCTCAGTGGGCCGTGCTGTTTGATTAATCGAGGATAGTGAACCAGAAAGTGAATCTTTGGAGTGAAGTTGTCAGGGAAAAGCTTCTGAAAACTCTTCAAAAATTCTGTGATGAGAGCAGATAATGGACTCAGCCAACTTGTTTTGATCACAGGTGCCAGTACTATGTCACATATAGATCTAAATAGCAAATAGAGAGCCCAGTAAGTGTTTTCCTGAGGAATGAAGCTTCCAATCAAAAAAGGTAAGAGTCGGAAAAGGGTTAGTTTTTCAACAGCTTTTCCTGGGATGACACCTTGCAGCAGAGCAGATGGCTTCAGCAAAACAGGCCTGTGAGTGATATCGTTTTGTCCAAAGGGGAACTGTTGTAGCTGTTCTCGCGCTCGCGCTCGCTCACGTGCACCTGACATGCACACAGTGCACACTAATCGGCGCGTACGTTTTTATTTAATTATATATTTATTTATTATGATTTTTTTTTTTACTTTCAAAATGACAGAATTCAACAACAAGTTCTTGACACATTTTCAAATTTTGTAAGTATAAATTTAAACACGTTTTTAAACATAACTTCTCTCGTCACTCATTTGTTTAGCCTAATTATTTGACTAGGCCTACACAAATATCAAAAAGCAGTTAATATATAGCTTTTTATTGAAGTTTGTGACATAATTTCGGTAGGCTTGTCATCAATCTGACTTCACATCCACACAAATTTTTATTTTATTTTTTTTCTGTGGTCAAAAAGTCTTGTGTGGGGGCCCTGGAATATATATAGGCGGGCCTTGTATTCAGGAAAATCACTATATTTTAATGTTGTGTTTCTATTCCTATCACCAACTAAACTAAGAGACTAGAGAGAGAGAGAGAGAGAACCTTTAAATAACTGTAGGTGCTTAACAGGTTTTTTGGTAATGGTGCCATATAGCACCTTAACCACCCCAAAGAACCGCTAAAGAACCGCTGAAGAACCGCACTGGGCTTAACAGGTTCTTTAAATGGTAGTGGTGCTATATAGCACCTTAACCACCGCAAAGAACCCCTGAAGAACCGCTGAAGAACCATTTTTTTTAGTGTGTATACACACATTACATTACATAACCCAAAGAGATCGCACTGTCAGATAGTTTGGGAATATTCACACATAACATACACATAAAACATGATATTAGAGTTTTAAAATCAAACATTTTAAAAGAGAACAATACGTCACAGTTGTTTAAACCAATGAGCATTAAGCTGTGTCGTCAGCAAATCGTTTCCCATCATGCTTTTGATCAGCGCAGTCGGTGGAGAGCAACTGCGCTCGACTGCAGAATCCGACACGTGCGCTTTGCGTTCGCGAGAGATTTTTGACTTACGTCAGCATGACATCAGAGCAAGGCGAACCGCACTCGGACACATTTCTAACCGGCATGCATCTCGCGCTAATCACCGGTGATCGGTTCTGCGCAGATTTTGCTCATCTCAAACAAACTACTGTCTATGGTGATTAGGGACAAAGTCCTTTTAGTCCTTTTTATTATTTATAATAAATAGTCTCTGTTAGGGACCATGCTGAGGGAGGCTTTAGTGCATGGGCGTAGATTACGAGGGGGACGTATGAGTTAAAAATGGCAAAAACTCTTCACTCCTTTTTCCCGAAAAAGTCAAGCACTGTAAGTTGTCATGTGGTGTCCGAATTGTGAATAACTCTGCCTATTTCTCGAGTTGAATAATTAACAAGTTTTGTTGGAAATTGAAAATATTCACTATACCCGCACAAACGTGCGCTTATTTTCAGTCTTTTTTTTTATTCGTAATGTCTTTTATTTTCACAGATATGTAATCAAAGCCCTTCAAATTAGAATAAAGATGGTGATTGTTAATGCTGAATTTGGGTTTTCATGCATTAACAGCCACTATATCTGGTTGAATCAGGCAAGCGTTGTAACATGTGTAGCCTACATGATGTTTACCATGTATAATTCAGTAACACTTTACAAAATAGATTAAAAAAGTTGTAGACAAACTTTGAGTTGTCTTGAAAAAGCCTAACCTGAAAGTTTGAAGTTTTAAAAGTTGAAGTTTTAAAAGCTTGAAGTTTGACGAAGCCTACACTAAAAACTATTTGAAATATGTAAACAATATTGTACAATAGGCTATGTGCAGTATAAAGTACAGAACATCTGCATTTCTTTCTTTCTTTCTTTCTTTCTTTCTTTCTTTCTTTCTTTCTTTCTTTCTTTCTTTCTTTCTTTCTTTCTTTCTTTCTTTCTTTCTGTTTTATTGCTTTAAACATAAATAGCATATTAAGCCAATTAAGCAAAAACCTGTCAACAAAGGTCTAAAAAAAAAAAAAAAACTGGTGTAAGGCTTGGCATTCTGTCCCCCTCACTTTTGAAATAATGGCTACGCCCCTGCTTTAATGCTATTGATTTCACAACTCTCAATCAGGTGTTTAAAATCAACCGGGTCAAACAATGTATGCTTGGAGGAAATGCTCCCTGGGTTTTCATTCCAAATGTATTATTTAACCGCTGTGGTGGTTTAAGTTTTTGCCAAGTTGTTATTTTAAATGTAATAAGTTACCTATCCATTTATCAGATTTTAACAAGCAAGCACTGGATTCTTGGAAACTGGCTTTTAAACACAATTTTTCACCTCACAAATGCATTGTATGGAATAATCAATATATCCTATATTATAAAAACAGGACGATATTTAATAAAGAATGTGTAGAAAATAATATAATATGTATTTCAAAATTTATAAACACGGATGGGATTAGTTATGAAAAATTTAGTAAGGAAAACAGTATTAATATTACTCAAAGAGAATTTTTGAGAATAATCAATGGTATTTCGCCTAAACTTCTACAGCTTATCAAATCATCCTTACAATACTCTCCTTTAAAGGAAGACATTCCTCGATTAATGATAGATGGTATTGACTTGTTAGATAAAAAATTCAATAATATTTATATCAGAAGAACATTACTCTCTATAAGTGTTTCTCCTAAAGCAGTGTCTTCATGGAAACGGATATATCCTCCTTTATCTTTATCTAACATATGGTCTATTCACAATAATTTTGTGATACCAAACAAAGTCAAAGAAATCCACCTTAAAATCCTTCATAATTTTTACCCCTGCAAGTTATTTTTATCTAAATTTATGGATATTCACCCAGAATGCTCTTTTTGTGGATCTGAAAATGAATCAGTGATTCATTTGTTTTTTAAATGTCCCTTTAAAGTACCATTTTGGAATGAGATTTCAATGTTGATCTTTACATCCTTTAATAACCTTATTGACATCACTGATGATATGGTCCTGTTTTTGTCATGTAACACTGATTCTGTTGCTTTAAATAATGCTATTAAAATCCTGTGCTTGCTTGGAAAAGGTCATATTCATAAGTGTAAAGTTACAGCTTCAAACCCAAATTTGATTGCATTTTGCTCTGAATTAAAAAGTGTTGCTGAATCCCTCTGTAAATTAAATCAAAACAAAAAAAGCAGTTAAAACATACCAGATTTTAAATAAGGTTTTGATTCACCTGTAAATTGAGATATAATCTTTATAGATGAGCTTTCCTACCTACTTGAGTCAAAAAGTATATATATATTTTTTTTGTCTATGTATTATTATTTAATCTTTGGTATAATTGTTATTGTATTTTATTATTATTTTATTTGTTGTTTTATCTGGATATAGGCTATATATATATATTTTTATTCTGTTATTCTAAATCCCTCGTAACAGATTGTTTGTTCTTAATCATTGCTAAAGGCTAACTTTCGTTGTAATATAATACTATGTTTTCAAATGTCAAATGTTACTGGCAAAATATTAATAAAAAAATAAAATAAAAAATACAGCGCTTCCTCTGCCTGTGACGTCACTTGCAATCGACACAAATTAACCGGAAATGTTTCCAGCAGTTCATTTGCATTGTTAAAGCCATAGACAGTATATAAACTGGACACAGCGACCCCATAGGTTTCAACGGAGAGAAGTGAAGCAAATTAGAAAGCCCTTAGGTGGAAAAAGCCCTTAACTGTCTAAACCTGGATAAATCCCCAGGCTCAGACGGTTTAACAAGCAACTTTTACAAGCATTTCTGGAATAACCTAAAAGATCTCTTACTAAATATGCTAAAAGAAATATGTAATACATTCATTTTACCAACAACAATGAAGCAAGGAATTATCACCCTAATTCCAAAACCTGGCAAAAACTCAAAGATAATTGACAATCTACGTCCCATAACTCTTCTTAATAACGATTACAAACTCTTGACTCATATTTTTGCAAACAGACTTAGAGTGGGGATCGAGGACATCGTGTCAGACACACAATCAGGCTTCATCAGAGGACGTTCAATACATAATAATAAACGACTTATACTTGACTTACTTGACTATAATTACCTTATAGAAGACAAGAGCCTAATTCTTTTTCTGGACTTTTTTTAAAGCTTTTGACTCGATCGAACACAGATTTATGTTTCGGACATTAGAGCTCTTAGGATTTGGTGAACAATTTATAAATATAGTCAAATTAATTTACAAAGATACAAATAGCACAGTCCTTCTGCCGCAAGGAACTTCCCCAAGATTCCCGATTCAAAAAGGTATTAAGCAGGGATGTCCTATATCCCCATTGTTATTTATTATTGCAGCCGAGATGTTATCCATTCTTATTAAAAATTCAGATTTTAAAAAACTAACATTATTTGATCAACAATTGACAATAAGCCAACTTGCTGATGATACAGCCATATTTATGGAAAATAGCGACCAACTCCCAAAAATCCTTGAAACAATAGATTCCTTTTCAAAAGCGTCTGGGCTAAAATTGAATCTCAATAAATGTGAAATTCTACCTATTCATGATTGTAATCTCTCAGTTATTCATCCCATCCCTGTGAAAACAACCGTTAAGTATCTAGGCATACAAATTACAAAGGACGTGAATCAATTAACCAATCTTAATATCTGGGGGAACTTGGAAAAATGTAAAGCTCATCTCAACGCTTGGTCTCAGAGAGATCTATCTATTATCGGGCGAACATTACTTACAAAAACTGAAACCATCTCTCGCTTCATCTACCCAAATATATATATATATATATTTTTTTTTATGAAGTTAAGTGCTCACGGAAGAGATGGGTTTTCAGCTGTTTTTTGAATGTTGTTAAGGATTCTGCATTCCAGATGAGGGTGGGGAGAGTGTTCCACCAGCATGGAAGTTTACCATTATTCATTTCATGATAACATTCTCCAATGAATTGTCCCTCAGAGTCTTTACACAGAAACATACGGCCACCTTCCATTAATCAGACTAACTGATCATTCTTGGAATGAGGTACTGCGGTATTACTACCTTCCCTTGGGCCGCTCGTTTCATCTCGAGGCTCTGACGAGACAATTGTGTCTGGAGTGGCTGATCCTGTCTCCTGCAGGACCCCATCAATGTTTCTGTCTATAAAATAAAATACTTTATCACATTTTATCACTGTTGTTGTAACATCCATGGTATATTTACCATGCAACTCATGTATAAACAGCTTGGTCTTTTTTAATCCAGTCTAAATGTGCACATAAATTGTTGGTAAAATTATTTGACCTCTGGTTGGAGCATTTTCAACATTTATATATCTCTTAAACACATCTGTGCTAAAATACATTATCAACTCGAATGCTTTCACACAATATTCCATCAATCAAGCAGTTATAAAATACAGCTTAATACAACAAAAAGACATTTCTGGTATTTATTTGTATTTCTGAGAGAAACGGACCTCAGGTTGGGTTTGGGCTTTAAAATATAACCGTAATGGTCGGGTTAAATGATTTCGGGTACGGGCCGGGTTCGGGCTTTAGACCTCTAGCGCCTTGGGGTAAAAAAATTCTGTAAACACATTTGGATCAGTCACAAATCTTTGTCAAAGTTACTTATTGTACTTGTTGTTCAACAATTGAATTCTTGATATCAAAAATGTAATTGTTGATATCTGTAATTGTATTTTCACTAGTGAAATGTCACCATAGGACTGCCATTCAAAATCAATTGTTGATATCAAGAATTGATTTCTTACTAGTAGAAATATAATTTTTAATATCAATAATTACATTGTTACTAGTAAAAATGCAAATTCCTGATATCAAGAATTACGTGGTTACTAGTAAAATGTCTATTCTAGATATCAACAATTAAATTGTTACTAGTAAAAATGTACATTTTTGATATCTGAAAATGTATTTCTGATATCAATATAATTTCAGATATCTAAAATGTCTTTCTTACTAGTAACAATTACATTAATGATATCAGAAATTAACATTGTCACTAGTAGCAAGTCAATTGTTGATATCAAGAATAGACATTTCAGCTAGTGACAATTGAATTCTTGATATCAAAAATATATGGTTTTACTAGTAAGAATTGTATTTCTGATATGTGAAACTGGAATTTCAACTAGTAAGAAATCAATTCTTGATATCAACAATGGATTTTGAATGGCAGCCTATGGTGACATTTCACTAGTGAAAATACAATTACAGATATCAAGAATTATAGTTTTTACTAGGTAAAATTAAGTTGTTGATATCAAGAAGTAGCATTGTTACTAGTGGAAATGTAATTTCTGATAAAAAAATAGCCATTGTTAGGCTACTAGTAGAAATCTAATTCCTGATATCAGTAACTATCATTTTAACTAGTGAAAATTGAATTGTTGATATCAAGGATTCATATCCCGGAAATGAATAAAAGTTAAAACGGCTTGCTATATGGCAATATATCATAGACAGTACATACATTTCAGGCGTGCAGGCTGGCGGACTGCGCTCTGACGCGCAGAAGAAGAGGCTGTCCGAAGCGTCATTTCCGGGTTAGAGAACCAAGTTCCAAACAACAAAATGGAAGGGAAAAACAATCTGGACGATCTGGACGCTCGACTTCAAGTTCTCGAAAAACGCGTTCATGGGGAAAGAGGAGGAAAAAACAATAAGCCAGTGAAGGTGATTCGCCTCAGACGCGCCTAAAGCCCTCTAACCGCACTGTGTGTGTGTGTGTGTGTGTGTGTGTGTGTGAGTGTGAGAGAGAGCTGTGTTTATTGTTGTAGATTTGACAGATCATATTCACGAGATAATAGCAATCATTCTTGCTGACGATTATACGGTTTTAATGTGCATTGGTTGTCAGAAATGGCATGCTGGCATTGGTAGGTGTTGTGATGCAGTAACGTTACTGAGAGCTGTTCAGTTTGCGGGCGTGGCAGCAGACAAATTACACTAATAAACCTATGAAAAAATTAATAAATTAAATTAAATGAATGAAGTTGTGTTTAACAAATTGTTAAAATAATAAATAAATGCTTTAAAATGTCATTTTAATAAATAATATAGTTCCTAACCAGTACAGTACAGTGAAAAAAGTCTTCCAAATAATATTTACAACATATTTTTAATATACATTTTTATAGTGTAAATTGGGTCTTTATACATGAAAATATATAGCTGATTAAAACAAATTAGGACGGGGGACCATCACACAAAGATGATAATAGTTGGGGGGTCTTTGGCATTAAAAGATAGAACACCCTTGATCTAAGACACAGACTAGATTAAATGTACCGCCACTCACTCAACATTCACATATAATACCATTTAAAGTTGCCATGAAAATGAATGCAGCATACAGGGTTCTGATGGAAACAATGTGTCAAAATAGCGAAATGTCATTCATGAGTTCATTCTAATTTCGAGATTACATGGAATATGTATACTTTAAAAAATAATTTGTAATGCTGCAGGACAATTCAGAACAAAACAATGTATGCAAAATGTTATCAAAAGTGATAAACTATTCAGTTTTACCTAAAAACTTGATGTTGGTAAAGTACATGTCCAGTTAAAACTCTTCGTATATAACCTGATTAACCTTTTGCTTGATTTATATTCTGTCTCTCCTTCCTTCAGTGTGCTGAATCACTCACAAGGATCAGTAGTGCTCTTGCAAACACAGCAAACAAGAGAGAGCGTGTCAAGATCCTGCACAAGAAAAGTGAGAGTCTCCCAATGAATCAGTAAAATTTGTGATCAAAATCCTGTGTATGTTTTAATATGTTCCATCATCATTTCTAAATGAATCTTTTCTATCAGTTGAAGATTTGCTGAAGTATTTGGACCCTCAGTTCACAGACTTCATTGCTGTGCCAGATGCAATGAAATTGGAGTTTATTCTAGCAGGTTAGTGCACTTTTTTCACCCATGTGATTCCCAATTGGTTTTGCTTCAGGACCCTGATTTTACATTGGACGTAAAGTACCACACTTGTGAATTGTACAAGCAAACACAAATTAAAGAGGGCAACAGAGCCCAGACTAACTTTACTAAGAGCACTGTAGACCATTACTGAAGTGCTGGAAAAAGTTGTGTGATCATCCGTTAAAAGTGCTTGAATTTCACTCTCAAAAGGTTGTATCAACCCTGAAATGAATAATGTAAAAACATCCGACCATTTCTGCTACAACACCATGTAGGGCTGTTGGAACGAATTCCGAAATTCGAATATAATTCGAATATTAAAAAAATCAATACTATTCGAATGCTGAAGTTCCTATTCGAATATTGCTTTTTTAATGTATATTTTAAAAATTTTTTGCAATCTTGCCTTTCCCGCCGCCTTGGCTTACACGCATGTGAAAATTAAATGCTTTTGTTTCTTGTGATGAATAAAGTTTTTGAATCGTAACACAATTGTGCACGTTATCCACGCTGTATCATCATAACATTACTGTAAAAAAAAAAAATCGCGGAGAGCAATGTCTCCATGGAAACGGAGATCACCACTCCTGACAATTTGATTCACAGTCCACACTACAACGTGAAAACGGCGTTTTCAAATGTATCCACTTTGGAGTGCGTTTTCATTAATTAAAACGCTGTCTCAGTGTGGACGGAAGGCCAAAACGGAGAGAAAAATATACGTTATTTTTTATGACAACGCTACACCCTGACTGACAAGCTAGACGATCTGTCCGAGGAACCGCCGCTAAAACAGGCAAGAATTACTTATTTTCTGTCTCTCTCCTCGTCACGGGGCTTACCAGCTGTCCGCCAGAAGGCAATAACAGACAAACTGACACGGTTTATCTGTGAAGATATGAGACCGATCAACATCACGCATTGGCGATCCATAAGACTGTAATGTCGTAAATATTAATAATAGGATGAATTTGAGCATTTAATATTCGAATATTATTCGAATATTAAATAAAATAAGGAATGGAATTCGAATAGTATTATAGAGGAAGATTGACAGCCCTACTACATACCCATGTAACAGTGAAACAATTTTGCATATTGCATAACGCCGAGGAAGCCTCCGGAGCTGAAATTCAGATATGACAATAGGCATTTAATTTCCGACTTGTGCTGTAAGTGGTACACCAATCAGAACAGACTGGGATGTCTGACCAATCAGAGCAATGTAGGCTCGTTGAAAGGAGGAGCTAGTGAGAAGAAATCTTCGAATAAATCATTTTCAGACTTTTAAGAAATAAGGTGATGTGCAATGTATACTATGAGAAAGTTCAAGTGTTTTTTGACCTTTGATGCATGTAAACCTTAATCCAGGAGATGTCCAAAACAAAATAAGAAACCTTTAAAATAGCATAATAGGGGCACTTTAAACAAATCTTTATGTTACCTACAGGAAAACGAGACAACTGTGATGTCTCTACATGGCTACAGTTAGCATTGTTGGCACAATGTTTCTCCTGGTTTCCACGTCAGCGTTATAAGGCCTAATCCTGGCTTAATCTAAGCCCTGTCTGTGAAACCAGGCCCATATGATTTTGTATAGATTTAACCCCTTAACGCCTGAATTTATAAAGCTGTATATAAAAAAAAAAATTCTGTGTGTTTTTGACTTTAGGTAGATGGTAAATAATGTTGAGATTATCAATTTCACTTTTGCACAACAAATAAATAGAAATTTTGGTATGTTGCAAATTTGCGACAACAGGCATTTAGGGTAATTTTGGTATGTTGCAAATTTGCGACAGTGGGCATTTAGGGTATTTTTTTACAAAATGGAAAAATTAATAAAACACATTTTCCCATCTCAGGAATGTAGATTTTATTCATGGCACAAAGTTGTTAGAACTTATAAACTTTATACTTATAAACTTTGACAAATTAATGAATCTTGACAACAGCAAGAAACAAAACACTCTCCTACTCCCTAACATTGACAGTAGTTTTTATACATTCCATGTTACACTCTGTTTAACTCTTTCCTTGTTTCTCCAGTGCATACATTATATATTCTTATAGTGTTATATCCTAACATGCTATTTTTTGTGAAAAAAAAAAAAGCCATTAGCCATTAGCCCAATCCAGCCGTTATGGCCCAATGTCACAAATTTGCTACAAACAGAAATCTACAAAGTACGTAAAAAATATTCGTCACATGAAGTCTATATGAATAACATAGCTATAGAAGCAATCAATAAGCTGGTACATATTTTTATCTTAGCACAACTTAACTCATTTTGGGAAATTTCTCCACATTTGCGCACTTGATATGCGGATTTTGCAAAACAAAATATTAGCTTCGGTGAACCGGATGTAGTTCCCACTCCGACCGCTCCTACGATAAACCAGTGCGTGCAAAATGTTCCTAGGTATGTATCGAATGTGCACAAACAGGCATTGGGGGAAAACACACGCTATCTCGCCTGCAGTCTGAATGGAAGGGGTTTGTTGCAAATTCGCGACAGTAGGCGTTAAGGGGTTAATTATTTCAACAATATATTAATCTCCTCCTATTTCTACAGAGGAAGAGTTTTTGCGTTCCCAGGCCACATTATTGGAGCAGGTTCACAATCTGCAGCCTCTTCTGGACAGCAACCACATCAAAGGTAAAACACTGATCACTGCTATTTTTGTCAAATATTTAAGTAACTCTTTTCTTATATTTTGAGGTTAACTGGATGTATTATTAACAAAACTGTGTTTCCCCCCCTTCCCATCCTGTTTTTACAGCGGTTCCAGAGTTGACCACTAAAGTGCAGCGGTTGTCTCAAATTCACATTCAACAGCAGGTAACCATTATTTTTTTTATAATTATAATATTTGAAATCACGAAAACAAACTCGCCCCTACACAAAAGGATCACACCCCAATCTTGATGCCTTTGCCCCTACATTCACATATATGCTACGCAACACAGACAATGACTATGGCAAAGTCTGTGCCTGCCGCCTGAGGGTATGACGTCATCAAAAAGTGAAAGCAATGTGTGTTACTATGATAGTTCAGGTCGAATGTCTAATTGTTATTTAGCTCCTTCAACTCCTTCGATGGTAAAGTCATCCCTTCCACCTCCACCAAAAAATCCCTACATAACACGATAGTGCAAGCAACTAATAAATTACACATGTGACAAGATTAAGGGGTTATAGTGACCACTAAAAGGGGAACCAAAAGAAAAACATATATTAAGAGTATGTTATCTGACTTTTCCGACACACTTTGGGAGCCGATGCTTGAAACAGGCGGTGGAGGAGGTTTAAACGTTCCAGGCTTATAATAATAATAATAATAATAATAATAATAATGCAAATCAACAAACAAGCGAAGATGACACGAGTATATTCAAGCAAAAGACAGTATAACTTAATTCTGTGAAACACTGCAAAACCAACATTACTCATGTATCAAGAAGAATAAAGCAACATCAGCGTCCGTTTTTAAGCCTGCCCGCTCCTTAAGTCTCTCCGGCGCCGGAAAGCTTCTCCGATAGGGGTCCCACCTTTTGCCTGAACGTAACCCTTTAAAAAAAAGTTATGTTCCCCTGCCATTTTCCTCTTTTGCATGTTCTCTGCCATCTCCCTTGTTCTGCTAATGTCTGTCTTGAGCACTGATCTCTCTCTCCTGCCCCATCATGAGTGGACACGCCCCTTACTGCTGATTGGCTACAGGTGTGTTTAGGTGCTATGTCCACTTTTCAACAGCATTTTTAAAAAATTGCTTACTGCACCTTTTAAGGTGCAAGTACTTACTTGTACTTAAGGATTTAAAGAAGGCCTATTACCTTTTTTTGACATTTTCAATATTTTTTAGTGTGTAATGTTGCTGTTTGAGCATGAAGAAGGTCTGCAAAGTTACAAAGTCCCTCCAGCGGGAGTTCTTCTCTATATCAGTGTCACTGTTTCTGAACTCCCTGAAACGCCTCCATTGTAGCCTTGAGTTTCTTCCGGAACAAACATGTCAAAACATTCCTCATTTAAATAATTCATACGCAGAATAAAGGGGCGGGGCCTGGTTGAGTTAGTTAGTAGTGTGTTGAAACTGGTGGTTATGGTAAGGGGCGAGATATTTCCCAAACAAGCTCGAAGTGGTTGACCAATCACAACACACTGCTCCAGTCGACCAATCAGAGCACACTGTGCTTTTCACAAGGAGGGGCTTCATAGAGACAGGAACTAAACAGAGCGTTACTGACATTTTGAACATTAAAGCATGAAAACGTATTCTAGTACACTTCAAAAACATAATCAAAAATTAAAAGAGCATAGTATGTCCTCTATTATTATTATTATTATTATTATTATACTTAACTGGATGTGTGCAATATTAAACCAATATCCTTAAACCTGTTACCTGAATATTTTCAGCAGATTTTACAGTGGTTTGACATTTGATAGTGATTTTCAGACTAATAGTCAAGACTAATCATGAACCGTGTTCACTCTCAAATGCAACCATCTACAGTGATGGTTATCATAAAAACACATTATGATAAGTCAATGTCTGTGTCTGAAAAGGATAGTTCACCCAAAACTTAATTTTACTAACCCTAAACCAAACCCCAACCCTAACCCTACAGAGTAAGTACATGTAGTTAATTATTATTACACAGTACTTCAATATATAATTACACTGGGTTAAATAAAGGGTTACACTTTATTTTAAGGTGTCCTTGTTACTGAGTAATTATATATTGAAGTACTGTGTAATAATAATTAACTACATGTACTTTACTGTAGGGTTAGGATTTGGCTGAGGGTTAGTTGCATGTAATTATGCATAATTTACTGTTATTACTATGGTGAGTACATGTAACATATGTAACAAGGACACTGTAAAATAAAGTGTAACCAATGATAATAATAGTAGTGAAGTACTATTACTCCAATACTTTTTACACCTCTGGTCTCTCTTTTACACCTCACATTTGCAGGTGGAGTGGAGTAGGGATTTCTTTGTGTAAAACTTTTTTTTTTACATGTATTTTAGCATGTAGGTTTGACCATCATTAAACGAGAACATGTTGTGACTCATGCTGATTCTCCTTCCTATACAAACATACAGTATATGATCTGTGATTGACCTCCACAGGACCAGAATGAAGAATTGTCTGCTGAAGTGAAGAGGCTGTTTGAAGAATACAACAAAATGGTATCCTTACTTGCAGTGAATGTTAAAAAAAGACTCCTCCTTAATTACCATGTGTTCAAAAGTCCCTGCAGCTAAAAAAACACACACAATAAGTTCATTTTTGGACATGAATTCTTTCACATGAATGCCTTAGTATCCTTAACCTTTTCACAGATGATTCTTTTATCAAAACAGTTTTCACAGTGGGATGAAACTCTGCGTGTGCTGGAAGGACCCAAGCAAGGCCAGCCGATAGATTAGGAGTTTAATGCTTAGATTGAATGTTGCATTTAGCAGTCCTTATTACAGATATGATTAATAAAACAGCACTGTCATTCCTAAACATACCTTGTTGTATTTAAGTGTTGTGTAAGGCTTCTGCCTACCCTTGATCTTGTACAAATATGCTTCTCTTACTGTATTATTAAATAATTAAATGCTCATTACATTTGTGTTTACACATTTCTCCTGTAATACGATGTGCTTGGAAAATGTATTTCAACCATTACCTTCTAAAGTAAAGAGTTGAGGAACTCGTTTTGCTTTTTAATTTATTTATTCCAGCAATTGTGAGGATAATGTGTGTATGAGGGTGTTTTTGTTTTACGGCATTTAGAAAAGTTTCACCTCCTAAATTACCATAAATAAACCATCAAAGTGCTGTAGTGTTTGTTGTCTTTTTTTTGTACAAAACATAGTACTATATCTAGAATTTACCTGACTTGCAGGAGACATTAAAGGGGTCATTACATGTTTTTATTTTATTTTATATTTTTCGTTGCTCCTTTAAGGCTTGTCAATATATGTGAAACAGCATCTGGAACAAGAACAAATGTAGGGCGGGACTTGATTTTGTCCATTGGGAATTGGTTGGATGGTTGTGGTTTGCTATTGGTGGATCTCATGTGAGTGACAGGTTGCCCCGCCCTCACGCCAGTAAACACATCAGAGAAGAGATGCTGCAAGAGGGAGAAGTTATTTTGATTAAAGATTATGAGGGCACATGAATTTAAAAATAATAATAATACTAATAAAATATGATGTGCACGGATAAATAATTTCTAATAAATACTGCAATATTCTAAAAATAATATGAATAGGTCATTTTGATTTCGTGGTGAATATTCACCACGAAATCAAAATGACCTATTCTTATTATTTTTATATTCTCTCTCTCTCTCTCTCTCTATATATATAGTATAGAATTTTTTTTTAATTAAGAACAACATTTGCCAAGTTTGTATGGTTTCAGTTATTTAAACAATAACATAAGCTTTTATTTGTCACTGTTTAAGAAAGCAAAAGCAAAGAATAAAAATTAATGTTACTTACGAAATGGTTCAGATAATTTCATTGCATGTGGAACTGGACAGAATAATATTTGAATAAAACGTGCTTTATCATTTTTTCACATCTAATTGTCATTGAAATAGAGCCTATCATTAAATCAATTCCATATGTTGTAAATCTATATTTAGTTTCTTCATGGTTTTAAATAGTCTATTAATTCTACACATCTTGAAGTCTACAACGAAGCGTTTAACTAGCAGTCTAAAAACGTTCCAGTGCATATATTACTGGATATATTCTATTACTGCATATGAAACGCTTGTTTGTAGACATTTTCTGCTCTCCAAATCCTTCACCAGAACGCGCGCAGAATGAAAGTGTGACGTGTCAGGGAAGCCCCGCCCATCAGGCTGTAAAATGATCACGTGGAATACAAACTGACCAACAGGAGCGCGCGCTTTGGGGAAGTGGCGAATTTTGAAACGGTTGTTGAACAAAACAATTACTCGATCACACCGTCAGATTATCCTCTTTTCTCCGTCTCAGGGTAAGTGTACTGCTTTAAAATACCCTTTAACATCGTCCAAAATGCAAACAGTGCGATGTAGTGCGTCAAGATGTTGATTGTCATTAATTTAATAAATAACGCACGATTGTCAACGAGGAGTGTTCACCCGATAGCTGGATAACGTTAGCTGCTAATCACCCGACACGGTGGAGCTGTTCTTCAGGTTATTAATCACAGCAAGACAACAATAATTATGTCAAGTCATGAGAGTGATAAAATTAAGGTCTAGGATAAAAGCTAGCTCAGATGCTGGTAGGCCCTCAGACATTACTCCTGTAGTTTTGGTGCATCATCATCATCATCATCAAAACAAACTTGAAATGTTATTTTTGCAAAGCCTGGCCTTTGAAAGAGACCTAACATTTGGAAGACATTGATTTAGGCTTTGTTCACTTTGAATACTTTAAGATCCATTATGAATCAAAGGTTGGATGAGACATGTTTAAAATGACAGATAGATTACGTTAACGTTACGGGCATAAAGACATAGACTGAAACATGGGGATTATTTCCAAAGATGTCAATGCAGTGCAGTAATTGTGTTGTGTTGTGTTGTGTTGTGTTGTTTTGTTTTGTAATATGCGTAACGTTGCATAGCTGCATGCAAATATAATAAGTAAAATTGTAGGCTAATTTGAATTAAATTAAGCGTATCTGTTTCGGAGACTTCCCCTTTTAAAAACACTAAAGAAATTATTTCATTATGAATAAATTATAAGTTTTTATAGTTAAGGTTATGTAAACAGTAAAATAAGCTTTTATTTGCGGAGAGACATATTCATGCATATATAGACTGAAGCATGGTGTCATTTTCCACAGATGTCAATGCAGTACAGTAATTGGTGTGTGTATTGTGGTGTAATTGGTGTGTGTAATTGGTGGTTGTGTTGTGTAGTGTGCAGAGATGGATGAAGAAGAGAGCACTGAGCGACAGATGCAGATTGCCATGTTGTGTCAACGGCTGGCCAAGATGAAGAGATTATTCAAAGATGGTAGGCTAATAAATGTAATATTTGAGTAATGAATTTGCTAAATAATATTTTCAGGGTACGCACACTTTAAACCTTGCTCTATCAGGGAATATCAAATTTGGGACTTCCTCTAGAAATGTTATGGAAATTAAAGGGATAGTTCAGCCAGAAATTAAAGTTCTGTCATCATTTACTCACCCTCGTGTCGTTCCAAAGCCGTAAGACTTTCGTTCATCTTCAGAACACAAATTAAGATATTTTAATGAAATCTGAGAGATTTCTGTCCCTCCACTGACAGCTACTACTTTGACGCTTTAAAATGTTCATGAAAGGGATCATAAAACTAATCCATATGAATTGAGCGGAAAGAGTCTCGACCGCTTAATACGATGAACAGATTGAATCGAGTCTTTTATTCACACATAAACATTGATAAGCGAACATAAACAGAAGCTCAACCGAACCTGCGGGATGAGCGAGAACAAACCTCATTGTTTGTTGCCAGTGGTGGGCCGTCAGGGCCAGCGAGGCCTTCTCTGCTGGCCTAAACTATCAGAATCACTGACTTGCGCTTTAATATATTTTCTTCCATGAATGGCAATTAAACTGTTGCTTTAACCAATCAGATAATCAATCAGATTTAATCAATCAGATTTAATCTAGCAGGCGTGCGATAACGTCGGCATTTTCACATCCTTTGATTGGATTAATATTTCTCTCCCTCCTCGACCCCCAGCAGGTTCAAACCTACCGGAAAAAAATCCCTTATCCAGCTTAAAGCAGAGTCACGGATCATTATTCGATCTGTCCCGGGTAAAAACAGAATGAACTGACTGTAATGTATGCCATGTATGATTTTAAAGGCAAAAGTCCCCTTTGATCTTACTGATTTCCTTCACATATGTGTGTGAGAGCACGGGTCAGCTGTACACATTGTCATGTGTTGCGGTGGCTGTCCCTGTGTCCACGGCTTCTGTCGAGCGGACACTCTCAGCACTAAAGCGAATTAAAACCAATGCCAGAAATACGACGGGACAGTCTTGGCCTCGATAGGAAAGACTTATTGTTGGAACTGAAACACACAGATAACCTCATCAACAGAGTAATTAAAGTCTTCTTGAGGAAGGAAATCAGGATGGATTTTGTGTAAAAATAATCTGTAGGTTTTTTTTGTGAGTATAATGCTTATTTTTGTCCCCATTTTTTTCCGTGCTGAATATGATTTTCTTAAAGCTGCCGTCGGCAAGATTTTTTTTTTTTATCATATTCACTGAAACCGACACTATGCTCCGACAGAACAACATAAATCAGCCGGTTTTAGAAACCCCCCCCCGCGCTTCTTCCTCCACCTGGAGCCTGTTATCAGTTTAGCAAAAATCCACCGCTCCCAGTTCCTCTGGTCCAATCAGCGCAGGGCTGTGTGAGATCTGACTGTCAATCACTGTTCGTGCACACGCCACAGATCCCCTCTATATTACAATATCACATGCACACGCCTGAAGTTCGCAGGTGTGTTGGATTGTACGAAGCGTGATGGCGGAGAGAAAATCTACTAACAAGCTTCCAATTCCTCGGTTAACAACCAGAGCTAGGAGGTCCAAAGCAACCAAGGAAAAGAAAATGATGCTTCGATGGTGAAGAGACAGGTGCGTTCACTGAAAATCTGGTGCACACGCACTGACGAGCACGAACTCGATGGGAGGGTGCTCGTGGTAGTGGGGGAGGGGCATGAGAGTTGTAAACATTCAAAATGTTGTCTAAGTTCCCTCAATCTGCCAGACTTGCAGCTTTAATTTGTTTTTAATTTGTTTTTGTAATTTATGCTCGCTCATTTCTCTCTACCCGGCCTTTTCCGAACACACCGCCTCAACCCTACAGCTGCCGGTGCAAAATAAAACAGCAATTTCACAACAGTTATAAAGAGTCTGTGTGCTACACTATTAAAAGCGTATTAAGAGGTGGATTCATTCAGGACACCACTGAAGGCCTAGGTGTGAAATGCACTGCCCGCCACCGTTTCTTGCTGAAGCTCAAACGTGCTGCGTAACACGAGAACAAACCTCATTGGTTCTTGCTGAAGCTCAAACGTGATGCGTAACACGAGAACGAACCACATTGGTTCTTGCTGAAGCTCAAGCGTGATGCGTAACACGAGAACGAACCTCATTGGTTCTCGCGCGTCAAGCGAACATGCTTGAGCTTCTGTTTACCACAACTGATGTGTGTGTTGATGAATGTTTATATGTGAATAAAAGCCTAATAAATCTGTTCATCATATTAAGCGATCGAGTCTCTTTAGAAAATTTGGACTAAACCTCTCAATTAATATGTATTAGTTTTACTATCTCCTTATGATCTTTTTGAACCACCAAAGTGGTAGTTGCGTAGCTGTCAATGGAGGATTTCTCTCAAGATTTGTCATTTGTGTTCTGAAGATGAATGAAAGTCTTAAAGCAACACTAAGGAACATTTTTTTTTACCTTAAAATAATGTTTCCAAAATCGTATCAGTGGTTCATCAAGTCGTAACAGGGTGAAGGTACTTCTGGATTCGCTTTGCAGCCCTCTATCTGCTATAACCACACTATGCAAGTTCGCCAAACCGGGTCGCGTTTCTGTAGTTCGAATGAGACATAAGAAAACTACAAATTTGACTTGCTTTACGTCAAGCATGACAATAGTCATTATTTAGTTTTTCTTCATTTCTGATGTCGCAATAAATCATGAAATCATGCAATATAGTCTACCTTGTCTGTGGACATCGTTCATTCCAAAGCCGGTGCTTGATAAACAGCGAGCGTGCGTGCGACAGTAGCCTGAAGGGCCCTACACACCGGGACGAATATCAGCGCGCGTTATTCGCCAGCGTTTTTCAACGTGTTTTTTAACGCGTTTTTTGTGTTCACACCCAAGCGATTTTCGCTGACGATGAGCCGAGTGAACATGCAAATTCATTCCCTGACATTAGACGGCGCTTAATGTAAAACAGAAACCACTCCATAACAATTCTCTTTTATCAAGATTTTTGTAGTCGCTGTCGCGTTTGTCATATAGTTCTTTATGTTCCGACACCAACGAGACCAGCAGCTCATCTTGCCTTGCATCTTCCTCGTCTTATTTCTTCCCAGTGTAGACGCTACTTATATCTTCTTCGCCGTTAAGTACGTGTGCACGGCAAGACCGTTTGTGTTTGAGCGCCCCCAAGTTGTGTTTTACTGTAACTTCAGAAGCGCCAGAAACATGAGCAAAAGCGCCAATCTCATTGGTCGGATAGTTTTTGGCGCGGCGCGTCAAACCAAAAAAACGAACCCGAGGCGTTTTTTTAAAAAATGACGCTTTTACGCGTGCCGTTTTTCGCGCCGGTGTGCACACTCACATTGGCGCCCTTTGTTTAGTCACGAGGCGTTAAACGTCGGCGAATATCGCGCGCGAAATTCGTCCCGGTGTGAACAGGCCTTGAGGGCGGCGAAATTATTTACGACAGCGGTAATGGACAATTCCACTTCCAACCTGTAGGGCGACCTAAGAGGAAAAGTTCCTTAGTGTTGCTTTAAAGGTTTGGAACCACATGAAGGTGAGTAAATGATGACAGACTTTTCATTTTTGGGTGAACTATCCCTTTAATAAAGTTAAGGACATTCCAGTATAAATGTTTGTAATTATGCTCTGCGCTAAAATATTTAATCTTTCTGAGCACAATTTCTAAAATGTTTATTAGCAATCTTAATCCAGTAGTAATCATAAAATCATTGGTCAATCATTAAAATCATTCTGAGTTGTGTAATCAGCCAGACCAGAACATTTACAGCTTTTCTTCCGTACAGACGACACAGATTACATCAACCAGGCCATCAGCTCAAACTCACCTCAGACTTGCCGGACATTTCTGACCAATCTGGAGAAGAAAGGCAATCCTCAAACGGATCCCAGCCTTCTCACGAAGCTCATCGACTGCTACACGCGTGTGTTTTCCAGCATGCCGTTGGGGAAGTACAGCCAGAATGAGAGCTATGCCAAGATGCTGGTCAGATTTGCAGAGTTAAAAGCGTAAGTCGCTCAGGTTCCATCTCCTGTTTCACTCTGATTTAAAATTATTTATAGCATCCTTTTCCTCATTATGGTGCATAATGATCGCTGTTTCTACATACTATGTCTTTTTATAAAGTCCTGAATTTGTTTTTGGGGTCTACTAGAATAGGTTTTCATGCTTGAATGTTGAAATACACATTATTTTCCACATATTTTTCAATAAGTGCGTTTACATGCACGTTCTTAAACCGATTACACACAATAAGCGACAACACGTGTGGTCATGTAAACGCGTTAAACAGTTTTCCTTTCATTGGCGTATGGTCATAAACTGCTTAAGAATAAACCGATCGACACAACTAGAGTTTTGCCTGGCATGTAAACGCCTTAATCTGCGTTCTGAGTGTAATACATGAATGCTTACGTTTTGATGTCACCACCAGGGAATAACCCGTTTTTTTTTTTTTTTTTATACAGTCTTGTATGTATTGCAAGTAAAACGCGTTTACAAGACTATTAAAAAAACATGGATTTGCATGTAAACTGGTAAATCGGGTTATTTCAATAAACAGATTTTTGGTAATTATCATTGTATTGGTGTGTATGTAAATGTGCTCATTGTTGCAGCTCGTCTCTTCCCAGTCTGTCAGTAACGCTAAGTTTAGTTCCTGTCTCTATGAACCCCCTCCTTCTGAGAAGTACAATGTGTTCTGATTGGTCGGCTGGTCCATTGGTGAACGATATGTCACGCCCCTTACCATAACCGCTAGTTTCAACACACTACTATCTAGGTCTGGGTATCGAGTTTAGGGATGGGCATGATTAATCGACGATCGATAATTGATCATTAAGAATTTCTTTGGTCACGTTAATTTGTTATCGATTATCGAATAAGGTTCCCCGGGCTGACCAAGTTAGCGCGGAGGTATCTGTGCATCCCGGCAACGTCAGTGTTTTCGGCGTTGCGTCAGTAGGCGCATTTCCATTACAGATTTGCACAAAACTTTGGGGTTTTTTTTTTTTTTTTTTTTTTTTGAATGAATTTAATAAAGACAGGTGACTGTAAATGCGAAAGAACTGTTTCCATTGCAGTTTTGCGAAATATTCCTTTTTCGAATTGCCTGAAAAACCTCCTCATGCGAGCGTAAAAACTTTTTTGTGATAAATGGGAGTTTTTGCGAAATTGACGTGTTTCCATTGGGCGTATTTTCAATTCGCAATTTGAAGGGTAATTTAAACGTGGCTAGTAGGCTTGGGCGGTATTCGAATTTTGATACCGTCAAACCTCCTCCCTATTTTACCGGGTAGGGATGCACGATAATGCATTTTGGCCGATATTCGATATGCCGATATTTTCAAACTAATTTTGTCCGATGCCGATACCGATACCGATATATACACATTTTCCCCCTGATATATTTACACTTTAATTTTACTGAAGAGAAATCCAAGTCTCTCTCCTGTACTACCTTTACTGTATTACACTCATGTGTTGTAGATAAGGCAATTTACAAGACAAACAAAACAACATTTGATTCTACCATAAATGTATAATTTTACAAATGTAGACAGACATTCACCCCTGAAAAATAGGTAAATTATTTATGCCATTGCCACAGTTTATTTTTAAGTTCAGACATTAAACTTCAGTCCTTAGAAGTAAAATAAATAGAAAAAAAAATTCAAATAAATTTTTTTACATCTTCTCCTACTTGAACAGGTCTACCAAATGCTCCCCTGTTTTCGGTGCTGATGCGGTGGTGACCCGTTCATGTACTGTAACATGTAAGGGTGGCGCTGCCAATAAAGCAGTGTTGGGAAAGTTCACTTTCTACATTAACTAGTTCAAAGTTCAGTTCACAAATTTTAAAATGAACTAGTTCAGTTCATAGTTCATATACTCAAAAATTTTGAACTAAGTTCACAGTTCCAAAAATGAACTAGTTCATAGTTCTTTTTTTCCATGTTGTTGCGAGATATTATTTTTCAAAATGATTACCACAGCCCCCACAGACAATTATTTTATCAGTTTTAACACTGATGCGTCAGATTTTTTCCCATCTTCACCGACCTTATCATAAAACTCGTTTAAATGATCATACGACGCCTCCTTGCTGCTTTTTGTTTTGATTTGTAACGTAAGTGATGAGTCGTTCATGAAAGACTCGAGGTGAAGTAATTATTTATGTTCCCTGTAAATGATTTTTGACTGCATTATAATGATTTCTTAATTCAGAATATGATCAAGATTGCGTAGGTGGATGTGTTCTGGGAATTTGCCAGTTAATAGTAACATTTAAAGCCCCTTAAATGAACGAAATGACTCGAAAAAAGATTTGTTCATTTTGATGAACGAGATCGAACAAGAGGTCGAACACGGGTGGCTGGTGTTGCCAGATTGGGTGTTTTTTCCGCTACATATTAAGGGAGGTTTACGGTGGGTTTTAGGTGGGTTTTCGCCTGGAAGGCTTTATAGAAATCTGGCATCCTACTGAACGAAGTTAAACTGAGAGAGTGTGGCGTTCACAGACACCAGAATGAACGAGTTCACAGTAACGTTCATCAGGCAGTAATGCGGTACGTTCAGTTCACGTTCGCCCAAAATATGAACGAGTTCATGAACTATCGTTCAATGAACGCGTTCAGGCACAACACTGCAATAAAGCAACTAAAAGTTGTCACAGAGAAGCGCAAAAGTAATGATTATGAATATGTCAAATATAGCAAGGAGACATTTTAATTGTTTATTAATAAACAAGTGTTTTCTGTGTCGGCTGCAAAGATGAAGTTGACTGACTCGCGATCTTCGGAGTAGGCTCGCGAGTCAGTCAACTTCATCTTTGCAGCCGACACAGTGAACGCGCCAGGGAGAAATGCACATTTCGGATTACATAGTTTTCTTTCGTTTTGAATTGTTATGTTTAAAAAATATGATTTCAAACGTTCTGTAGATAATAGATATATTTATCAGGTCTGTGAGGCAAGTAAGCTATATGCTGAGTTTCGTTTCATTTATGAGACGAACTCCAGTTCACGCGCGCGCCTCTGTGTCGTGATATCTATTATCTGGTTTACTTATTATTTATTAGGCTAAATCCAGGCAATTGGTTGATGAAACATTTTTTAAAATTAAGATACAATTAATACAAAACGAAATTCACTTAGAAAGGCTTTGTGCTTTCTGTTTGAGGTCTCTGTGGAAGTTTTAAAGCAGTCTCTATCAGTGCCGCTTTCAGAGCGTTCACGTCTGTAACCGAGAACTGTCACTGTTTTTCCTCATAAATGCGAACACGAAAAATAAAATAAAATGAATATTTTATGCTCTGTGGAGAGCATAGTAGCTTGGAGAGTTTACATTAGTAAGCTACAGGACATCGTCTTTCGAAACATGACCTGCACGAAAGAAAAAAAAAAATACTGCGGCATTCTACCCATCACTTCTGAAAATGCACTTGCGAATGCGTCTCTGTCCCCAGCACATCTCAAACCAAACTGATGCTCATGCTAGAAATGCCTCCACATGTTGGAAGTTTAAGTTGCTGGCACTCATGCTATGTTCACGGTCGTCACGTGCACATAGGAAACACGCCACCCTATCGGCAAGGCTCATCGGCAGAAATATTCATATCGGCCGATGCCGATGATGGTCATTTAAAGCTTTTATCGGCCGATACCGATGTTGTGCCGATATCATCGTGCATCCCTATTACCGGGTATACGGTATTACCGTGACTAATTAAAAATTATGACATAATGGGCTCAGACGGGGTCACCAAACTGTTGGCTTGTGCCTACACCGTTCAGAAACTGAATGCCAGATCGGGCAAAAAAAAATAAAAATACAAGCCCAACCCGTGCACGTTGTGGCTGAGTCCGGCCGACGGCATTAACTGTTATTATGAGCCCGAGCCTGCATTATTCAACATAATATCTGTGTGCGTGCAACAAGCAAGAAGTGCCTTTGTAATCCGGTGACGCGTGTCCATTGATTTTTATTAATAAAACTTTTCTGCAAAGATGGAAGTTGATGATCGCCATCTCTGTAGTGAACGCGCCTATAGAGAGAAATGCACATCATTACACAATCAGAGAGTGGCCTTTTTCTTTTCGTTTTGAATTGTTACGTTTAAAGAAATTGACGATCGCCATCTCTGTAGTGAACGCTATAGAGAGAAATGCACACCATTGATTAATCAGACTATATTTCTTTTCGTTTTGAATTGTTTCGTTTAATGAAATTGATGATCGCATCTCCGTATGAACGCGCCTAGAGAGAAATGCACATCATGGATTACTTAGCCTAATCAGTGAGTAGCCTATTTCTTTCGTTTTTAATTGTTTCGTTTAAAGAAATTTCAAGCTTTATTTATATATATTTGTCATGTCTGTGAGGCATAGCGTACACTGAGTTTCGGTTAATTTATGAGATTTCAATGCAAGTGACCGCGGCATGCCAGCGCCCATCATGTCATGATTATATTAAATCCAGGCAATTGGTTGATGAAAGTTTTATTAAAATTTAGATACAATTTACACAAAACGAAATTCGTTTTAAAGAGGCCTTTTACAAAACGAAATTTATTGAAGTGGTCAAATCGTCTGACTCCCGATGCATCCCATCTTATTTGTGCTGTTCACTTTTCATAATCAACAAAGATGGAAAAAATAACATTATAATATTTGAACAAATACGAAACTTAATGCGCTTATTTAATGAACTCGAGAACAAAATGCATCCTGGCAGCAGTGAGTGGGGGTTGTTTCGGAGATGCGACATTAGGTTAGAGGTGTTTACATCTCTCGCGGTCATCTTTTTATTGCACAATTTACAAATTGCCTCGTCAGTATTTACCGCCTCTCCCTTCTCATTCGGTTGGAACCAGAAATATTGCCAAACTGCAACCACACATAAGCATTTTTTAGGCAATAAATCAATTATATATATGATAGGCTATATAAGTGCCGGTAATGACGGTATTGAAACTGATACCGGTGCTATTTTAAGATCCCGCGGTATCCGATATTACCGTAATACCGCCAAACCCTAGTGGCTAGTGAGCCAATAAGCATGTAGCATGATTGGCTGTGGCGGAAAAAACGCTAGTTTACGCTGGTTATGCCCAGAGACGTGGCTCACACGTGAAGCTGTAGTGTGTAAGCGACTAAGCGTCCCAACCCCCATACAGTAGATGGAAAAGATGTGGAAAAGATCAAAAGTGTAGCTACATTTCACCAGGCTCGATGCCACAGCGCGCGATGCAATATTTGCGACAAGATAATTGCTGTCAAGACTGACAATAGACAATTAAGAGTCTGTAAAAAAAAAAAGTAAACAAACTGAAAAAATAAAACCAAAGGTCAAGATTTCGATATCGAAATTGTATGCAGGTATTATTTAAATGAGGAATATTGTGACGTGTTCGTTCCCTGGAAGAAAACTCAAGACTAATGGAGTCTTTTCAGGGAGTTCAGAAACACTGACACTGATATAGAGAATAACTTTACATACCCATAAATAGGATGTAACTTTACATACCCTTTTCATGCCTAAACAACAGCAACATTACACACTAAAGATAAGCATAATAGGTCCTCTTTAAAGAAATAGTTTCACCCAGAAATGTACAATGTTTTTTCAAACCTGTATAACTTTCTTTATGTGAAACACAAAAGGGGAGTTTTTGAAGATTTTTCACACAGCTTTTTTTCTATATGAAACATGCGTGTCATATGGTTTGAATTTTAAATAATGCGAGAATAAGAAAATAAATACATATTTTTAGTTTTGGGTGAACACTTTTTTTTTTTTTTATTAGTATAAACAACTTTTAACTGTTTTATTTGATTTGTAATGTCTCTCTTTGCCAACAGCATCCAAGATGTAAATGATGCCCAGGCTAGTTTTGATATAGCGAGATCCCACTGTAAGGATTTCGCCTTTGTTCACATTGCTTATGCTCAGTTTGAGCTTTTACAAGGTAAGGAGACTAAAAGTAAAAATATAAGACATATGTAGCTTCTGCCTCTTTCAAAATGTTTGCTAATTGAGAACACACGGTCACATGAAGTTTCTTTCGTTCTCCCCAGGCAACTTTAAGAAATGCACTTTGATTCTTCAGAAGGCTTTTGAAATGAATGCTAAACCCAGGCACGTCCTGGAGGCTGCCGTGCAGAATCTGAATCTAGGCAAACGCCAGCTCCTCTCACAAGAAGATAAAGAGAACATGTCAGGTTTGTGTAGGCTACATATATGATGTCCAGTTTGTGAGCATGTTTGTAATTGCATTGAAAAATATGACTAGTGCATTTCTGCATTATTAAACATTTGACAGAAGAAAGTAACAATAGCTGGTTGTATTAAGGGTGCGTAAATGGGAGAATTGTCATTTTTGGGTTAACTATTCATTGATTTGTGAAGATTTGCTGTAAGCATTTGTTTCTGTTATACTGCTCTTTGTAATGCATGCTTTTGCTTTCTATGAATCATGCTTGTCTTTTTAAATGACTTGTGAAATCTCTCTAGTATCTGCACACGACAATGCTCAAGATTCTGTGAGAAGCAGCTCCAGAACATCAGATGGAACATGTGACCTGCAGGCCAGCAGCACTTTTCCCCAGGGGTATGACACGCTTATCTCATTTATGCAGGGTTCATACAAGGTCCTTGAAGTACTTGAATTGAAGTTTTTGAAAGTTAAGTCCTGGAAAACAGATATTTTTTTATATAAATGATATATATATATACAAACAAACAAACACACACTACTGGTCAAAAGTTTTAGATCGGTAAGATTTTTTATGTTTTTAAAAGAAGTCTCTTCTGCTCACCAAGGCTGCATTTATTTGATAAAAAAAAACAATACAAAAAACCCCCGTAATATTGTGAAATATTATGACAATTTAAAATGATTGTTTTCTATTTTAATATATTTTAAAATGTAATTTATTCTTTAGATGAAAGCTGAATTTTCAAGATCATTACTCCAGTCTTCAGTGTCACATGATCCTTCAGAAATCATTATAATATGCTGATTTTATGCTCAAAAAACATGTTGACAACAGTTGTGTACAATTTTTTTTAATCAAAATTCTTTGATGAATAGAAAGTTCAAAAGAACAGCATTTATTTAAAATAGAATATTGTCTAACATTATAAATGTCTTTACTGTAACTTTTGATCAGTTTAACTCATCCTTGATGAATAAAAGTATTGATTTATTTTATTTCTTTTCCCCAAAAATAAAATAAAAATTCTTACTGACCCCAAACGTTTGAAGGGTAGTGTTTAGTGTTACAAAAGCTTTAGATTTCAGATAAATGCTGTTCTTTTGAACTTTCTATTCATTATAGCATCATGAAATAAAAATGTTTTCAACATTGATAATAATCATAAATGTTTGTTGAGCATCAAATCATCATATTAGAATGATTTCTGAAGGATCATGTGGCACTGAAGACTGGAGTAATGATGCTGAAAATTCAGCTTTGATCACAGGAATAAATTACATTTTAAAATATATTAAAACAAATAGAAATCAGTCATTTCACTGTTTGCTTTTGTAGAGATAAACCATCTATTTCAGTTGGACAACAGACGCCACAATTATAAACTGAAAGCGTCGGCTCTGCTCAGGAGTCAGAGTTTACTGATCACGTGAAGATAGTGAGGAGAGATGACTTGCAGGACGATGGTGGAGGATTTGGTGTGCATTAGATCCTGACCGTCATTGATAAATATCTTATCTTGTAAAATGTACACTACACACAGAGTAGCCTACATGTGATCGCCAATTTGAACAAACAAACGCACATTAAAAGGCCATTTCAATACCCCGCATATTGATAGGGACTCCCTGATGCCCTTGATGTGATTGCGCGTTATTGAAATCTCTTCACCGTAACATCCCCATTTCACATGACAGAATTATTTATTTACCGTAAAGAAATTGATGATGTTAAACATTGTGAATTCCAGGGGTGATCAGAAGTTCAGTCCACAAGATGAGAACATGCCTGTATGGAGAACAGGCTCACAACAAAGAAGAATGGCCATGGTAAGGTGTGAGAACAACAGCAAACAACATTTGAAAGAGGAATTGTGTAATGTACTTACTTCTGTTCATTCCTACAGGCAGAAAGAGTGCCCATGGTGCCTCTCTCTATCCCTGAAAACGAGAGCAGTGACTCTGACGGTGTTCAGAAGGCGGAAGCTCCTGGTACCTACAGTTTCTCCAGGTGAGAAATGTGAATCTGTGTAGGGGTGGCTGATATATGACCAAAAGCAAATATTGCTGATTTGATTATTACTATAATCCAGTTGATTATGTACTTCTGGGATAAAAAATTTCTATACTTATACAGATTTTTATCCGACTTGAAGAATGGCAGTTTGCTGGGAGTTTTTAGATGCATTTTAGATAAAAAAAAGACATGCATTTTTAAAGTACTATTGTATAAAGGGGGTCGCACACCGGACGAGAAGCGCAGCGCCGCGCCACTTCTAGGACAACTCGAGGTATCGCACACCGGACGCGCACTTTCTCAGTTTACGGCCAGCAATACTGTTATGTTTAAGGACATTATGGAATTAAGATAATGTCTGTAGTATGTTATGATTGTACTGTACAATTAAATACAATCGTTGCTAAGTCTGCAGTCTGAACACTTTACCTCAGAGCATCCGTTAAACTGAATGAATTGAGAATATCACCTGAAAATCCGATAACATCAGCAATTTTCATTCAAGCAGCTGATTTCTGTAAATGAATGTAAAACTAAATGTATATTGCAGCACAGGGTGAAGTCAGTAATATACATTAACTTCGATTTGAGACAAATAAATGTAAATGTAATATAAAACTATGTAAGTGACGCGGCAGGATTTTGAACAAGGTCCTGAGCCGTTGCTGGGCGCCGCGGACAGATGCCGAATGGTGCCGTCGGTGTGTGTACACTCATTGTACTTAAATTCCTGCATGTAATTACAGTTGTAATTAATTTCTGTAAATACATCTATAATTACACTGTTGACCCTTCCCTTACATTTTAACCCACCCTTAAACCTTCCCATACCAGCAAACCTGTCCTAACCTTACCCGTATCCCTCCTCAATCGCAGCACAAGTGTTTTGCAGTGCAATATGAACAGCAATTTGTTGTAAGTACATAGTAGTAGTTAAAGTGTAACTCTCGCCAAAATGCAACCTTGGGTCTTTTTGTTAATCTACCCGAGGCAAACTTTTTAAAAACTTTTTTTAAAACTACGTCGATCTCCGAATGCAAAGTAACAGGGAGGAGAGTAAAGATGGAAAGCTCCTAAAGCTCAGTTCCATATAATTTCACAGATAATTAGTTGTTTTTGTCGTTAGTGAAAATCAATATTGACCTTGTATTTGAAAGAGGATCTTCATATGAGAAACAGTACTAAAATTCAGAGTCAGTTTATTCACATTCGGAGATCGACTATTTTTGACTGTCAAAATGCCGGCGGACGGAAACAACAACAGCTACAGTGAGTTGTTTAAAATCTTTCTTTTTAGTAAACTCTGTGTTCACAAACAATGTTCTCAATGCTCGAGTTCATGTGTAAAGCCTCTGTGATACTTCGATCACAGTTTCATGTTGTGTCGAGCCGCCTTAGTGTTTTAAAAATAGCGATATTTGATGCTATCATAGAAGTGCCCCAAGACATCCCATTCAAAAGGCAATTTGACCGAAAATGAAAACACGGTCTAACTTAAAAGTGGCGTTTCCATTCTAATTATGCTTTTACACTAAAGTTTGCCTCGGGTAGATTAACAAAAAGACCCTAGGTTGCATTTTGCAGAGAGTTACGCTTTAAGGACACCTAATATAAAATGTGACCAATTCATATTATTGTATAGTCATATTGAATGGGGGTGGAAAAAAAATTGTCTGATCCCATGCTGGTACTCAACCCCTTTTCTATGTCTTCCCCTTGTGCCTTCTAAAAGAGCGCAGTAGTCGTGGTTGTCTGTAATAATCACGGTTAGATCAATTTCTTAATGTCAATCAGAGTGTTTATTTAATAAACATAATAGGCTTATGTACCGTCATACGACCCTGTTTAAAAGTTCCCTGTTCTTTATAAAGCCCTAATGTTTGCTTTTCTACAGGCAAACAAGTGGTTCAAGTGTCCGCTCCGCATTCCCGATGTGTTTCTCAAAGAAGGGCACTCCAGATGGAGACTCCTACAGCTTATTGAACCTGAAGGTACAAGAGTCATCTGACCTTACTATAGACATAAACTCACTAGTGCATCATAGCACTCGCTTTATTTCAAGTCCTTACAGTGTCTTCCTCTATGCAGCCACCCATGATTAGTCCAGATCATCTGAGGGAGGACATTGAACAGGGTAACACCATCACAGCACTTCTACACAGAGCAGAAAGAAAAGAAACTGCTAGAATGGAAGGTACTTTTCAATTAAGATATTAACTGTTTAAAGGAGTAGGTCACCCAAAATTTGGTACAACAAATTGAATTTTAGTCTGTTCTCCAGACAAAGCCATCATATGACTTTGGTTTTGCTCAAGGAACTTTTTGTTGTAGTGCACTCCTTTCTTCAGATGTCTTCTTTCTTCCATAGAAACCACTGACATCAACCAGCTCATCAGCACAAACACTCCTGAAGGCTGTCAGATCTTCCTGAAAAGCCTAGAGAAGAGAGGAGACCCTTGTTCAGACTCCGCGTTTCTCTCCAAACTCCTGGACATCTACTCTAAAGTGTTCGCCAGGTTTCCGTTGGCAAAACATTGCAAAACTGAAAGCTACGCTCAAATGCTGGTGCGATTTGCGGAGTTGAAAGGGTAAGGCAATGGTGGATTACTCTGAGTATCGAGTTAGCATCTGATATCTTGAGTAATTTATTCCTTGCCATCTCTACAGAATTGAAGATCCAGAAGACGCTCAAGATCATTTCAGTATTGCCAGATCACACTGTAAAGCTTTTGCTTTCGTGCACATAGCACATGCTCAGTTTGAGCTCTCACAAGGTAATACATGACACTCTGTTGGTTTAGTAAGAACGTGGTCATTCAGCACGAGTCAACATGGAAGAAAACTGTTTAAAAACCTGTGTAATAATGTGTTCTTAACATCTCTCAGGAAATTCTAGGAAGAGTAATCTGATTCTTCAGAAAGCATTGAGCTCGAACGCACGGCCTGTTGAACTGCTGCAGACTGCGATCAGAAATCTGAACTCTGGTAAAACTCCTCTGCTTCCTGCTGAGCATGAGGAGAACACTGCAGGTTAGTCACACTTTTCTGTTAAAGGACACTTTTCTTGTTTTTTTTACCTCAAGGCGCACATATTTTGTTGCATTTTATTTAAGTGTTTACACTGAGAGTGATTATATCACTGAAGATCTGCTTATAACTGTCCTACAATCCACAGCAGTCGAGTTTTTCAGTTTGTTTGAGGTAGACTTCAATGTTGTTTACTCCAGACTCATTTTTATATTTTGTCGTTAGTGGTCCAAGCACCAAAGGTTTGCAAAGAAATCTCCAAAATACTTAAAAGATTATTTCAATGTGTAAATATTTTCAGTGATATTGAAATACATATTTTGTCAAGTTGCAAGACATTGCTGTCCAATTAAAAAGAAGAGACATAAGATAATACAAAGAATAATACTTTCATAAAGAGACTCTTAAAGGATAATTCCGGTATTTAGCATTTTGAGTCTCTTTTCTGGTTTGTTTTGGATGAACTAGAGTGGTGGACACAGAAATGTTGACGATGGGTCCTGTCTCGACTTTTTGACTCGTTTAGAATCGCCTTTGACCGCTTCAGAGTGGCTGGCTACGGGCATGCACAAACATGTTCTTAAAACAACCCTCAACATTCGTTTTCAAAACTGTGCAACTCACCGAGTGGTTAGTGGTGTTCGTTCATGATTAAAAACAAATATATCGGTGCAATGTATGATTTCAATCCGTGTTATTTGCTATAGTGGAACTATTTTTTCAGATACCTCACAACCGCGTATAAACTTCCGCTCGATATTTGAGTCTGAAGCGCAGTAATATCAACGAGCAATGAGTCCTCCAACAGAAATCAATGGGATTTTACAAAATGCCAAATAAAACACGACAGAAACTGTATTTCGCTACGCTACTTGTTTTTAAATCATGAACGAACACCACTAACCACTCGGTGAGTTGCACAGTTTTGAAAACGAACGTTAAGGGTTGTTTTAAGGACATGTTCGTGCATGCCCATAGACAGCCACTCTGAAGCGGTCAAAGGCGATTCTAAACGAGTCCACTGCAGCACCATATCGTCTTCATCTGTGGTTTTCAACCTCCAGGCCCTCATTGTCAGTACAACAATATTCGAAGGCCCCATAACTTTCAGTTTTTCATGATTAAATGAACAAGGATTAAGCACAAAGATTTTTGAAAAAAAATTTTCTCTCATAATCTTTACTCAATAAAATATTGAAAAAGTTGGCATAACTACAAAAATGCACATTCATCATAAATATGCCCATGGAGGTATAGGAACTGATTGATTTACATGACTTTTCCCAAATCTAGAAAACACACCATTAAAATTAGGCTTCCTCATTATCCAGTGGGAATTATGCTTCTTCAAGAAAAACAAAAAAGAAATACAGTAATTATAAAATAAAATGTTACGGGCCTGTATTTAATTCTTGTTTTTTGTGTGTTTTGTCTTTTGTTAATGCTTGGTTTGTCTTGAGTAATCTTGCGGCCCTCTGGTTGAGAACCACTGGCGTTGGTCGGCGCTTGTTTTTGCCCATTGAACATGTTCAATCAGCGTTTATCAGGTCGTGGAATGTCTGAGAAGTGACACAGTATTATTTGGTGATTGTCCGCATTGTTCGGCGTCTGTCGGTGCAGCGTGACTCAGCCTTAACCCTACACCTACAAGACAACGATAAAGATGTTTTTTCTTTTCACAATAAAAACAAAGATTTCCAGTTGAGGATGTGCTAGTTTTAAAGTGAAAAATGCCTGTTCAGAAAATAATGATATTAAAATGGTTCGGTTTTGCAGAAAATGTAGCACTAAGTAACAAAATGGATGAGGAAAATCCAACGAAGGTTCCCGAGGAGCAGCAAAAGTCCCATGTCAAGGAGACTTCATCAGAATGGAAGATTCCTACTCTCATTAACAAACATGCATCTCCAGAGGTCTGACCACAGCTCACGCTTGTCTAATATCTGAGTTAGAATGATTACAGCACGGACTCAGCTGGGGTCGGCTCATGATCAATCTGTTGTGTTGTTCTGTTCAGGATCGTAAACCTCCTGCAGACCCCATTTTCACTTCACTCTCACTTCATGCTATGAGAACACCTGCTCCTCCGAGATTACACCCCTCTTTCAACTGTCAGACTCCCAACTACAAAGACCCAAATGCAAACAGGTAATAACACAGCAGAACACATGGATTAGAAGTGGCCTTGAGTTCTCAACGTTAAAGGGTTAGTTCACCCAGAAATAAAAATTCTGTTATTAATTACTCACGTTGTTGTTGACCTGTAAGACTTTCGCTCATCTTCGAAAAACAAATGAAGATATTTTTGAAGAAACCTGAGAACTCTCTGTGTTGATGAACTATCCCTTTAACGATGCTTTCTGTCCCTTCGATAGTTTCGTCACTCCTGTGGTGAAGCAGCGGCCAGTGATAGTGTCTGTTCCATCGACGGCACAGAAAATGGGTCACGCTCAGTTGCCCTGCACTCCTCAGAGCCAGGTGTCCTATATCCAGCAGCCATCACAGGTAAAGAGGCTCGCGTATCTCCAAAACATCAAACAGGCAGAGAAATACAGTATGTGATAGAGAGGAAACATGCTTATCCTATCAACTAAGAAGAGAGCATCCAATAACAAAGCAGAGCAGATTAAGGAGTATTTTTATTTTCGTTTAAAGTGAATGTGATATGCCATGAGCAAATAATACATTTCTTGATGAACGTATTTTAAGAGACCTTCATTATCTACATCTGCTAATATTTTATGAAGTATTTGTGATTTGTATTTTACTTTATCGAAGAATTACTTTTTCCACTAGTGAAAATTAGGTTTTTAAATATAAAACATGACTTCACTCCCAAGCGGCAACCTTCCAGTCTCTCTCGTGAAGCCAACACGGAAGTGACTTAAACTGCAATTCATCGACTGGCCGCTAAAGACAGGCTGCAAAAGAGAGTCAATCCCATAGACCCCCATGTTAAAATGCCCAACTTTACAGCAGATTTTTTTTTTACAGCCTGGTACAAAAATTGGTTTTGGTCTATATAGGTAATTTTGCCCTTCATGACAACTGTGAGGGGGGTGACACTTTTTTTTATTTTTTTTTATAACTCCTCTATTTAAATTATATTAAGCCTTAAAGTTCTGCATAATTAAGGGCGTGGCCACTTGAGTGACAGGTGGATTGCCACTACTATCACTACTAGCCATTTGCCTGTTAAGCCGTCAGTCACCTCAGCTAATTCCAGCTGCTGAACTTGCCATCTCTGCCATGTTTGTGCTTTTTTTGGGATTATTTCATACAATTTAATACACGCATTATACCTTCGCCCACACCTTTTGGATTCCGTCGTCGTCAAGTATTGAGAGAACAACCGGCGCTGGTTTCAGTTGTTTTCCTCTGTGAACATGCACTCATAGATTTCTGACAATTTCATTGCTTTTTGGAGTTTTCAGATGTAGAGGCTACAGATAGGCTGTATGCTTATTTAACTTTTTAGTGTTAAATAAAAAGTACCGTCAGATGAAATCCTGCAAGTGTCAGTGCTTTCTCCGTCCATGCAATAAATGGACATCCTTGAATGAGTGCGGATTTCTAGCGCATTTGCTTGAACTCCTTAGGTAAAATCTATGGTTAAACCCAATTTGAGAGTAGCCTGGTCCTATCAGACTCTCGTACATTTCATTTGTACAGAGAGTCTGGCCACTCCCCATTGACAAGCGTTAACTTCCTTGAAGACGGATACTCCGTTGAAGTTTAAAACTATTGGATCTGCCCAGAGCCACTCTGGATCTGCCATAACCAATCGCTAACGTTTGGCGTTTAATCGTTTAACGTTTGGTCATGACGTATGACACCAAATGCTAAAATGCACTAAATAAAGCTCTACGAACTTGCCGATGCCGACGTCTGGCTCCGCCCACTTTAGGCTTCAAAAATGCTCTTCAGAAACCTTTTTTTTTACAGTCTATGCTTCACTCGCAGAAATCAAATTCTTAATATCAAAGATTGCATTTGGACTAGTAAAAACTTTTATTCTTGATGTCTGTAATTGCATTTTCACTAGTAAAATTTTGCTAAATGTTACACCTTTTGTAAGCCAATTTGACTTCGTAAGTCAATATAATGGTAGCATTTTACTTAAAGGGTTAGTTCACTCCAGAATTAAAATTTCCTGATAATTTACTCAACCTTGATGTCCGAGATGTTCATGTCTTTCTTCAGTCGAAAAGAAATTCAGGTTTTTGAGGAAAACTTTCCAGGATTTTTCTCCATATAGTGGACTTCCAACGGGAACCAATGGGTTGAAGGTCCAAATTGCAGTTTCAATGCAGCTTCAAAGGCTCTATCCCAGTCGGAGAATAAGGGTCTTATCTAGCAAAACGATTGGTCAAATTAGCAGTTTTACTCATAATAATAATAATAATACAGTTGTTCATAGACATTTGTAAAAGTGGAATTTCAATCACCAGTAGTAAGAAACTATTGATATCTATCATTGCCTTTGAATGGAAGAATTTAACTAGTGAAAATGCAATTGTAGATGTCAAGAATTATGCTTTTTTTACTAGTAAAAATACATTCCTGATATCAAGAATTCAATTATAACTAATGAAAATTTAATATTCTAAAATACCAGAATGGATAAAAGGGAAGTGTGGGTAATATGTTGCTCTCGGCTTCATTTCTGCCTCTGTGATCTATAATTAATTTTGCAACAATTTTTCACCCTTCAGACCCCCTCCTCCGCTTTCTCAAACGAATCCATCACAATCAAGGGCAAACAGTTCTTCATTTTCAAGATGATCGGTCGAGGCGGATCCAGTAAGGTACGAAAGAATGACGTGTTGAGTGTATTATTCTCCATTTCATACGATTCATTGTGGGTAACAGAAATAACATATATTTCTTTTTAGGTGTATCAGGTTTTTGACCATAAGAAGCGTGTGTATGCTGTGAAATATGTGAATCTAGAGGAGGCTGATGCCCAGGCAGTGGAAGGCTATAAGAATGAGATTGAGCACTTGAATCATCTTCAACAGTACAGTGACCAGATCATTAAACTCTATGACTAGTAAGTGTGTGTGTGATTCACCAGCATCACGACTGTGTTGTGCTTGGAAAACACTGTAAATGACGAGCTGTGTTCCTGCTTGCTTGCAGTGAGATCACCAGCCGCTACATCTACATGCTCATGGAGTGCGGACACCTGGATCTCAACACCTGGCTACGCAACCGCAAGTCCGTCAACCCGCTGGATAGGAAATGTTACTGGAGGAATATGCTGGAGGCTGTGCACACCATCCACAAACATGGTGACCGTCACCTCTCGCACTCTCTAAACCATCACTTCTACTATTTCTCATACTTTTCAAGAAAAAGCAAAAATGCTTTTTTTATGGTTTTAGTTTTTGTCAATTATTTTAACACTGATTTTTGTGTACTAGTTTTGCGTCACTTTTTAGGGTTATTTGGTTACCATCTATAATAAAGACACGCGGGTGGGCGTGTTTCATAAAAAAACACTCATTATTTGTACAAAATGTAATAATCTAGTTTAATTCTTGCACTTTTTAATTGATTTATTTATTTGCATTTTTCATTTGAAGGTATCATCCACAGTGATTTAAAGCCAGCTAATTTTGTGATTGTGGATGCTTCGCTGAAACTAATCGACTTTGGAATCGCCAACCGTATTCAGCCTGACGTGACCAGCATCATGAAGGACTCACAGGTTGGGTTGGAACAGAACTGTGATCTACAGAGAAATGTTGTTTCTGGTCTGTTCTACTTGATTTACTTGTTTTTATGATGTGCGTCAGGTGGGGACTCTAAACTACATGCCACCAGAGGCCATTAAAGACACGTCCTCCAATGGAAAGCCAGGGTCAAAGGTGAGAAGAGTTCATATTTCGAAGCCTCAAAGTCATTATCGGCTCTGATATTAATGTGTTCCATGCAGGAACAGAGTATAATGGTAGATTACGCAGTCTGATCCCATCATTCTTTCCTCTGCTGTCCACAGATCAGTGCTAAAGGGGATGTGTGGTCTCTGGGATGTATCCTGTATTGCATGACTTATGGAAAGACTCCATTCCAGAGCATCACCAATCAAATAAGCAAAATCCATGCCATCATAGACCCGTCCCATGAGATCGACTTCCCCGATTTTCCAGAAAAGGACCTACTTGATGTACTTAAGGTGTGCAGAATGTTTGGCTGTGCTGAACAGTCATTGACTACGCTTACATGCACCCTCATGGTGCGATTATAATGAGATTTAGGAGATATTGTGATTATCTCATGTACACACAATACTTTGATCAAAAAGTGTGATTAAGCTCATAATCATAGTAAAATATGAGGCATATGCTGATTTTAATCGCAATATACAGGCATGTAAACACTTTAATCACATCTATTCCACTCTGACCAAAGAGCGAATGTGCTTTTGAGTTGTGACGTACACAGATGATGCTGTCGTGCAAATTTGGTAAAAATGGCATCACATTTTTGGGGTGATGAGGAAACAGACAACATTGGTTGACATGAATATAATGCCACATATTGATGATCGAAAACATCGAAATGAAGACATTTTTATGTGCGTCACCGAAAATAATCCAGTATGTCCATAGAAATTTGTTTTGCATTTGACGCAAGTTAGTAGATACAATCAGTGGCCAGTGACAAGTGCGTTGGGCTTTGTGAATAATGGCAGTAAAAATAACCACAATTCCTAGCAAATAATGAAAATGTAAACAGGAGTGAAGAGGTTTGCTCATGTCATGTAAACGTCTTTACAAATATAAATAATTGGAAATAATCACATTATTGCTGCACATGTACACACAGTCAATTAATGATCTTAATAATTTCATAGTACACAGTGCTTACTGTCTGTCTGTTCATTTCAGAGGTGTTTAGTTCGCAATCCTAGAGAAAGGATTTCCATAGCAGAACTCCTCGATCATCCATACCTGCAACTGCAACATGCACCTGAGCCAGGTACGTGCTAATATGTGCAAACAACAGTCTCCTAAAAATTAACAATTTTTTTCTGAAAGCTAACACATATCTAAAGGTGTTTAAAATAAAAAAAATTGCTGGTTAATACAACACGGATTTCGCTGACATCAGTGCTATTGTAGAGTTAGCCTGTTTGCAGGTGTATTTGCTGCACGATTCATTTATTCCACAATCAGAAATGTCTGATCATATGACCATGATAAAGCAGTATTTTAAAGTACGCTCATGCCTTGATGGAATTACCGTAATTACAAGATTTTGTAATTTGACTTCCTTGTAGAACTTGTAACTGAAACTTGTAAACTCTGAATTTAAAACATGAAAGCTCTGACTCTGTACTGCAATGCGTTAACTCTCAAAATGGCAGCATCTTCAGCTGCAAAATGTAGTTAAGTAGTTATATCGTAATATTTATCGTAATATTTATTTTTAAAGGCGTCCTATTATGCTCATTTATAGGTTCATAATTTTGTGTATGGTGTTATGGAGTCTACTAGAATACGTTTTACTCATTTAAAGTTCAAAAAACATTATTTTTCTTATTATTTAAATTGTTGCAGCACCTGTTTTCACCCTCCGTCTGAACACTCTGTTTTAGTTTCGGTTTCTTTAAAACCCGCTTCCCGAAAAGCACAGTCTACTCTGATTGGTCAGCCGGCAACCAGTCTGTTGTGATTGGCTTTCCGAGGCGCTGTAAACACTATTGTAACTATGCTAACTATGACATCGGTTTTGCCTTATCAGTTCGAGCCCAAATCCGATAATGAGTCAACTGGAACAAGCTGATCAAACCGAACCACCTTTGCAAGCACGTAATTACATAATGTGAAGGGGTGGACATGGCAACAATGCAACTCAACCAGGCCCCGCCCCTTTTTTTGCATATGCCTTGGGCGGGAATTATTGGGAATATTGTGACGTGTTTGTTCCCGGAAGAAAGCTCAAAACTACAATGGCGGCGTTTCAGGGAGTTCAGAAACACTGACGCTGATATAGAGAATAACTCCTGCTGGAGGGACTTTGTAACTTTTGTAAAGGCAATTTTCAAAGGTTAATCAAACAGCATCAAAAGGCATAAGAAAACTTTCAGAGGCAAATTGTAATAAAGAGAAAAAGTTTATTCTCTGAGAGAATTCTGTTCACAGTTACCGCAGCTACCCGGTATCAGGAAGACAGAACCTAACAGACTCAACAAAAACAGACATTTTATAGTGTCTTCTCTGACACTATACTCCTCCTCCCCAGTTTCTGTAACTTTCCTTACTGATATCCCCATATCTTAACCGGTTTGGACTAGGGATGGGAACGACACGGGATTTGGGAAATCGACTGTCGAGGCCCATGTGTCGACTTTTTGTCGGATTGTCGGCCTTTTTTTTTCTTTTTCTTTTTCTTTTTTAAAGAGCAGCAGCAATGCGGAGGGTGGAAAATATTCTACATCAGGGTCCGAAATTAACACCCGCCAAGCGCCAAATGCGGGTAGATTTTCTGTTTGGCGAGTAAATCTCAAAAGGCTATCCGCCACACTGGCGGGTGAATGTTCATAACAAAATATGAAATTTTAAGCGCGCACGCACGAGCAGAGAGAGAGAGCGAGTCCCGGCCGCGCGCGCGCGCACTCACCATTCAGAGCGGTCAAGCTTCCCCGTACTTTTTGACAAGCGTCCTTGACAGGGCGGCCAGAGCTTCTTTGCAGCTCAAGTCGGCGGCGGTGTGTACGTACCTACAGTTAACGCTCTTTTTGTTGACGGCGCTGAGGAAAAAGCTCCCGCAACTGTAAGAAGCTGTCGCCGCCCATTTCCGCTGCTGCTTCTGTTTACACACCATGGTCGTTCTTTTCTCGAGAAAAGGAGTTTTCTCATAGCGTTTGCAACGCAAACCTTCAGGGAACCGAGGTTAAAGTAACCGAGGAAATGTAATAAATTAAAAGGCAAAAAAAAAAAAAATGCAATTTGGAAATCCCACAAGCCCCGCCCCCTCGACATGTCGACACTCTATTTTTTTTGTCGAGTGGAGCATGTGTCGAATGTCGGTCGTTTTGTCGAGAAAAAGTCCCATCCCTAGTTTGGACTGGCTTCTACCCCCTTAGGCAGGTCAAATTGTTCTTTGTCCCCGAGAAGCCAAAAGGCTTCCATTTATGACTTAAATAATCTTCTGTTCCCCTCCTGAGAGGGCATGGGGCTTCACTTTAATACTGAACGACCCCTGTATTCTCCTGACTGAACCATTTCTCGAGCCCAGGTCTTTTTACAATCTCCCTGGCCCATCCGTTTGATTGCGTCTGTTCCTTCCTGTCCTCCGTCAGCTGCTAAGATACTCACAGAAATACATGATTCAATGAGATTAACAATGGTTTAAAACAAATGCATATAAGAAATACTGAATTTTTCCACAACACTTTGCAGAGCTTTTTCATGCTTAAGCATGAAAGCAACACACTAAAGAAAGATGAACATGTAACAAAAACAAACCCCTTTAATAATTCCTATAATTGACTACTAGTTATTAATTAAAGAATACATGGTGCGCATGCGAACAACACAATGGCTATGTTCAAAATACAATATCTGTTATAATATAATGAAATATTAAGCCTTTATTTTGACAGAATATATTCATCTGAAATTAAACAGGTTAATTAACAGAAATTAAATATTTCTCAAAAATACTTGTCATTTATTAATCTGAAATTGAACCGATTAACAGAAATGACATTTAAAACGATATTTCTCAAAAATACTATTAATTTCTTTCTAAGTTAAAATGTTTGCTCTGTGATTTAAATATTACTTTGTGCACCCTTATATGTACAAGGGGTTGCACAGGCTAGTCAACTTAAATGCTCTGCAATGACGCTTTAAGCTTCCGGCTTGACGTCGACTAGTCGCTGATCATTCATGGCCTATAGAGGGCGCAACAGGATAAGAAATCTTTAAAGTCCACTTTTACGCTCAGTTTCTAACAATTAAAATGACAAATAACTGCATACTCCGCTCCACAAGATATGTTTGATTATACTATCTAGATGCTTAACATTGATCAGGTGAATGCATGTTTTAAACCGCTTATTGTACATGTAAGTTAATCGCCGTTCTAAACGAATGCTCTGCTGCATTACGCACACACACATACAGACAGTCATAGACAGACACACATGCAGATCACACACACACACAGGGACATTCAGGAGCGCAGAAACTTACTGTCAACACTGTTCTGTGATTTAACTGAAACTGAAAAAGTTCTAGCATATATTTCTGAGTAACTAAAACCCACAGCTTCACTATTAGTACAGAGACTCTGCCAGGCAGATGTACTTCACACGCAATCGCTCCCTCACTAATGCACTCATATTATAGCCCTGTGTAATATACCATATCTGTGCACAGATTGAGTCTCGGCTCGAGGTTCAGGCTTATTTTTTTATTAATGACTAGTCGACGGTGACTCGACTTTAGTCACATAAATGTTGACTTTAAATTTTTAGATGGTTCAACTGTATGTACTAATTATCAGACTTGAACTAATTTTACAGTCTGTAAATAATTACGCTGCATGCATAAAGCAAATTCAGGTTTTTTTTTTTATGTGATCATTATTGTTATTTTTCTGTCATTCAGCAGAACCGTGTGACAGTGATTTGAAGAGAATCCTTAATGAACTGGCGGCTCTTCAGTCTCCCAACAGTATCGCGAGAGCTGCTAGTGTAAGTCTTCCTCATCCAGCTGCTCAAACACCTTCATGAAGCATTATGTGTGTTCGACTGTTAGTTTTTAATACCTGTTAGACCCTGTGAAGTGTAAAGCGTGTGGGTTAGCTTTGAGACAATCTACTGCAGGGTTTCCCATGAGTTTATGAAAATCTCATTTGTAAAATCCTAACAAAGTTATTTTAAAATACTCTAAATAAAACACTCTGTTCATTAATCTGCATGTAAATTAATGAAACATTAGTTTAAAATCCCAGGGGGCTTCAAGTAGATATTTTAGGTCGAGGGGGTTCATCTGACAAAAGTTTGGAAACCATGTTATGTCTTATAAGTTAATGCTCTTTATAACGAGAATGGCCTTCCTGCTGAACTCTATGTAGAGTCTCCTAGATTGTGCCTGGGACTAATTTAAAAGGTTCCACCATGACATTCTGTTTTAATAGGAAATCCAACAACACAAAGTGTGTGTAATAAAGGAATGGTTCTCCCCCCCCAAAAAATGTGATTTACTCACCCCAAGGCCATCCGAGATGTATATGACTGTCTTTCCTCAGATGAAGAGAAATTAAGGTTTTGGAGGAAAATATTTCAGGATTTTTCTCCAATACGAGTGAATGGTGCTCAACATAAACCTTTTTTGACGGTCCAAGATCTATATTTAGGCAGCTTCAAAGGGCTCGGCACGACCATCAGGGTCTTCTGTAGCGAAACAATGATGTTCTTTTTAACTACAAATGCTCACCTTGAATCCAGCTCTCGTCACACCAGAGGTCGTGAACTCAACTCTCTTGAATGCGCTTCGCAGAGCTGGACCAAGGAGAGCATTTCTGGTTCAAGACTTGATTGTTTCACTTGAATAGACCCTTATTTGTCAGCTGTGGTTGTGTGGAGCCCTTTAAAGCTCCCTAAATCTGGATTTTGGACTGTCAAAAATGGTCTACGTTGAGCAGAATTCACATGCATTAGATGGGAGTGTAATCCATAATCCTGGAGTGTTTTCCTCCAAAATTTCTCTTCAGCTTAGGAAAGAAAGTCATGCACTTCCTGGATGACCTCGGGGTGAGTAAATAATCAGGACATTTTTCATTTGGGGTGACCTTTAAGCAAAAATATGATCAACATTTACATTTAAACCATCTTTTTTTACTCACTGCTGCAGAACCTGGCCAAGATGTGCAACAGCGGGAGGAAGTTAGATGTTTCTGAATGTGTGAAAACATCCACTCAGACCCTGTGGAAATGATGAGGATTGGAGATGATGAAGCCTGCAGGACTCAAAACCACTGTTTCCAAGCACTCAGGAGACACTGAGACACGTCTTTCTCTCACCTCACAACCGCTCTGAGCCTCTGCCGTCACGCTTCTAGATGCCTTAAAGAAATGCATGTTTGTTGTCCATTTCTACTTAACTGTTTCTGATTTTGTTTGACCACATAATGTAATCTAAGAAATTGTACATGACAAAATAAAACGCATCTTGTCAGGTATATTCCAAATGTAGGATTTATTTGTAATCAAGATGGGAGTTATTCTGATCCTACTGCAATATGACACATTAAAGGGGTGGTTGATTATGATTTAACTTTTCTAACTTTAGTTAGTGTGTAATGTTGCTGTTTGACCGTAAACAACATCTGCAAAGTTACAACGCTCAAAGTTCAAAGCAAAGGGAGAGATTTTCTTTTAAAGAAATTGCTTTTTAAGGACTACAACAAACGGCTGGCAGAGACTACACGACATTCCTCCCGGGTTAGTGACGTCTCCAACCCTAAAATTTACATAAACCCCGCCCCCCGAACACGATTTATAGATTATCAAGACAGAATATGCTAATCAGTGACTAGAAGATAACTTACACATCAGCAACATAAATTCATCAACTAACCATTCAGAAATGTCCTGTTGCTTTCTACAGGTTGTCACTTCTTCTTGAGTCTCTCCATCATTGTCTGACTCCGGTTTGAACATAAAACGCTAGAAGTTTTTGACATTTTCAGTGCGTGTCTGTGTGAGGTAAAAGGACATGAGCTCTTGAAGCTCCGCCCCCCCGTGCCGGGAGCAGCAGCTCATTTGCATTTAAAGGGACAGACACAAAACAAGGTGTTTTTGCTCACTCTCAAAAATTGACAATTTGAATATGGTATATAAAAATATCTGTGGGGTATTTTGAGCTAAAACTTCACATACATTCTGGGGACATCAGAGATTTATTTTACATCTTGCGGAAAGGGTATTATACCACCCCATTAACCTGTTTGCACTGCCATCTCATTTTTCAGTGCATTTAATATCTCATCAGTATGTGATGTATGTGTATGTGATCATCTTTCAGTATGACACCATTTCATCAGAATGCAAGGTTACGCTTCAGTGCTCGATAAAAACTGGCTTCTGTATCATCATCTCTATAGATCTCCGTTAAGATGGATATTGATTGATTTTGCATTAAGAGCGTTGAATGCCTCCTTGAGAAAGGGTTCTGTGTATACTGTTGTTCTCCTACCAAAGATGATGTCACTTCCTGTGTGATGTCATTAAGGACTTTTGTTAAAGAAATGTTTAAAAAATGGGATGGAAAGGGATATTGTGGACCCCGAAACCATAATGACTGTTTTCAGTATTATTTCCCAATACAGTATTATTTCCCCCAAAATGTTTTGTTTGAAATTAAACCATTTTAGAAGTTTGTGATATTGTGATAAAAGAAAACCAACTAATATGCTTTCCCGTTTAATATTGAACCCAAAATATTAACTTCCTAACAGTAATGACTGAATCAACAAATAAACATACTTTTCAGATTAAGGCCAAATATTCTGGATTTATTTGTCATGTTTTTTTTTGTAATATTCTAAACTCACATTATGCTTAATAATCTGTTACGATTAGTACATTATGGCTGTTTTACTTTTGTCATGACCAAAAATGCTGTCTAGGTCAGGGGTTTTCAAACTTCTAGAGAAAAACTAACAACAAAAAAAAAGTTTAATATTAACAAATAAATAAATTAGATTTAAATAAAAGAGTAAAATGTGATTTAAAAAAATTAAGATCTATTAAATAAAATCGATAAATATAAATATTAGATTAAATATAACTAATACATAGTACATTACTATAGTGAGTGAGTAGAAAATAATTTAACTTAATAGAAACAAATTTTAAAACTATAATATTAATGTTTCAATGTATACGTTGGGTGTTTATGACAGATACAGATGCCTTTTAAATTTTAGGATCGAGGATGGTCCGTGGCAGCCGTATGTCACGTGGGTTGTCAATCAAAACTCCTCCTACGCGGTCAGCCAATCAGAGCAGCAGGAGTCCATGTGAGTGTTGACGTCAGCGCGCAGCTTCTGCTTGGTTCCCAGCGCAAACATGGCGGCGACGCGGCTCTTCTGGAGAACTTCAGGCGTTAAGTCTTCATTAACCGGGTTAACCGGTGGCGTGCACAGCAGTTTGGGACTAACTCTGCTTAAACTCTTTCCCGACTGCAAAGCCGAGCCGAAAACACAGAGGAGACACGCAGCGCACTTCACCTTTCACCCTGACCCGGTGACTACTCAGTATGGTAAATGCCCTTGTTTACACTTTGCAGTAGCTCTGGAATACTGGCAAGATAGTGAACTGTTCATGTGATTCACCTCTAAACGCTCCCATCATTAATTCATATTCATAATAAACCGAATAAATCATACCCGAAATCAATATAAACATACTTGACAATGTAAACTCGTCTTGAGCCATTGGAAGTACTTGAAAGAAACGAGCGCCGGGGAAACTGGCTTGTCAGGCTTGTTTATAGTTGCATGATGTTGTAAACCGTGACCACAATAGTGCTTGACATATAATGTGAGGTCATTTGATTAGTTGCTGAGGTCAAGTAAGGGATCATGAATGATATACCTTGGTGTGTGGTCTGTATGTAAAAAGATGCTGAGATTTATCATCCTAAATAAACATATTTTATTAAAAACACTGCATGTTTAATTGTATTAATAGATATTCAGAAGTCTTTGAAGTTTATGTACTGGTTTAATAAGAGGAACTATCAAAAACTATGCCTTCATCTGCTAAAATGGGCCACTTTATGAACTGACTTTTAAGACATATTGTTAAAGTTCCCTTTATTAATTATAATTTTGTAAAGGAAAATTTAACAGGCTAAAATTTCTCCTTTTCTGCATATTAAAGCACATTAAAACAATATTTGTTTTTAGTTTTAACTAAAACTCACCCATTTGAATTCGTAAAATATCCGGACTGCAAAATCAGCTCTTTTTTGTTTAAAAACTGATCCTGTAATATGGCCATTATGTGTCTTTCTACATGGTGGTTTAAGAAATGAAAAGCTACACACTCCATCAGTTAGGGTTAGAAGAGCTGTTGCCAAACATATATCATGCTAATAAAGCTGTTAGTGTGCTTATTGTACCCAAGAGCATGATCTATTAAAGTCCACATGTCGTTTTAACAAGAAACTATGCATCCAACCATAACCCGAGCTGTACTTCCAACCACACACGTTTGCAATGTACAGAAATCAATTTCAATTGTACATTGAGAACTCATGTTTAATGTGATAATACAATATATTGTTAGTCTCGAGATTCTTCATGTTAGTGAATAAATACATAGATAGATCCACAAATAGCATTCGTATTCCTGGTATGAATACATACACTACCATTCAAAAGTTTGGGGTCAGTAAGATTTTTTTAATGTTTTTAAAAGAAGACTCTTCTGCTCACCAAGGCTGCATTTATTTGATAAAAAACAATAAAAAAAAAAAAACTGTGATATTGTGAAATATTATGACAATTTAAAATGACTGTTTTCTATTTTAATATATTTTAAAATGTAATTTATTCCTCAGATGAAAGCTGAATTTTCAGCATCATTACTCCAGTCTTCAGTGTCACATGATCCTTCAGAAATCATTCTAATATGATGATTTTATGCTCAAAAAACATTCATTATTATTATCAATGTTGACAACAGTTGTGTACAAATTTTTTTCAAAATTCTTTGATGAATATAAAGTTCAAAAGAACAGCATTTATTTAAAATAGAATATTTTTTTAACATTATAAATGTCTTTACTGTAACTTTTGATCAGTTTAACTCATCCTTGATGAATAAAAGTATTGATTTATTTTATTTCTTTCCCCCGAAAATAAAATAAAAATTCTTACTGACCCCAAACGTTTGAAGGGTAGTGTTTAATGTTACAAAAGCTTTCCATTTCAGATAAATGCTGTTCTTTTGAACTTTCTATTCATCATAGATAGCATCATGAAATAAAAATGTAAATAGCTGTTTTAAACATTGATAATAATAATGAATGTTTCTTGATCATCAAATCATCATATTAGAATGATTTCTGAAGGATCATGTGACACTGAAGACTGGAGTAATGATGCTGAAAATTCAGCTTTGATCACAGGAATAAATTACACTTAACTATATATTCACATAGAAAACAGCTGTTTTAAATTGGAATAATATTTCACAATATGACTATTTTTGTTTGTATTTTTAATCAAATAAATGCAGCCTTGGTGAGCAGAAGCATTAAAAGTATCTTTTAAAAACATTAACAATCTTACTGACCCCAAACTTTTGAACGGTAGTGTGTGTGTGTGTATATATATATATATATATACACACACACACACACACACACACACACACACACACACACACACACACACACACACACACACACACACACACACACACACACACACACTCATTCTAATTCTAATCTACGGAGCCCCTAAAGGGACATGCTGGGGGAAAAAATGGGATTTTGGGAGAATACATTTTTTCTTCAAAACTTGCATTCTCTCGCAAAACTTTTGCGTTCTCTTGCAAAACCTCGGACAAACACTTCCTGTTTAATGTTACGCTGGCAATGTGTCAGAGCTCCGTACCTTAACAATGGAGCTAAATAAAATAAAATAAAAAACAATCAAGGAGTTCAGTGAGGTTGGCAATATATTTACAGATTCGAATTTCCTGGATCAATAACTCGTGAGCTAAACGTTGTTAAAATACACCTATTTACAATCATAGTAACGTAGACAACGAGCTACAACCCACTTTTCCTCAAGACGAGCTTTATAATATAAATTGGTCTCTATAAGCAGGCCAAAAGGACTTGTGTTTGTCCGAGCTCACAACAGGTTTTGCGAGAGAACGCAAAATATATAAAAAAAAAAATTCTCTCCCAAAATAGATTATTCCCGAGAATAATAGCATATAGAATTAATAGGTCCTCTTTAAGCAGTAAAATCTAAGAATATGTGTTTAAAGCTGTTATGAAACTTGAGACATTACTGTGCGATTGACTTGAACTGTCTCTGCAGGACCGACACAGAAGATGAATTTATTCCAGTCAGTAACCAGTGCCTTGGACAACACACTGGCCAGTGATCCCACCGCAGGTATGAGCAGAGGTTCTCTGTTAGCCTTCAGTCACTGTCAGTCCAAGTCCAGTTGGAGTCTGAATCTAAATGAGTGCCTGTCCACACCATCGCAACTGTTCAGAGATATGATTTGTGTGTCCCATGGCACTCTTATGTTTTCTGGAATATGTTTGTTGGTTTCTATGGCAATGCCTTTGTGTTGGTGGGCCTAAAACAACATGGAGGGGTTTGCAGTGTTGTCCTACATTACGGCACTGGACTACCTCGTCTAATGAAGCAATGGCCGAAGCACAGGAGTCTGGCATGAGCGGCTTTATTCTGTGCTGCTGTCTCTGCTGGTCTCAAAGAGGTGTGTGTGTAGACCAGGCTGAGTAGGAGTGATGGGGGACTCAACTTTGGCTCTGTTTACACCTGGTATTAAGATGCGTTTTGGTTGAGCGAATCACGAGTAGTCGACAGTAAACGGGGTCTAAAACGCTTTGCGCTTGTCCACTTTCAACCACTTCCAGAGGTAGAAAAGGCATTCGACCAGATTGCTTTCGTAGAGTAGAAGCTCATGTGGTCGAATGTGTTCAAACAGCCACAAAAGACCGTCTACTCTCTGACTACTGACCTGATGCGTGAACATGATGGGAAGAGCTCTAGCTCTACACCAGGTGTAAAGGGGTATGTGTCTCCCTCGTCTACTTGTGATTCGACTGACCAAAACACATCTTAACACCAGGAGTAAACAGGGCTGGTGTTTGAGGGATATGAGGTCAAACTTCAGATTGCGCACAATGATTTATAATCGTCCAAGACCCGTCAGGACACACAACGATGATTTGGGCAGATATGATGCACAAAATCCAATCTCAGCAGTCAGACTGAAATTAATTTTCAGAAATGAGATTTGGATAGGACTACAAACCACATATGAATGAAGCTTGAAACGGATTTGTATAAATCAGTTTATTTTTTTTATTTTTTGCCGTTCACACTTGCTAAATATGATTGAATTCCAATCGGATATTCACACAATTTTGATTTGGACTGACAGTCTGAACGAGGCTTTATTCTCTTATATCTAACTGACAGTAACTGAAAGGTCTCAAGTGCTAATATTAAACGTCTTTCTCCCACAGTGATTTTTGGTGAGGATGTGGCGTTTGGTGGGGTGTTTCGATGCACCGTCGGCCTCAGAGATAAATATGGTGAGTATATTCTCATGTCTGCTCGTAGGTCACATGAGGTGAAAGATCCTCATCTGTGTGTCCGTTGTTCTCACACTAGATGGCGGTGCTCTCACACTGTCGCGAGCTCCTGGCTGAAGCTCTGGCTATTCAGTCTAATACTTGCTTCAAATACAAGTACTGCATACTTAAAAAAATGCCTACACACCTCTTTACTGTGAACAAGTGTGTGTGAGAGGTGTCAGTTATGAATTTGGAAATATAAATGCGAAATGTTTTGAAATTTTGAAACTTTTTTTCCCCCCAATTTTGTATAAACATTTCTTACTTTTTGGGAGAATAATCAAATATTATCAAATAAAACTAAAACCATAACAAAAATATTGATTTGTATGAAATAAAATAAACATTAAAATAATATATAAACAACTTTTTAGTTTTGTTTAATAAAATAACAAAAGCTAAATCAACTAAATCTATATAGATGAAAAAATAAAACCAAATAAAAATGGCAAAAACACACACAAAAAAACTAAAACTTAAGCTAAAATTTTATATTTATATAAAAATAAAGTGTAATTCAAAATATTAACATATGCAAAACAAAATTAAATAATGCTCTTTTGAACTTTGTTCATCAAAGATACAGAAATAAAAGAAATCAGTGAAAATATAAAGCATTGTTTTCAACTTTGATAATAATCAGAAATGTTTTTTGATCATCAAATCATCATATTAGAATGATTTCTGAAGGATCATGTGAGTAATGATGCTGAAAATTCAGCTTTGATCACAGGAATAATAAATTACATTTTAAAATATATTCACATAGAAAACAGTTCTTTTAAATTGCAGTGATATTTCACAATATTACTGTGTTAACTGTGTTGGATCACATAAATACAGCTTTGGTCAGTGTAAGAGAGACTTCAACACATTTAAAAAAAAATATGTGTAACTCTCATAAGATGCATCTTAAAAAGACTGTAAATGATAAAAAAATATTGTTAGTTTGATTATAAAGTGTTAGACGATATAGAGCGTGTGTAAACGTCACATCCTTTTGATTGTCCCAGCAAAACCAGCCCAAGGCAGTCACATAAAAATCAGTCCACAGGCTTTCATAGACAACCTTGGGAAAGTCTCGTTACAAGATGTTCACACATTGGCAGTAAACAAGTAATTAACACATGAAAAACCTTACATGTAGCTCCTTTAATTTAAAAAAAAACATCTGACTTGTTTAACAGAGAAAATAATCATTGACTCATTGTCGTAACTGGCTTGTTTCATAATGTGGTTCGATTATGCATTTGACATTGATTACTGTGTTTTTCCTCTGGATATTCACGTATGGATTTCTCTGCTCAAGCTCCTTTGAGCCAAATTTAAAATCACTTTCAGTAGAACATGATCATGAGGAGGATGAATGTGTGTGCATTTGATGTCTCTCGTTCAATCTGTTCAGCTTCATTAATTGTGCAGGAGTAAATGAAGCAGATTCAGATTGAACAGAACACCCTCAACAGGTTTCATAAGCCATAAATAGTTAAATTATGCAGCTGCATAACGAGAGCGGCATATTCAGCTAAGAAAGGGGAAAACAGACATTATGGTAATGATTAAAAAAACACATCTGCTGTTTGCCACTCGTTTTGGCCAGAAGCTCTATATATAGAGGCACTCTGTGATGTTTTGAAATAAACACAGATCCACGACTCCAATATGTCTCCTGCCGCGTGGGTGCCTTTTGTGTGTTATTGACGTCAGAGGTGTTGACCTTTGAGAGGGATCATTATTTTCCATTCTGACTCGTTAGACGGGAACAGGGTTTTCATGCCACTCGTTTGAGAGAGTCTGTGCCCTCTTCCCCGTGCGGTGCCGGTAACCCGCGCACAGGTCAACGCGTGGAGTGACGCACACATGGGCGTAATGCAGGGCCACTGCTTCGGTCTGCAATCTGCTTTAAATTGCTTTCTGTGAAGTGGATTACAGACTGCGGCTGGTAAATACTGTATTATCTCTGAAATGCCCATCGCCAGCCTGTTGAATGCATACCTTACTCAAAATACCTTATTCAACAAAGACGGTTCATTTCAAGGACGGTGACCGATATCTTACAGTAAACTAAAACTCTGAAATAACCGGCAAACTCGTCGTCTTTTGCATCAATTGTTCAAGGTTTGAATTAATACAGTATGATCTGCCCATGTGACCAGACAAAATCATTTAGACTTGTTCCTCAGTTTCTAAAAACTTTTTTTTTTTGAGTCAAGACATCATCAATCCTTCTTCCAAAAAGTGTTTTTGTCTTACCCTAATTCACTATGCTAAGCCTATTATAAATGTTTGTATTTTAAATCTAGTGGGTTTCGTGGGAAATTGCGTACTTGCGTCACTCGTCCGTGTGTGTCTCGTCATATCCATAAATATAAAAAAGATTGACGTGGAGCAGCTAAATCTCAAACCTCCAAGGAATCCCCTGTTTTAGACAAACGCCGAACAGAGGAGAGTCTGCTGGAGAAAAGAGCTCGTAATAAAACAAGAATCAACATTAGCTTGGCTTTTCGGAGATGGTGAGAACTGAGGGATTTGAGAAGTTGGCAAAAGTGATGCAGAGTAAGGTATTTATTACCTGTGAACTTTTTGGGTTTTAAAAAACGCTGTGCTGTAATTTATTTTCAAGGTAGTCTATGGATGTCTATTAATGGCTAAATCTACAGTAACGTCTTCAGCTGGTCAGCTTGACTGGTTGTATCTCTTAAGCCAAGCAGTGAATGTTTTATGAGCAGTTGGAGAACCATACTCAACCACAGTCACGCAGCGCCGAAGCACAACCAAAACAATGGGTCTTATTCACTAAGCATGCATGCACACAAATTTGTGCTTCGGGTAGTGCTTCGGAATAGTTTCATGCTTGAATGTTCAAGAAAAAACAAAAAAAACAAAAAAAACACACATTATTCTTCACATTGTTGCGGCACCTCTCTTCACAGCCTGTTCAGTTCCTTCTTTATGAAGCCCCTCCTTCTGAAAAGCACAGTGTGCTCTGATTGGTCAGCTGGATCAGTGTGTTGTGATTGGTCAACCACTTCAAGCTTGTTTGGGAAATGTCTCGTCCCTTACCATAACCACCAGTTTCAACACACTACTAACTAACTCAACCAGGCCCCGCCCCTTTATTTTGCATATTAATTATTTAAATGAGGAATATTTTGTGACGTGTTTGTTCCCGGAAGAAAACTCGAGGCTACAATGGAGGCGTTTCAGGGAGTTCAGAAACAGTGACACTGATATAGGGAATAACTCCCGCTGGAGGGACTTTTGTGCTTTGTAACTTTACAGACCTTATTCATGCTCAAACAGCAACATTACACACTAAAGAAAGTTGAAAATGAAAAAAAAGCAACTAAAAAAAGCAAGTAAAGCTTCATGGAACCATCGATTTTCACTGGTTTAGTGGGGTAATCAGCAGCATGTGACCGCTGGGTCTATAGAGCTTAACTTGAATTAAACCCAGAACAATCCTTTAACCGCTGCTATTCTGTATAAAAATGTTTTCATGTGTGATTTCACCGAGGTATTACGTCTTCAGTAGATTCATGTTTTAGCGAAGGCTCAGAGGAGACGCTCATGTGCTTTGATTTGAATGAAAATAACTTTCCACTCTAAATATACAGACCATTTCATGTGGTTCTGTTGCATCAAAGGGGAGGCGAAAAACAGGCTGTGTTTTTGGGTTTCCCTGATTTTGTGCATTTGCCCTGTTTTGTTTTGCAATCTAATTCAATTATGAAAAAAATTGATATTTTCAGCAGATTTTATGTTTTGAGGTTGATGCTTTTATTAGTTCAGTCTTGCCCTGTACTACTAATGTAAAAAACATAAAAATATCCCCTAAAAGCTGAATCATGGCGGTCATGAAAACACAAGGCACAAGGCAAAACATTTTGAGTTTTAACTTTTCATCTGCAGCGTTTGGCTGTGATTTGTAATTTCCTTCATCATGGCCCATTTTCACATTTGGTGTCGACAAATTGCTTGTAGCTGGCATCTTATCGCTGGTTTTGAAGATGTCAATAAAAAACATACTCATTTTGCCTTGTATAAACAGGGCTGTACGGTAACTTTTCTTATTAGGAGCATTTGTGTGAGATTTAGGAGAACAGACAATTGAAAGGAAACAATATTACTGTGCCACATATAACATGCACAAGTACGGAGAGCATGAGAAAAGAGAATTCAGAAGAAATCATAGCGTGTAACAGAAGTTTACCTTATAAACATTTAATATTTTCAGTTTGAGAAAAACAATTACACTGGCTGAAAACACAAAGACATTTATAAATTCATACATCTCATATGCACAAAAGCACAATGCACAGACGCTGAAGTGTAGTCCTCAAATGTATTTAAAAGGACAGTCGCCAACAAATAAAAATTCTGCCATTTGCCAACCCAAATGTCGTTATACACACATAATATTAAAGTAACACTCCACCGTTTTTTCATTTTAAACTGTTATTCCCTTAACTAAGACGAGTTGTTGCATACTTGATGCGACTTTGTGTGTCGTTGTGCATTTCATATGTATTTGTTTGAGCACTGACGTTGACGAGTTAACCCCTTAGGTATCGAAATCTGGTAACGAACAACATGTCATTTTTAGTATCAATAGTATCGAGGCAATTCGATCGGTACCTAAAAAGTATCGAAACTCTGTACCCAGCCCTAGTCCCAAGTGCTATTCCGCCATACATTATAGTTATCCTTTTTACCCGCTTATAAAAGCGCCACGTTTTATTTTGTGTCACCATACTTGGTCGTGTAACTACTCGCAGGCCTGATAGCGCTCCGGCGCCACGCCGGAAACGTACAGACGTGTCTGAGAAGAGAAAAAAAAAAAAATTCAGATTCGCGTTCGCGTGAGAGGCGCTTTGCTTTCACTAAACCACACCAGTTAGCCTACTTAAGCCAATCAGTAATAAGGGTAGGCAGGGGCTGGTCTTGGGTTTTGGCCAATCAGATAGATTCAGCAGTCACTCCACGTGCGAATTTGTTTTGTGTTTCCCATACACTACGAATGTGTTTCCCACACTGGCAGCGCAAAACATAGCCAAAGTCACGGAGTGCAACTTTATGAAGCCAGGGGAAGACACCAAATTTGTCGATAAAGGTGGATCAAACTTGATGAAAAAACTATCGCTAGCGAGCTCCAGTAGCACGTGGCCTGATTTGAGGTAGCTCGCCAACTCATATATATCGCGTCTTTTGCGCGCTCAAGTTCATTCAAATGTAGGCGCGCGGTAAGCGGTAATAAGCGCGCTCATAATTGAAGCGACGCGCTCGTTTTTTTTTTTTTTTCCTCTCTCCATGTTTTTCGGCGGTGGAAATCCATTAGCCACTAAAACTTTTTTGTCAAAACTTTTTGAACTTGTACATGTTAGTATAACATTTGCAAGACCCTTTTAAAATCTGGCTATCATTATAATCTGGGTATTATTTTAATGTTTATGTAAACAAAAAGTGCATATTGATGCTTATTTTATTTGTTATTTGCTGGTTTTCGACATAAAACTTGGTGAATTGATTTCATTGTGTAGTATTAGTACTTTTTGAACAGGATTCTGTGATAACCGTGATAATTTTTGTCACTATAATCATGAAATGAAATGTTCATGCCATTTCATCTCTAGTTATGATCAACTGAAATCAACTAATTATGTGTTTTTTACAGTATAATATGCAAAGTACAATTTTCTATAAAAATTTTTTTATATCTGATTCTGTTCTTTTCTCTGACGTTCACAACCCAAGTTGTTGGGCGTGGAAGGTTACTAATGTGATTGCTTTAAATGTAAATTAAATAAATGCTTTTTCAGTGACTGAATTCATTGAAATAAAATGAATTCTTCGATTTGAATATTTTTTGGCAATGCGTCGTAGGTCTTAAATTTCAATCTTTATGGTCTTAAAATGTCTTAAAAAGGTCTTAAATTTGACTTACTGAAACCTGCTACTGTAATATAGGCTTGTATTGGGTTTGTTCATCTCATGTCTGAATTATGTCCATTTATATCCACAAAAGTCACAAGACTCTATCATTTAAGGGACTATTTATCAAAATGTTCTCATAGGGGAGCACACCCCTGGATCCCACTTGACAATTATGTTAATCAGGGCATATATCTTGGCTTAGCAACGACAGACTCTTAGCTTACCTCCCAGGGAAAAAAGTTCAGGCTCAGGATTTTTTTCTACTATCACCCCTGTACTCGTGTAACTGTATGTAAATAGGGAAAACGTGGAGGTGTTTGGTCACTTCTTACTTCATCTCTGTTTGGACCCTAATGAATGAACTGGGCTAAGCTAAGTGCTATCAAAGTGTCGCCGCGCGCCAGAGCGATTGAGTGCACGCACTGAGACGAGAGAGGTATGTATCAACTCGTCTTAGTTAAGGGAATAACATAGTTTAATATGCAAAAACGGTGGAGTGTTCCTTTAAAAGTACCTTCAAGTGTGTTCTGAAGATTAAAGAATTATAATAAATTAATAATATATTAAATGATAACAGAAGTTTCATTTTTGGGTGAACGGTCCTTAAAAAAAGCTCTGAATTGACAGACTCACTGCTGAACACAAGTAATGTTTCTACCACACGATGTACCGCAATCAGATGGCCCAAATTTCATGAATGGGATCTCTTCTTTCGCTATCATGTATGCAGTGTTGAATTAGATTTTTAGTTGTCGGAGAGCTTCTGTGTTTGTAGTACAAAACTACAAATAATACTTTGCAGTATTTTGCACAGCATAACATCTTTATCTTGCTCGTGTTATAGCCACGGAAAAGCGTCTAGCCATTCTTTTTGGAGCCTGTACTGTTTAACGTTACCTGTCACTGATATTTTCTGCCTCTTACAAGGAACAACAGCGCCAACATCTTGTTCTTGTTCAACGTTTTGTTCGAAGCTACTCTGTTCTGCCTCATTTGAGACAGAACTTTTAAAGTAAAATGTGATACTCTTCATCCCAACACCAGACAATTTCAACGCCACAGCCGTCTCAAAACGTTTTCGCGCGGCTTGGTTGACTGGCATTAAAAGCAACCAATCGCAGTGTGAAAAGTGTAAGGGCATTTGGGAGTTGTAGTTTTTAGCTTTCGATCGAGTCAGTCGCACAAGTGCGCCTAAATATCTTTTCATGGTCGCACACAGACATTTCTAGTCGCACTGTAGAGCCCTGACAAGTCCAGAGTAGGTTGACATATATACCTTTTTCTTCACAGGTAAGGACCGTGTATTTAACACCCCGCTGTGTGAGCAAGGCATTGTGGGGTTTGGGATTGGTGCAGCTGTTGCAGGAGCCACCGCTATAGCAGAGATTCAGTTCGCCGACTACATTTACCCAGCGTTTGATCAGGTGAGCTTGTTTACAAGGGGCTTTTCTTTATAAACACAATCATGGATTGTCAAGTTTTCCAGAATTTAGTTTCAGCTCTGCCTAAACTTGAGATGGCATTCAGACTATGAAGGACGCAAGAGGACAACTCATTGAGCTTTGCTGTTTTTTATTCACTTCTGTTTGCAGAGGTATTGGCAGAAGCAGATGGTTGATCATCTTTAAAAGATAGATTTAAACAAAACAAATATACATTAATATAAATAAAGATATTATTTAAACTAACATTTAACATCTCAATCACCATATTAACTACAGTATAATCAACTAAATCAAATGCCTTGACAATAAATGATAAATGTTAACACTTAAAACACACCTTTCAAACTCAAATAATTGGTCAACACAAATCATACAAAGCTCAGCATCAATCAGAACTGTAGCAGATTCCATCAAATAAGCTGAAACACAATACTGACATTTTACAACTTCAAAGTTTATATTTTACATCAACATAATTTAAGTTAATGTTCATACCAGTTGCGTCTTCAAGCTTGAATTTGAGCTGAATGTGTGAAAGTACTTGTTAATCAATCATATAGATCTTCTCCAAACTTTTTCACCTGCATGTGCTCTGAGGTGCACCACTATATCGTTCCCCCCTGGAAACACACCTTATCAGGTTCCAGCTCAGCCATCACACTGCACTGCCCTCTTCAGGAGAATTTCTTTACATGGAGGAACTTGAAGTGAAAAAATTCTCCTTAAGTACATTTCTAATGTTAGTTCACCCAAAAAGTTAACTTTGCTAGGTCTGGGTTGGACCCCCTTTTGCCTTCAGAACTGCCTTAATTCTTAATGGCACAGATTCAACAATGTGCTGGAATCATTCCTCAGAGACTTTGGTCCATATTGTCACGATAGCATCACACAGTTGCTGCAGATTTGTCGGCTGCTCATCCGTGATGTGAATCTCCTGTTCCAGCAAATCCTAAAGCTGCTCCACTGGATTGAGATCTGGAGACCGTTTGAGTTTAGAGAACTCATCGCCATGTTCAAGAAACCAGTTTGAGATGATTTGAGCTTTTGTGACCTGCATTATCCTGCTGGAAGAAGCCATCAGAAGATGGTTCACTGTGGTCGTAAAGGGATGGACGTGGTCAGCAACAATACTCAGGTGTGCTGTGGCGTTTAAACGATGCTCAGTTGGTACTCAGTTGGCCCAAAGTGTGCCAAGAAAATATCCTCTACACCATTTACACCACCAGCAGCCTGAACCGTTGATTATAGGCAGGATGGATCCATACATTTATGTTGTTTACACCAAATTCTGACGCAAACTAGACGTCTAGAGATGGTTGTGCATGAAAATCCCAGTAGATCAGCAGTTTCTGAAAAACCAGCCCTTCCGGCACCAACAAACATGACATGTTCAAAGTCACTTAAATTACCTTTCTTCCTCATTCTGATGCTCAGTTTGAACTTCAGCAGGTCGTCTTGACCATGTCTACATGCCTAAATGAGTTGCATTGCATTACATGCATTGAGTTGCTGTCATGTGATTGGCTGATTAGATATTTGCGTTAACGAACAGTTGAACGGGTGTACCTAATATAGTGGCCAGTGAGTGTGTGTATAATACTACTACTACTACTACTACTACTACTAATAATAATAATAATAATAATAATAATTACTAAATAAGAATATATAAAATTACTACATAAAAACAACATACTTTTTCTATTGATATTTTACTATAAAATAAGTACTGTAAAAAAAACAAAATTACAATGCTGATATTTATAATGGCACATTAATCTTAATCTTAATTTCTTCATTTTCAAACGTTAAATCTTTATTTATGCTCAAACAGAAACATTACACACTTACTAAAGTTGAAAAAGCATAATGGGACCCCTTTAATGTTTTCATAAGATTATGCAATGATCTGTGTATGTGGACAGCATGAGCTCTGTCAGGTTTGTCAGTGTGTGGTTTGGGGTGTTTGTGAGACGCTGGCTGATCTGCAGGAGGAAACGTCCAGCTTCTGCCTGTCTGTCTGTCTGTCTGTCTGTCTGTCTGCCTGCTGCTGGTGTTTTCCGTGTGTCCTCGCCTCACTGAAGATGGATGAGTTTTCTCTTCATTGCCAAGGCAACCGAATACCAGATGCAATAATGGGGGAATATTTTACAGGAACGCTTCACACCACATAGTCTCTCAACATCCAAAATCTGACCGTCCAGTGAGCAATATGAGTCTGGACAATATCTGATATTTCTGGAAGCTCTTCCACATGCTTTATTCTCTTTATTATCATATCATTATGCCACCATTAGAGTCTGTAAAACCCTCATTTACATTGTTCCTTCCAGTCAATTGTTGTCGAGCATTATAAGAGAATTTCCTGGCTCCACGCTTTGTTTATTTTAAAAAGCTTTGGCGACGACGGCAGGAAAAATCGCCTTTTAAACTAAAGCATTTTATGAGCGGAGCTTTGGATGTGACCGCGTTAGCGTTGCGGAGCCCGTCTTGTCTTGCACACAGATGTGAGTTGTAAATGTTACTTTTTCTGTGTCTATTTTTTTTTTTTTTATGCTGTTGAAGATCGTGAATGAAGCGGCCAAGTACCGGTACCGTTCTGGGAACTTGTTTGACTGTGGGAAGCTGACCATCAGATCTCCGTGGGGCTGTGTGGGTCACGGCTCACTCTATCACTCCCAGAGTCCAGAGGCCTTCTTCGCACACTGTCCTGGAATCAAGGTGAATCGCACAAAGAAATCATATTTTTATAACAGAAAATTAAGCCTGTTTTTAGGGCCATTGAGATGTTTTGTGTTATTTGACTCTTGATGCTTTTTTTCATGACAGTTAAGCACTTTTTTTTTTTTCACAAGGTTTTTTTTTTTTTTTGGTGCACTTTAAATTAAATCTAAACCAAACCACTGAAAATCTAATCAATTATTGACGTGACTAGGGTTGGGTACCTTTTTTCTGTAATTTAGGCATGTTTACCTCAATAACTGTAAAGAAACTGAGTAATTTGTAGAAGTGTTATTGACATTATGCCAGAGCTGCCTGTCTGCCATTGTCTGTGATGCTTGAATATTAATAAAAACAAAAAACAAAGCACTAAAAATCTTGTATTCAGTCAGTTAATGGGTCGTGACACGCCAAGCCAACAGTCGGCCGTCAGCAAGCCTCTGTCGGGCTAGTTTTTGCGGTGTGATCCACACGTCAGCATGCTGAATCGACGTCAGGGCCATTGGTGAGAGAGATCAAGACGGTACAGAAAGAAGGCTGTTCAGATTTTATGTGATCTTACCTAAGCATTCCAATACATTATTATTTTTATAACATGAGCCGGCTGGAACAATGAAAGTAATCGGCATGATTGATATTCAAAATAATAAGCAACTGCTGCTTTGTTTATGGTTAATGTACAGTGGGGAGAACAAGTATTTGATACACTGCCGATTTTGCAGGTTTTCCCACTTACAAAGCATGTAGAAGTCTGTAATTTGTATCATAGGTACTAGGGCTGTGTATTGGCAAGAATCTGGCGATATGATACGTATCACGATACATGGGTCACGATTCAATATATTGCAATATATTTCGATACTGTGCATAAGGCGATATATTTAGATTTTTTTAAAGTAGGACTATAATTTAAAAAAAGTAATATTTAAAAAAAGACATGATGTTCATTAAAGTCAAAGAGGTTTACTTTAGGTAAACAATTCAGTACACAGAAAATCAAGGTAAACAATTCAGTACACAGAAAATCAAGGTAAACAATTCAGTACACAGAAAATCAAACTGCCAGTTTGGGATTGTGGTTCACAGGTTCTTAGTGAGCAAATTTTTATATGCTCAAGTAGGCCATAATAAAAGAAAATACATAGCCCCTGTCACAATACAAAACAACAACGTGAACTGGACTAAAATGAATGAAAGTGAACAAAATGAATGTGCGAATGAGGCGAATTAGCGTCTACCGCGCCGCGCTAAATGCCTCATTCGTGCCGCAGGACCTCCAGACGCGCGTAAACGCGTCTTTGCATGGACTTAACATTGAAATCACTCGCGCCAGACGCTCTATTAGCGTTTGGTGTGAACGCAGCATCACGGTGCGTGTCCACTACAGCAGCAAAACTCCGCTCGGTGCCGCTGGCAACGCTGTAACGTCTCCGCTTTGGGGTGTGTCTGTTACAAGTGTGTTTAATCTAAGTTTTTTTCAACACACGGACAGTATAATCATCATGCACGCGGTTACATTTAGAAATAGACAAGCTTTGTTTCCAAATGCACCAAGCAAAGATCCTTTCAATTTTATAAACCCAGACAATATAATAACAATAAACACATCCAAAATAAAATCTTTAACATATATATAACAACTGCAAAGCGTCTAATTTGTAAACAAAATGATTTAAGCACTAAATCCATAATAAACTCCGGCACAATTAGTATATTTTTAAACTCTAAAGACAGACGTCACATCCCAAACCTCACAGCAATTGGCTGCTGACCGCGTTTTTCGCTTGATATTTGCATAAAGTCGAGAACTGCCCAACCTTTTGACGCTCTCGGACGCTCTCAACGCTTTCTCTGGTCCGCTGTCAATCCCAAAATGCACTGCTGAGCGTGAAGCTCGACTTCCATAGGAATGAATTAAAAACGCTCGCTCCTTGCCAGTGGACACGCACCGTTCGGCGAGCCTAGCGAGGACACTAGTGGTGCGTCTCAGCATAGCTATCTAGTGGTAGGTATTTAAACAACATAAACGTGAACCAGTTACCATGAATATTTTTGGACATAAAAAAAAAAAAAAAATCGATATTGCGTTTTTGAAAATCGATACAGTATCGCAAAATAAAATATCGCGATACTCATGTGTATCGATTTTTTTCTTACACCCCTAATAGGTACTCTTCAACTGTGAGTGACGGAATCTATAACAAAAATCCAGAAAATCACATTGTATGATTTTTAAGTAATTAATTTGCATTTTATTGCATGACATAAGTATTTGATACATCAGAAAAGCAGACCTTAATGTTTGGTACAGAAACCTTTGTTTGCAATTACAGAGATCATACGTTTCCTGTAGTTCTTGACCAGGTTTGCACACACTGCAGCAGGGATTTTGGCCCACTCCTCCATACAGACCTTCTCCAGATCCTTCAGGTTTCGGGGCTGTCGCTGGGCAATACGGACTTTCAGCTCCCTCCAAAGATTTTCTATTGGGTTCAGGTCTGGAGACTGGCTAGGCCACTCCAGGACCTTGAGATGCTTCTTACGGAGCCACTCCTTAGTTGCCCTGGCTGTGTGTTTCGGGTCGTTGTCATGCTGGAAGACCCAGCCACGACCCATCTTCAGTGTTCTTACTGAGGGAAGGAAGTTGTTGGCCAAGATCTCACGATACATGGCCCCATCCATCCTTCCCTCAATACGGTGCAGTCATCCTGTCCCCTTTGCAGAAAAGCATCCCCAAAGAATGATGTTTCCACCTCCATGCTTCACGGTTGGGATGGTGTTCTTGGGGTTATACTCATCCTTCTTCTTCCTCCAAACACGGCGAGTGGAGTTTAGACCAAAAAGCTCTATTTCTGTCTCATCAGACCACATGACCTTCTCCCATTCCTCCTCTGGATCATCCAGATGGTCATTGGCAAACTTCAGACGGGCCTGGATATGCGCTGGCTTGAGCAGGGGGACCTTGCGTGCGCTGCAGGATTTTAATCCATGACGGCCTAGTGTGTTACTAATGGTTTTCTTTGAGACTGTGGTCCCAGCTCTCTTCAGGTCATTGACCAGGTCCTGCCGTGTAGTTCTGTGCTGATCCCTCACCTTCCTCATGATCATTGATGCCCCACGAGGTGAGATCTTGCATGGTGCCCCAGACCGAGGGAGATTGACCATCATCTTGAACTTCCTCCATTTTCTAATAATTGCGCCAACAGTTGTTGCCTTCTCACCAAGCTGCTTGCCTATTGTCCTGTAGCCCATCCCAGCCTTGTGCAGGTCTACAATTTTATCCCTGATGTCCTTACACAGCTCTCTGATCTTGGCCATTGTGGAGAGGTTGGATTGAGTGTGTGGACAGGTGTCTTTTATACAGGTAACGAGTTCAAACAGGTGCAGTTAATACAGGTAATGAGTGGAGAACAGGAGGGCTTCTTAAAGAAAAACTAACAGGTCTGTGAGAGCCGGAATTCTTACTGGTTGGTAGGTGATCAAATACTTATGTCATGCAATAAAATGCAAATTAATTATTTAAAAATCATACAATGTGATTTTCTGGATTTTCATTTAGATTCCGTCTCTCACAGTTGAAGAGTACCTATGATAAAAATTACAGACCTCTACATGCTTTGTAAGTGGGAAAACCTGCAAAATCGGCAGTGTATCAAATACTTGTTATCCCCACTGTATCTGGAGTCCTAATTTCAGTTTCCCTTTTTGAACGACAAATATAGACTATTGATGCCTGCAGATATAGACAGTTATTTCCTTAAACGCAGCCGCTAATTGGAAATCAGCTATTTTAACCAGTGTAACGGCCCGTGTCATTGCGTAGCCTGTCAATAACGTAATATCCATGTTACCCTCAAATACTGTTTTACTTGCAAAGAAACCATTGAAAAAAGTTTCTAAAGACACTTTAATAGATTGTTTTTTATTAGACAGGTGAGCAACTGTTTTGATACCTTTATTGACATAAAACTAATCATTGCTATATAGCTGAACACGGTTATTCTTATTGTTTGAATCTTGTTTTATTGGTTTACCGCGAGTAACATGTTTGTATCATGCCTCAGAGAAAACACGATTTTGTCGAGTGGCTCACAGCATAATCAGAAAGAGCTTTATTTGTATTAACAGTTATGCAGCATTTTCTCCACCATACAATGTTTTAAAATTAATTGCACGCCATTTAGCAACACAAGTCATCCAGCTTTTATTAATGTGATAATTCTAATATCGATCTAGCTTACTGCGATGTGCAACAAGTGTCTCATAGCAGCCACAGAGTAACATTAACATCACTTTCAACACACTCAAATGTTTTTTTAGTATGATTGTTTTGACCATGAAAACAGCGCTGTTACCTCACAATTCTAATTAGTCAGATAAAGTGATCTGAATGAGTAGTAATTCAGCACTTGTGGCTGTTTCATTAGAATGAAATGAAATGTGAATTTAAGTGATCAAATGTAACTATAACAAAGGTCATGTTCAGGGAAGGAGGCGGATGTTAAACGTAACTTTAATCATAAAATAAACATAAACAACAAAATGAAAGGAGCGGCAATGGGCGCATATGGCATATATGCATAATAAAAACGGCAATGTAAAATGTCCCCGATAATAAACATTGAACCATGAACGTGATTTCTGCCTTGAGTCCCGTCGGATGTTTCCATCGGCTATGGAGGTGAAGACGACAACTCCCATGATCCCACACTCATTCACGGTGTCATCAAACTACGCCTTTGTTTTGAATAAGGACTTATTTAGTTCGATTATACCTGAAAGGGTTTTGGATTTGTCATATGTTAATTGAAAAAAAACTTTTATAATATGACTTGCTGTTTTTGTTTGTTTTGGTTTTTATTGTATTTATATGATATTTGTATTTTTGTAATTAAATTTTTGCCATGAAAATAGCCTTGAATGCTGACATGGCACTAAATAAAACAATCTGAATCTGAATTTGTTTTGAATGAGTGACCTCTAGTGGCGAAACTTACTAACCGTGCCTTTAACTAAAACTATTACTGTTGGAATAAAATAAATATTAGATGAAAAACTTACAATTGGAAATGTTGCCTTAAAGCTAAATAGAATTGTAAAAAAATAAAATAAAAAAAACTAGTAAAATCATTAAAATGACTAAAACGTACAAAAAATTTAATTGAAAATGAAAATGTAGAAAATAAAAGCTTATTCAAAATATAAAAAATAGTCTATAATACTAAAATAACACCGTTCTGTATGGGCTTTAAGCTGAAGCACGAGACCGTGTGATTTGACCCGACCAGTACAACTTTTTTTTTTTGGTTTCCTAGCATCAACACAGAGATTGTCGTAGACTATTAAGGATTTTGTTCACAAAAGGAGTTGAGTGGAGGATCCGTGTATCGGTGTGACAAATATAATAATAAACTCACCAGTCTGTGATGGATTATACAGAAACGCTCTTTACTCATCTCACCCGCAATGCAACACAGATTTTTCGCGCTACATCAAAACCCTCAGGAAATAGCAGTATGAATCACGATCATAGCAGATCGATGCGTGACTCACTATGAAGTGACCTGCACCTGCATCATCTGGATCAGTCACATGACCACAGACTTGACATTTAATGAGCCGAAACACAGAGTGTCAGAGCTGATTTAACCTCACCGCTGCTCCTCGCTCTTCACAGTTTGATTCTCATCGCAACACAAATCTTTATTGGTATGCACCCAATCTCATGGAGTCTTCATCTGTAATGGTCTACTCAGTTTAGTCATCTTTAAAATGAACCCAGTTTTGAGATGCACAAATGCTTTTTGATCAAGTCTCTGTCCTTGTATATAAATGTACCAATCACTTTTTTTTTTCTCTTTAATAAAACAAATATATATTTATTTTTTTCTCTGTTAGATTGTTGTGCCGAGAGGTCCGGTCCAGGCCAAGGGTCTTCTTCTGTCCTGCATTGAAGATAATAACCCATGCATCTTCTTTGAGCCTAAAATCCTGTACAGAGCAGCAGGTGAGAGGAGGTTGTTATTGTTTTCATACATCAAACTGTTGGTCACCTTTTACATCTTTATGTCCCAGTCTTTAACTAGGGCTGTGAAACGATTAATCGCATCCAAAATAAAAGTTTGTGTGTTACATGATATATGTATATATTTAAGATTTTTTTATTTTATTTATATATAAATATTTATATACAGTATCTATAAGCAACTATTTCTTAAATATATGCATGTGTGTATATTTATATACAAAATAATTATGCACAGTACACACACTGGCCCTCATTTATCAAAAGTGCGTACACCAAATTTCCAGCGTACACCCAAAACCACGGTGACTTTGAGATTTATCAATATGGACGTTGGCGTACGGCACGCTCAAATCCTACGCCAGCTCAGGAGGTGGTGTACGCACGTTTTGAGTGCGGGAATGCGCAGAAAAACAATTCCTAACACCACAAAACGCACTGACAAACTAAAAGATATGATATATTATGACCCACTGTAAAAAAACAACAACATAGTAGGCTAATTATAAACTTCAGTGTTTATTTTTGTGCAACATGGACTTCAATGTTTAATTTGTGTGACTTTACCAAAGCATTTGAATTGTAGGCATATGTATTCCTTAAGTTGCGAGCCTGTGCGCTTTACCTGACGTTTCAAGCCTTGTTTATACTTTCGCCTGGCTCCGCAGTGCGAGTCTCCGCAGACTGCGCGCGCACCTCCCCAAACGGACGAGGCGTTTATACTCGACGCGCTCGCCGTTGTACTATTATTTGAAACGATGGTTAGGCCAGGGTTAGGCCCGGCAGGTGTGCACGGACTGGGTTTAATGAAAGACCAAATGACCAATGACCAAAAAAATAATTCAGACTGACAAAATAATAAAAATGACATTCTTCTTCTTTTAAATAATAATAATAATAATAATACAAATAATAATAATAACGACATTCTTCTTCTAAATAAGAATAAGCGTCATTAATAATAAAAATCTAGAAATCAATTTTGTTTCTTTGCACTTCCCTGGTTTCGCTTTCTCTTTCTCAAAGAAGTTTCTCTTCTTTGCCGTCTTCCGTGTGTCCATGGCGTAAAATGAGGGCGTGGGGGGAGCGGAGACTTGAATATATAGGGGCGTGTTATTCTAATGACGCTCGTTTTCAGCCGCGGCATTTATCAAGCGCAGGTATTGCGTACACCTGGATTTCAAAGGTACACACAGCTTCATAAATCAGGCGGTGAGAAGAGTGTAAGCATAATCTTACGCCAATATATACGCCCGTTTCTACGCAAGAATGATAAATGAGGGCCACTGTGTGTTTATATAATGTGAACACAAACTTTTATTTTGGATGCGATTTAATCGTTTCACAGCCATATTTTTAACCACTGAAAAGTATTAAAAAGAGCTTGTGACTAAACCTCATAACTCCATGAGATCCTCAAACTGCTGGTCAAACCTCATAACTCCATGAGATCCTCAAACTGCTGGTCAAACCTTATAACTCCACCTGCCTCTATTGTGAATGAAGTGCCACACACTTTTTGGACCGTCTCTGCTTGTTTGCCATGCAAGGATAGATAAAGAACTGGTTGATTGAATAAGTATGCTAAACCTGAATTGCTCTTGTGCTACAATTTTTTTGTTCATTCATCATGTGACTAATTACTCTGAAGACTTAGGATCAAGAAAGTGACATTATTAAAGGGATATTTCACCGCTGGAAAGATGAATGTGTATTTTATGTAGTAGAAATGTGAAATTATTGTAGAAGTTGGTGCCTTCTAGACTGAGAAAAGCCAGAAAATTTATTTTTGGCTCATGTGGATGAAAGACAACAACTCCCAGAATGCACTTGCTCCGCTGCCCTATGAGGCCACTCCCAAGCCACGCCTACCGGTTACAGAGGGCAGTATGGGAAGAAATGATACAACTAGGCTACTAGTCGACTCGAAACTGAACAGACGCCGTTTTATGGTGAGATCCCCCTATGGGCGGGTTGAACACATGCGGGACGAGCTCCTCCTACTGGCTGGAGTCTCTCGCCTCTGGACAAAAAAGCCTCTGATGAGCTGAATGACAATTTTTGCGTCATCAGAGTTTTTTTTTCCAGACACACAATACAGAAATCTCTCGTCTCAGGGGGACATGAGGGAGGGAAGCATCGAAAATACTACCGGGTTTCTACTGATACAAAGCTTAATGCTAATCGGTGAAGTATCCCTTTAAAACACTTACTGGCTGATGAAAGCACAGTCTCAGTTCTAAGTCACAACCCTGATCTGACTAGTTGTGACAACTAGTCACAACCCTGATCTGTAATATCAAGGAGAAGAACCTCCAGAACACATCTGTCATAATACAATGAAACATTGGCTGTTTTTTTTATATATTGCATATGAAAACATTTTGTTGAAAATACAGGGTTACTTTGGAATAGATAGTCTTTTCTCCCACATAATTATGTAGTTACAGCATCTGGGGTTCATCTAACCACAGCCAAAGCTTACCAACCACACTTTCAGCCATTGGTTAGGAGGAGAATATTTGGTGCAGTTTAAAGCACAAGTAAGTGTGGCTCTGAACGACACAGTCCTCATGTCCAAAGTAATGGTGAAATAAAGAGTGGAAAAGGAAATGTTTGCAGTTTTAAGGAAGTCAATGCAAGTGGTGTTTTTTTTCCATGAGGAATAGTGCATATTGATCTCCCGAAGCCTCAGTTTAGATCTGCTCTCTGTCTGCCTTCAGGTTCACTCTCAAATCTGTCTCTTAAGAATTTTGTTGAATGACTTTAATTTCCTGACTGAACATTTGAGCTTGTTTTAGGATCTTTGGCTCTTTATCATTATTTGGCTTTAATTTTAGAGCGGGGCTTTTCTCTTTTCATGCAGTTATTCTTACACGATAGGAATAAATCATTCAGCCATTCAGTGTATATAAATCTGGATTTGAAAAACATCATGTTTACCTGATGGTAATGTGGAATTTTCCACTTTCCACCTTGTCTTTTTTTTAATCAGTCATTATTGCCAACATTGAAATTAATGTCATAAATTGTAACTCATGCAAGTTTAGTTGGCCTTAAATATGGTTTTGATTTATTACATGATATTTAGAAGGTCACATCACCTTCTATGTGAAATTAGATTGAAGTTTATGAAGCATATGTTAGTGCTTTGTAAATTGTCCCTCTGCAGTTGTGTTGCTGTGTGGTTGCTAGGGTGTTCTTAAGGCTTTTAGCATGTGGTTGTGTGGTTGCTAAGGTGTTAAGGCTTTTAGCATGTGGCTGTGTGGTTGCTAAGGTGTTCTTAAGGGTTTTAGCATGTGGCTGTGTGGTTGCTAAGGTGTTCTTAAGGGTTTTAGCATGTGACTGTGTGGTTGCTAGGGTGTTCTTAAAGGTTTTAGCATGTGGCTGTGTGGTTGCTAAGGTGTTCTTAAGGGTTTTAGCATGTGGCTGTGTGGTTGCTAAGGTGTTCTTAACGGTTTTAGCATGTGGCTGTGTGGTTGCTAAGGTGTTCTCAAGGCTTTTAGCATGTGGCTGTGTGGTTGCTAAGGTTTTAAGGCTTTTAGCATGTGGCTGTGTGGTTGCTAAGGTGTTCTTAAGGGTTTTATCATGTGACTGTGTGGTTGCTAGGGTGTTCTTAAGGGTTTTAGCATGTGGCTGTGTGGTTGCTAAGGTGTTCTCAAGGCTTTTAGCATGTGGCTGTGTGGTTGCTAAGGTGTTCTCAAGGCTTTTAGCATGTGGCTGTGTGGTTGCTAAGGTGTTAAGGCTTTTAGCATGTGGCTGTGTGGTTGCTAAGGTGTTCTTAAGGGTTTTAGCATGTGGCTGTGTGGTTGCTAAGGTGTTCTTAAGGGTTTTAGCATGTGGCTGTGTGGTTGCTAAGGTGTTCTTAACGGTTTTAGCATGTGGCTGTGTGCTTGCTAAGGTGTCCTTAAGGCTTTTAGCATGTGGCTGTGTGGTTGCTAGGGTGTTCTCAAGGCTTTTAGCATGTGGCTGTGTGGTTGCTAAGGTGTCCTTAAGGCTTTTAGCATGTGGCTATGTGGTTGCTAAGGTGTTCTTAACGGTTTTAGCATGTGGCTGTGTGGTTGCTAAGGTGTTAAGGCTTTTAGCATGTGGCTGTGTGGTTGCTAAGGTGTTCTTAACGGTTTTAGCATGTGGCTGTGTGGTTGCTAAGGTGTTAAGGCTTTTAGCATGTGGCTGTGTGGTTGCTAAGGTGTCCTTAAGGCTTTTAGCATGTGGCTGTGTGGTTGCTAAGGTGTTCTTAAGGCTGTGTGGTTGCTAAGGTGTTCTTAAGGCTGTGTGGTTGCTAAGGTGTTAAGGCTTTTAGCATGTGGCTTCGTGGTTGCTAAGGTGTCCTTAAGGCTTTTAGCATGTGGCTGTGTGGTTGCTAAGGTGCTCTGTCAAGAGTCAAACCCCAAGACTAGCTGTGTTTGGAGAGTTTTAACATTGTCAATACACACCTATTATAGTCTACAGTGCTGTCTAACACTGCAAGCATGCTGTTATCTACACATCAGATATCTTAGGGAAAATTATACTCATTCTCCATCTCTGAATTAGGTTTTTATTAAAGAGCGGTTTTACCATTAAATCCAGCAGTATTTTTAAATGATAGAGTGTGTGTCAGCTGGAAACACAAATCGGGCGTCCAACAACCTACTGCTCGGAAGACTCTGGACCATTAGTGATGTACTTTTACTCGACTTCATCAATCACTGGAAACCTAGGGTAAAACCCCCTAACCACTAATCACTGAGCTCCGCTTGAGCCGCTCCAGCTGACAGACCATCACTGCGATCAATAGCGATCAGTCCTTTTTTAAATGTTTAAATCGAGTGTGATGCATAGCATTTTTTATTTAAATTTTTTTGGCTGCAAGAATCATGTTGATGTTGGAGTCAAGAAACGGGCTGTGAATAAACATTGGAGTCACTGTCGGTAGAAAGTGAATTCATTTGTTCTTTGCAACTGAGCCTTAGATTGGGTAAGCGGAGCTGCTCGTGTTGCAGTACAGTACAATATACAGTACTGTGCAAAAGTCTTAGGCATGTGCCGTTATGTATCATTTCGTCACGTTACAACAGATAAGTCAGCTTTCATGCATTACCCGTTGACGCTGCGGTACGGGCTGAGTGGATGCAGAAGATCCGGAGGCATGACTTCAACCCGACCAAATTTTTAAATGCATATAATTTTCAGTGTATTTCACCTGTGCGTTTCTGTGCTTCCATTACTGCATTTATTTTGTGCAAATGAGATGAGTAAAGATCATAAATCATTATCTGTCTGGTGTTTATAAGCAGCACATATAGGCCCGGTTTCACAGACAGGGCTTAGACTAAGCCAGGATTAGACCATAGATCAATTAGGACATTTAAGTAATTTTTATAAACATGCTTAGAAAAAAACATTACCGATGTGCATCTTAAAACTAAAAAGGCACTGATATATTTTTAAGATCAGTCAGTGCAAGTTTATTTCAGTGGAAACAGCTCAGACTTACATTTTAGTCTAGGACTAGTCTTAAGCCCTGTCTGTGAAACCAGGGGATACAGTATTGTACTGGTAAAATATACACAAACTTACCTATATTAAATTGTTTGTGGTACCTACAGTTAAAAATGTAAATGTAAAATATTTGATGATAATATTGATCGAGCAATTGATGTAAGTAAAAATATATGCGCAGAACTGAGAAAATAGTATTTATGGAGATAAATTTTAGGCTATCTCAGGGCAAACGTGTGAATGTTCACGGTGCATTTTATGCAAACAACTCTAATCGTAGTTGTAACTCTATATTTACAGTAGGCATAACTGTCATTGCGTGTGTGTATGCAGCATGAGTCAAATACAATCTTCTGTTCGTGAACAGTTGTATTTCATTCATTAATCTGACTATGCATCCGTGCATTTAATTGCCATTGGCTCGTGTGATAGTAATATGGATCTTAGTAATATTTTAAGTGATAATTGATTCTATAAACAACTATAAAAGATAATTTTCGGCTTTCTCCGGCTCCCTGCGCCGGGCGTAAGTGTCTACGCGCACACTCGCTGATCCGAAATCCAAAATGGCGGCCACGTGCAACTAGTCCATTGCGCATGTGCGGTCCTATGTCTCAGAACACTGACTGTTTCTATAGACCTTATGTAGCTCCGCCCCTTTTCAGCGCTGCGCTCATTGTCTTTTGACTTCCGGTCTGTATTTTCACAGCGTTTTGCGTGTTTATTAATAAACGGCTCGTTTTAAAATCTTCCCGGTCGATTTACATTTGTTAAGTCATCTGCTTTAAACATTACAGTCCTCATGATAACTTTCGTTAACTTTACATTAAATAAATCCACTTAAAAAGCTAATTACTCCTGGACAGAAATGCCATAGAAATGTACAGAGCGACCGCAAAACGGAAGTTAAAAGACAATATTCCAAAGATGGCGGCGCCCTCGTTTCTCTGGTGCATAAGGTCTATAGCAACCGGAGCTTCTAACGGCAACTGCAGTGATGCGATGACTGTACTAATCAACGATTGGCTCTTTCATTTATAAGGCGGGGCTTTGTTGCCATATTGGGTGTTGCACTTTCTCTTGTTCATAAGTAATCGGAGTGCACCGTCTTCCTATATATAAAGTCTTTGGTACTGATCATGAACTGAACTGCTGTTGAAGCAACGCTAAGAATAATTCTAAGCTAGTAGGTTTTCAAAAAGAGTTGCTTTGCCAAAAAAGTAAAGTACTTTAAAAAGTATTCCACTTTTAATAATAAAAGAACTGGAATGCTTCTTCCAAAGTACATGCGCTCAGTCTTAGCTCTTCCTGTTTTTCCCAAAGAAAGTTTTTGCTTAAAGTACAAGCGGAAAATAGACACATACTGGTAAATCATGTGGAATTTTTCCACAAGCCTCTGTTTCTAATTCCGAGCAACAGTACAGTCCTAACCAACCAAAGTCAACTTCAGCAATTTTCAACCAAATTACTTTAAACCTCATTGTCAAAAGCGGCAAGATTTCCCAGAAGGCGACACAGACAATGACTTCAATGAGCATATAAACGGGGATGAGGAAAATGGCTCTAATTAAACATAATTTAGCCATAAAGATAATTCAGCATGAATCAAAAACAAAACCTCATCGTGAGATACGACCGCTGTGGAAAGTTCTTTCTGCCCTCATGCTGTCAGGTGAGACGACCACCTTTCTTTAGCTAGTTATCGGCTTTCTTCCAGCCGTGCAAACCTCAACTTACACATCTATCCTTTGTTTCTATATGTATGAATTCTTTTTTTTTCTCTATGTCTGGGACTACGGATGGAAATTAGCATTGCGCTCAATCCGGCGTATTTACGTCAATTTCTATTGTACGTTCATTAAGGCGAGACACGGCAGGCAAAAACATGTTTTTTTTTTTTATTGGTAAATTTTTTGATTTGTCTTCAATAACATGTCTTCTTTCAGACTTGTGGGGGAAAAAAAGTCCGCAATACACATTTAGGTCTTTATTTTACTACATTTGTCTGTTTGCGTCTGTAGATTTCTCATAAATTCAACAAAAGTTGGCGTTCTTAATCAACATGCTGCTCCGCGATCGCTGTCTGCTTCCTGTCATCACATGCACCGCTGGAAAGCTCTCTCTCTCCTGTACAATGCTGTCAGATCCAAATATGGTCATTTCCTTTTTATCAGCAACCAATCGTGAAAGTAAAAGGGCTGAATGCACAATCTCATTGGCTGATGATAAATCTTTAAAGCCCGTTTTCTCAAAATGACTTTTCTCTCATACTCCCAAGTCCGAAATCTCCACTTCAGTCGCACCTATACACCAAACTTTCCAGTCTTGTACCTAGTTATATTATGAAGACATTTACAGAGGGATTTGTAAATATATTATTCCTAGCCTGATTTATATAACATTTTATTCCAAAAAACATGGCGAAAATATTTTTTTTAAGGCTATTGACAGTATTTTCTGATTTACAGGATACCAAAAGTAGATATCCATAAATCCCTCTAATTTTTTTCCCATCTAATATGTGAACACAATGAAAAAATATTTTTTAACCTGGCTTTATCCAATACTCAGATTTAGTTTTTTTTAAATATAGGCACATTAGCGCATATTTAATTAGATATTGCCTCATTTGCATATTTAAACATTAAATTACAGAAAACTTGTAATACATTTTTTTCTCATCTTAATGTAGGTAATCAACTGGGAAAGTTTCATAGTGAGATCTTCTAGTTAAAATTTTTACCCTATTCACCTGTAGCGTCTCGCCTTAATATGCACTGTCCCATCCAAATAAATAAAAAAATGAATAAAAATAAATATATATCCGACACCAAAGAATAGGCAGGTCTTATTCCTTGCTTTTTATGTACTGCAAGTATGAACAGATCCCATATTCACCCTCTCATCAACTCTCTAGACCCTCTGCCCATTGCCCCACTCATCTCAGCCCGTTCTGCCAGCTAGAAGACCACTGCAGTGTTTCCGTCCAGAGAAGCTGAAGACTGAAGGACGAGTGGTTATGATCTGAATGGACGGGTTTCACTGAACATCATGCAAAAAAAAAATGTCCCCCTTGTCCTTCAAGATACGTGCTCAGACTTTTATTCCACCAATATAACAGTTTCCTCCGCAGTTTATGGATTTAATCTCAACCCTATAAAGTCAGCCGTATCACATTTGATACGCACATTTCTCTACATGATCAAAACTTTGCTGAAAAACCTGTCGCACACAATCTACTTCATGCCTTCTGTCGTCTGACTGATAGTTTATACTTTTTTAGCAAATAAAAAGCGCTTTAGTATAACTGTACAAACGTCGTTTTGCTCTGAAATCTTTACTAATTTAATGAAAAAAGGAAACATAAGAATAACTATTATAATGTTAGTAATATTTCCAAATGAACACTTACTGGACTAAAGTGACTTAGGTTTACCTGGTTATCCATACATCAACAAGATCTTATTGATTTACATTACAAGCTATCAGAAATTTTTTTGGCCGTATAAATATCAGCATCTGCTCCACATTTCATGTTTTTGCTCAGTTTGGGTCTCTGAATAAAACTGATGTTTTTCCTCTTCTAGTATGATCTCAATATTCTCACTGTATCCTACTATATGAGCCATTCAAGCCTGATGTATCAAATACGATACTAAACAAAAAAAACATACATGCGATTTTGTTTTTTCTTCTTCCGATTTTTTTATTATCCTTTTTTTTTTTTTTTTATATGTTTTGTCTAAAAGTTCAATAAATCATTTCCATATGTCAGGCTTTACAGGGTGAATGTGTGGTGATGTGTAATCTGTGATTGTGTTCTGCAGTGGAGCAGGTTCCCACAGAAGCCTATCACATCCCTCTCTCCCAGGCCGAGGTCCTGCAGGAGGGCAGCGATCTCACGCTGGTGGCCTGGGGAACACAGGTACGCTTGTAAGAACTTATCAGATACATCAACTACACCATCAGATCATGATTTCAAAAGCTCTCTGGGTGTCCTGAAGCTCAGCTCAGACACTCCACAGGCTTATCCTGCTGAATGACTGATGTTCCTCATGACGAAGCGCAGAGAGAAATCAGGGCTTGTTTCTAATGGACGATACTGTTCTTTTTTTCCTGTTTATTCATCCCACCGAGACTGTATACATGAGCGGCACAAACTAGAACTGGGAGAAGAATGAAATATTTATGATATGCACTACCGTTTGGGGTCTTTTATTCAGCAAGGATGCATTAGATTGGCAAAAGTGACAGTAAAGACATGTTACAAAAGATTTCCATTTAACCCCTTAACGCCCACTGTCGCAAATTTGCAACAAACCCCTTCCATTCAGACTGCAGGCGAGATAGCGTGTGTTTTCCCCCAATGCCTGTTTGTGCACATTCGATACATACCTAGGAACATTTTGCACGCACTGGTTTCTCGTAGGAGCGGTCGGAGTGGAAACTACATCCAGTTCACCGAAGCTAATATTTTGGTTTGCGAAATCCGCATATCAAGGGCGCAAATGTGGAGAAATTGCCCAAAATGAGTTAAGTTGTGCTAAAATAAAAATATGTACTAGCTTATTGATTGCTTCTATAGCTATGTTATTCATATAGACTTCATGTGACGAATATTTTTTACGTACTTTGTAGATTTCTGTTTGTAGCAAATTTGCGACATTGGTCCATAACGGCTGGATTTGGCTAATGGCTACATATTATAATAATGCTATATTTAGATGGTTTCAGCCCAAAATTTTATTATTTTTTATTATGTTATTTTTTTACAAAAAATAGCATGTTAGGATATAACACTATAAGAATATATAATGTATGCACTGGAGAAACAAGGAAAGAGTTAAACAGAGTGTAACATGGAATGTATAAAAACTGCTGTCAATGTTAGGGAGTAGGAGAGTGTTTTGTTTCTTGCTGTTGTCAAGATTCATTAATTTGTCAATTAAAGTTTATAAGTTCTAACAACTTTGTGCCATAAATAAAATCTACATACCTGAGATGGGAAAATGTGTTTTATTAATTTTACCATTTTGTAAAAAACATTACCCTAAATGCCCGTTGTTGCAAATTTGCAACATACCAAAATTTCTATTTATTTGGTGTGCAAAAGTGAAATGGATAATCTCAACATTATTTACCATCTACTTGAAGGCAAAAACACACATATTTTTTTTTTTATATATACAGCTATATAAATTCAGGCGTTAAGGGGTTAAAATAAATGCTGTTCTTTTTAACTTTCTATTAATCATAGAATCTGGAAAACAAAATGTATCTCAGATCCACAAAAATATTAAGCATTACAACTGTTTTCAAAATTGATAATAGATCTTGAGCATCAAATCATCATATTAGACTGATTTCTGAAGGATCATGTGACACTGAAGACTGGAGTAATGATGCTGAAAATTCAGCTTTGATCACAGGAATAAATTACAAAAATATATTTAAATAGACAGAATAAATTCTGAAATGTTTTCCACCATTTTTCAGGAAAAAACATAATTTTTAATGTGAATAAAAAAAAAAAGGTACTAAAGTTTGGTCCATTGTTTTAAACATTTTAAATTTACTTAAGTGAAAAAAAAATTAATTCCAAAATTGTATGAAGACACGTTTATTAGCTGTCACGTCGTCTGAACACAAACATAACCTCAACATTGGCTAGAGACGCTCTGAAACAGCAGCCAACAATAGAACCAAGTGTCAGAACTTAGTCTTTAGCGTAAACCGCGAGTTAACCTTTGACCTTTGGGTTACAGATCCATGTGATGAGGGAAGTGGCTGCCATGGCACAGGAAAAGCTGGGTGTCTCCTGTGAGCTCATCGACCTTCAGACCATTTTGCCTTGGGACAAAGAGACCATTTGCAAGGTACGATGTGAACGCACACGTTTGAAGAGTTATGTCCTCTTAATGGGATGGTTTACCCCAAATGAAAAAGTGTCATGTATTTACCATACAAGCGACATATGACCCTCTTTCATGAAGCACAGGAGGAGATATTTTCCGGAAGCTGCTGTTTTCTAAACAATGAAAGTGAAAGGTTATTCAGGCTTTTGACCTTTAGAAAGGACAAAGAAGTACCTTAGAAGTATCATTCCTGTTTATACTTTATGTAGAGCAAGACATTCAGCTAATAATGAGTTGTTGTTTTTTTTCACTGAAATTAATGTACTATATTTTAGTTTGATAATGTTTTGTATTTAATATTTTGTAATTTTAGGGGATATTATGCTACTAAATTATAGTAATGATCCATTTATTGCCTGTTAATCACTTTTTTGCGTAGACCTGAAAATGAAATGTCCAACTTAAACTGTGGTACATCTTGAATGCTTTGGGGCACAGGCTTAAGTTTGGTCTCTTTTTAAAGAAGACACTTGGCAGATTATTGACAATTTATTATTCATTTAAAAAAAAAAAGTGAAACAAAAAAAAGTTTAAAAAATTACGTTTATTAATATGAAAAATGCATAATACTAGCTATACATTTTCTATGAAATATATATTTTTCAAAACATGTTTTACTCTAAAACTGAGAAAATCAAAGCCAGAAATCTAAACGGGTTGCGTTCCAAATTTAAGGTTGATATCTAAAAAAATGAGAGTTCAGCGAGATTTAGTTTGGGCGCAGTACCAAAAGTTTCCACTAGATGTAATTTGTTTCCCAATCGTTTCCAATGCGCTCATTTTTGACCGCTAACAATACAAGTGTCACTTTTTTAAGGACCATTTAACCTTTTAGAATTATGTCCATGGTTTTTTTTGTGTTCACATATCCAGTTCCAACACCTTTACCAAGTTTCGTACCATTTCCGATGAATAAAAAAAAATGTTTTCGGTTAAAAATGACCGAACAGCACCTACAAACTAGTGTTTAAAATTGCTAGGCCTATCACAAACCTGTAATGTCATGAGTAGGGGTGGGACAAAATATCAATAGTGCGATATATTGTTGTCCTCCTCCGTGCGATACGAGAATTGATATGCTGGTGCCAAATATGGATATTTTATTTTCCCTGAGCGCTTTGTTCACCGAGTGCTTACACAGATACACACAGGAGCGTTTGATCCCTAATATATCCACTGAGAGACGCCTGCTTTCAAACACTCACTTGTGTATCTGTGTAAGCCATCCGTGAGGAGCGTCAAAGATGTCTATTTACAGCATGTTTGTCCCATCAATGGTTTAAAAGCCGAAGTGCATCCAGATTTGAACTTAAACAGGGTTTGGGCATCTCTTACTTTACTCGCACTGCTGTTCGCCCTCCCGTTAAAAACCTCTTTTTCTTAGGCTAGTCACAGAAGTTGGAACACAGTGACCAATCAGAGGTGTGGGAAATGCTGATGTTGTCACATTTTTACAATTTTGAAATACCCAAGTTGGTACCTTTGACAACATGTTCCCAGGTATAAATAAAAGAGGCTGGTGAATTTTGAAATGTACCAGGTTAATAAAACAAGTTGATAAGCAGGTAAATGTGTCCGTTTGCACACTTTTTGCAAAGTTTAAGCTTATAAAAGGAATATTAATTGACTGAATTTACAAATATTAAAATGTTCAGTTTAATTTACAGACTGAAAAACTTTTTGTGCTGTTTTCTAACAGTTCGGACTTTAATAAAGAGAGAAAACCTGCACTTAACCTTTTCACAGGCATTTTGTTTTCATAGTTAGACAGATATCGTGATGTATCATTATAGGACTGTCTAGCAATATATCAATTATCGCAGAATTGCTGTATCATGTTATTATCGGTACCGTGAGCCATGCATCGTATCGTATTGTGAGGCACCCTGTGATTAGAGTTGTAATATTGCTTTATGGTGGCGCTTTTCACTGTATGCTAATCTCCCGAATAGAACTGATCTAGACAGTAATTGTCCTGGCAGGAGCAGTGTAATCGAGTAGCACGTCTCATTGAATCTTTGCTGTAGATTGTTTTGGCCGTGTGATCGGGGAGATGTAGGTTCTCATGGGTTGTTTGTTGGAAAGCAGGTTCTTAAATAGACATTCAACCCATTAAACTGCCTCCATGAAACTCATTAGTGTGTTTACAGTAAAGCACTACACACTGTTCACCGTTCTGGTCACAAACCGCATGGGAGGATTGTGTGTTTTTTTTACTTTCCCCTATCAATTTGTACCTTATCTCCTTTATTGGCTCCACATACGTGCCGTAACAGTGTTTAGATGCTGCACACGGGCATCGCATTAGATTCACAATATCGAATCGAGTGTCTGCATGTCTCAAATGCTGCACAATTGTTTTCAATCTTCACGTTTCTGGTGTACGCAGGTGTATTTCATCACATTAACTGTAGACATGATCTGCTTACAATATTCTAAACCGTCTAAACTTTGTTTAAAAGTCTGTTTTTTTGCTGTCTTTACCGTAAATACCATTTGGTTTGCTAATGTAATGCAGAGACATTCACATGTCAAGCGCTCAGTGCTTTTGGGGCCGCGGTAAATCGTGTGCCATTATTTGGTAGCAGTGTAGAGAGTGACTTTGTAATTAAACAATTTGCAATAAAAGGGAACAACTGAAGCAATGGAAGAGCATGGTTTGTTTATGACCCAAGAATTCTATTAACTTCAGTAATAATCAATATCAAAGCGCAGAGCAGAGACATTTTGAATCCAGATGTGCATCGAGCTTCACTGAGAGGAGCAAACAAACACGCAGATCTCTGAATGCTCAATGTGTTTGTTTGCTGTTGTGGGACCAACAGATGAACACATTGACTATTCCAGTAAATAAAGAGAGGCGTAAAACACAGGCCGATATTTGAAGGTTTATGATCAATGTAAAATGCACTTATAAAAAAGTATAAAGGCACAAAACAAAGCTTGTTTTGCACCATGTTTGTTCGTTTGACTTGGATGTGTATGAGTAATGTCTCTGTGAATACGATTAAAAAACAGAGAAAGGAAATTCTGCACCGCTTACATCCTCACACAGTGTTTGTGTGTTTACAGAAGAATTGAAATATGGCACACATACAGACCAATGTTATGATGTTTGGTCTTTCTGTGTCATTTTGGTGTTTGACAGCCTCAGTCCTCAGCCTCATTTTTACTGAAATGCTGAATATGCTTCATTCACCTTTAGTGAATTGAGGCAGAGCAAAAAAGAAGCTTTGGAGCAAATTATGACATTTCATTTAAGATGGTATTAAAGGGGTGGTATAATATGGAAGCTTGTTTCCGCCACTGAATAAAACATTTTAAAAGATAATTGCGACTTTTTATCTCACAATTGCGAGTTTACATCTCGCAATTCTGACTTCAGAATTCTGAGATATAAAGTCAGAATTGCAAGATATAAAGTTATAAAGTCGCAATTGCGTCTTATAAAGTCAGAATTCTGACTTTTTTCTCGCAATTGCAACTTTATATCACGCAATTCTGACTTTATAACACATAATTGCGAGTTTATATCTCGCAATTCTGACATCTTTTCTCAGAATTGCATGATATAAAGTCAGAATTGCGAGATATAAAGTCAGAATTGTGAGATATAAAGTCCAATTCTAAGGGGAAAAAAAAGACGGACTCTTTTTTTTTTTACCTTAGAATAGTTTATATCTCACAATTCTGACTTTATAACACGCAATTGCGACTTTATATCATGCAATTCTGACTTTATATCTCCCAATTGCGTGATATAAAGTCAGAATTCTGAGATATAAAGTCAGAATTGCGTGATATAAAGTCGCAATTGCGTGTTATAAAGTCAGAATTGTGAGATATAAAGTCAGAATTGCGTGATATAAAGTCGCAATTGCGAGAAAAAAAGTCAGAATTGTGATTTTATAAGACGCAATTGCGACTTTATTTCACGCAATTCTGACTTTATATCTCGCAATTCTGAGAAATAAAGTCAGAATTGCGAGATGTAAACTCGCAATTGTGAGATAAAAAGTCGCAATTATCTTTTCTTTTTTTTTTTGTGGCGGAAACAAGCTTCCATAGTATAATGCCCTTTTCACAAGATGTAAAATAAGTCTTTGAGTGTGTATGTGAAGAATACAAGTATTCATTTCTTTCTTTCTTTCTTTTTTTTTTTTTAAGTCTAAACCTTTGAACATTAGTATATGACACAGATACCCATTAACCCCACTAGATGTCCCAAGAAGAGTTTCAGTTTTAACTTTAGGACTCTTCACAAGCTTTAGAAATCACTGGACGATCTCCAGAGCCTTTTGGATTGTGATTTTCATTTTTTGCCTGACTATGATTAATGATGACTGATGAATACCTGGTGGATAAATCACAGGAAGAAATGCTTGTGCCACAAAAATCAAAAAAGAAAAAGTGAGAAAGTGTTTTGCATAAAGAAGATATCAAGCCTATTGTAGCACCATTAATACTTTGTATTGTGATGTTATTTGCAACAAAATCTTCACAAATAAATAAAAAAAGCAGTGAAATACAGTTATTAAAATGATCCTGGATGCAATGACTATTTATTTCTTTTGTAATTTAGCATAAATTAAATTCAAAACAACAAATACTGTCCACACTGAGCATTAAACAGCTGTGTGATGTAGCCAATCATATGTGGTGTTTAATATAGAGCTGTGTTGAGTCACTTGCGACCAATCAGATTTCATGATGGACGGGACTAGCCTTTTTTTCTTTTTTTTTATACAATTGCGTTTAGTTTGAACAAAATATTTGATGCAAATATTAAAATATAAATATAATTATTTTTATTTTTTTTAAATGTGGGTTTAGTTTGTTTTCTTCAAGTATCTGCTGTGCATTGAGAGAAAGTATTGAGTGTGAGGTTTCTGTCTTGAGAATGCGTATCTGAGCTTTAATATGATCTTTCAAGTGCTTTGCCAGAGAGGAGCTCCATAAATCCTGTCACATTATAATCTGTGTTTTAAAAATGGAAATTGTAGCTTATTTCTTCCATTCCTGAAGCTTTGGTCCTGATTTTTCTTCCTGCTCGAGCCCTTGCCTGTACTTTCATTCTTCTTTTCATTCGGGTCCGAAGTTGTTGTGAATGTAGCGAGCTGAAGTTGAAGCTGTTTCGCAGTCGCTCCTACGGCCTGTGCTGTTTGAAGTTTTACTGACGGCTCACACTAAATGTATGTCGTCTCAGAAGCGTCCAGGATCTGTAATTTCAGCTTGCCGAAAGTCTAGACTGCTCATGCTCTCGTACTCGTCATCCTACACTTCCCAAACCTTCTCAACAATGGATTTCTTTTGATTGCAAATGGAGTCATTTTCAACAGATCACACACACACACACACACACACACACACACACACAGACAGACAGACTCTCTCTCTCTCTCTCTCTCACACACACACACTCACACACACACATATTAAATGACAGTATTTTTGTGCTACAGTATAATATTCAGATATTAGTCCATATCATGATTTAATAGACTGTCACAGTTGTGCTTAGACACTCAGTCTCTCTCTCTCTCACTCACTCACTCACTCACTCACTCACTCAACTCACTCAACTCACTCACTCACTCAACTCACTCACTCACTCACTCAACTCACTCAACTCACTCAACTCACTCACTCACTCACTCACTCACTCACTCACTCACTCACTCACTCACTCACTCACTCACTCACTCACTCACTCACTCACTCACTCACTCACTCAACCAACTCACTCACTCACTCACTCACTCACTCACTCACTCACTCACTCACTCACTCACTCACTCACTCACTCACTCACTCACTCACTCACTCACTCACTCACTCACTCACTCACTCACTCACTCACTCACTCACTCACTCACTCACTCACTCACTCTCTCTCACACACACACAAAACACGCAGACATATTAAATGGCAGTCTTTTTGTGCTACAGTATAATATTCAGATATTAGTCCATATCATGATTTGACGAAGTGTACTGTCGCAGTTACGCTTTTCGTTTTCAATCTGCTTAATCACCTGTTTCTTTCTCTCCTTTTCATAATCATTTACCATGGATATTCATTTAATCATCACAGGTGTTCATTATTTAGTCCATCACATTCACATTCACTCCATCTTTGTCCGGTATGGCACACTTGTTTTGAGTTTTTGGCTTATGTTTAATAATAGCTGTCATTATTTATACCTTCCTCTTCATCCTTGGACTTAAACCGCCTGATCGTCCCTTACCAGAAGCAGATATATCCTCAGCACAGCACAGTGAAACACTGCCTCATACATATTCATCAGTCGCGCCTGCACGTATGAACACGGCTGCTGTCTGCGGTCACTCAAACAAAACGTATCTGGAACATGTTGTTTTCGGTTTCCTGTTACTTTCTCTGGATGATCCGCAGCGCTGCTAATCAACAACTCTGAGGTCTATATATATGCATGTTGCTTGTTGACACAGGGAATCATCTGAAATTGCAGTTAAATTGAAAGCAGTGTGTGTGTTTTTTTATTCCCCTCTGGTGTCTGGAACTGGTCAGTAAATGTAATAGACGTTCATTTAAAGGATAAACAAAATGGCCAGTTTGCCCCTGCCAGACCAGCAGCTTAGATGATATAATGTGGAAAGTGTTTTTATCCCTTCCATTCGTTCACATTTATGCGGCTGGGACAGATTTTGAAAATATCATAAAGTGTGTCCTAGATTGAGCACAAACCATTACAATAGTGACATTATGATGAGCGTTTCCTCCTCGGCCGTAAAGGAATAGATTCAGCCTCACCCTCTTGATGTTACACACCTCCAAAGATTAAAATGAAGATTATTCACACAGCTCTTTTCCATACAATGACAGATCATAGTCCATAAACCACTGCTGTCAAGCTCCAAAAATGGCACGAAAGCACCAGGCCAATAGTCCATATGACTTGTGCACTATATTCTGTGGCTGTGTTCCCCACTATACCCTCATTCACTATTCCCTAAATTTACTCCACTAATATAGTCCACTTGGAGTGAATGAAAACGAGTGAGTGAATTCGCAGCGGAAGGGCGTAGTTTGTGCTTGCTTCGTCTTAAACTTAGCAAACTGGCAGCTCTAGTAGTAATGAAAAGATTTATCTTGAACTCTGTCATGTATAAACCTTAAATTTCTGCTTATATGATGTTACGCTGTATCCACATTGGACCAGCATTTTGGAAACCGGATGGATTGATAATTCAGCTGCGAGCGCCTCTTCTAGTGAGACGCGGGAATTCATTCGGCACGACCATCGCAGTGTATTATGGGTATTCTCTAGCCGTTGAGCGTACATCGGTTGTACACTTGTTGTAGCGGTGCATTGTGGGATTGAATCAGTGCACTCGATAACGTCCACTATAATACCCTATTTAGGGGTATAGAGGGAAATATCAAGTCATATGTAGTCACACCCTCGCTGTGTTTGAGGAATAAAGTGAAATTTCAGTTGTTAAGGCCGTGATACAACAAGCCAGCGGTCGGCCATCATCCAGTGTCGGGCCATCGGTGAGCATCTGTCGGGCACAGACAGAGGCGGTTTATTTTCCTAACTCCATGAGCCGCCTGAATGAAGAAAGTGATCTGTGATATCTGCAGTCCTTGTTTAAGTTTCCCTTTCTGAATGTCGAATATAGACACTTGATACCTGCTGATATAGACAGATATTTCCACTGTAGTTGGAAGTTTCCCATAGTCTTTTTGGTGTGTTCAAGTGCTGCTTTCCGTCCCAGGCGCAGCCGACACGAGGCGACAACAGTCAGATTTGGTCGTCGCTACTTTTTACATCGGCTTGGCGTGTCACGGCCTTTAGTCGCTGATGATCTTGCCTTCGACCAAAGCTCTGAAATGGATCTGCATTCAGATACATGATTCTTACAGATTTTACACCATTTGACTGCAAATTCTCACTTGTGTCTTAATCCAACATGACATTACATATGTGAAATGGAGATTGATACTTTGGTGTTTTGTTAAAGGGGAAGATTTGTCATATTTACTTAGTGCAGAGGTTGCATGGACAATTCTAAGATAAAATGACCTGTATCATCATAATTCATTAAGGATATTATGAGACTTAAATGAATAAATAATTGTTTATAATATGAAATGTTCTTGAAGCAAATCGGCATATTAGAATATATGAATGATTTCTGAAGGATCATGTGACACTGAAGACTGGAGTAATGATGCTGAAAATTCAGCTTTGAAATATATTCACATCCAAAATGGTTCTTTAAAATTGTAATACTATTTCTATACTTTTTTTTTTCTTTTTTTTTTCTTTTTTTTTGATCAAGTAAATGCAGCTTTGGTGAGCAGAAGATACAGTTTACAAAACCGTCGTACGAACCCCAAACTTTTGAACGTTAGTGCCTTAATTTTCATGGATAATTGGCAAACCCTTGACCTTGGAAAGCCAGTAACAGCAGATTCACTTTTATGCAAAATTTCAACCCCTTAAATCATAAGCGTCTGTCCCCATAAATCATAAGAACAAAGGTGTCCTTCACTTTGTATGAGGTGACGTATTCTCGTGATGCCAGGTCTAGGGCTTCAGTCTAGGTTCAGATCCATTGGTGATCTTTTGTCCGGACTCCCAGGACGTGACCCAGTCTGTGGTCCATTGTGAATGGAGATTGCACTTTCCTCCATGTGCGAAGGCCAGTGGTCAGCAAACCTTGGAAAAGCCAAGTCCTCATTTCAATGGGAGTCTTGTTTCCATATGGGTTCAGCTCTGTATTTAAAGGATATTTTGATTTGCTCCGCTCTCTGGCCATCTCAGCAGCACAGCTGATGTTCCAAAGCAAACGCACTGCCGCGTCTGGTTAACGTGATCAAGATGTGCCCTGAGCCCTGTGGTTCACTGCTCTTGCATTTTCACCTAGTTAAATGCATGTTTAGATGTGCTGTGTGTTTGTGCAGTGTTGCTGAATGTCTCAAGAGGTTACTTTTAACGTGAAGGTTGGACTTCCTGCAGTTCCTCTGGCTCAGCGGTGGTCCTAAACATTGACTGTCCTGATTCTTTTCCTAAGTTTCAAAGGTTGCTAATCTTAGCTGGGATGCTAAGTTAACATAGACCAATGTTATGCATATGAACTGAGTGCAGATGAAGAACATTCTGCTACCTGAAGCAACTTGATTACTGCCAGTGTGAACACACCTTAATTCTCATGCTACAAAGACCATTTCCCCCCCAAAAAACAAGTCATGCATCACACAGACCTGTCAAACCTAAATGAAGAGGGATACCATTGTACTTTTCTGTACTATTCTGTGCTTTTCAGCACTAAAACTGGTTTCATCTAAGAAACCCATAAATAGTGTGAATTAAAACGGGAAACTCCAAATCACTTATGTTTGTGTATCATTTATGTAAATCACAACCCTATACAAGGCCGACATTTAATGCTTGACGTTTGTCCGGGACAAGTGGATTTTTTTTATTAAACTTAATAAAACGTCAATAACAAAAAAAACAACAACTAATAACTAGGATATCACCAAAACGGCTCTGATTATTTTAATATTTATAACATAAGATACAACATCGCAACATCACTCGACCAAGCAAGCTGTTTTCCTGAATACCATCACAATGATAAAATGTAGTCATTTACATTTTAGACGCAATATTGATTGTTCTTGTTCTATTTCACAGCAGAAACACACAGTGCATCTCACAGCAACACTCAGTTGTGTTTTCAATACTGAATGATTCAGCGCTTTGAACGATTTGGTTGAGATTCAATGACGCATTCATAAACAGCTGCCTCATTCTTGAACGAATCAGCCGTTTGAACGGTTTAATTTCATTTTTAAAATGATCAAATTCAAAAACAATCTCATAACATTATTTAATGCACTTGTAATTTGTTAGTGTAAATGATTTAATTTGATTTGGTAACTGCCAATCAGTGTCTTATTCTAATTTAATTTACTGATCAAATTTAAGAATTTAAAAGGAAAGATGAAGAATACGTTTGATAAGATAAGGGGTGGAAAAAACCTTTTATAAAGGTAAAAAAAAAGCCCTATGGGTAAATATCACAAATATGCAGATTTAAATATGTCAAAGGTGATAGAACACTAAATGGGAATATTGCTTCAGAATAAATTTATACCGGACAAGTGATTGACCGATTTACTTGTCCCTGCTATACATTTTAGCAGATGCTAACTGAAGCGGCTTGAAGTGTTTTTCACACATCTTTTACATGTAAAGTTGCTTCCCTTGACCTTGGTGACAGCTGAGCCACAGGAACACTTCTGCAGTTTAGTAATTACACAAGGCCACACCACTCCCTGTGAAAATGTTGTCAGAGTGCTTGTGAAATGCACAGCAGATACCGCTCACATAAACGCTCACATTCAGGAGCGAGGAAGAGACTGAAGTGTTTTTCTGCTTCTTTAGAGGAGGGTCTCTGGAGTGTTTGTGTTGGGTTCTGCTGTGTGGACTACAACTGTTCCCTTTGCTTCAGGGAATGAGTTTCGCAATGGAGGCTACTTGACGAGATAATGCCTCTGGTTCGGGGTCGTACATCATCTGTGCTTGCGCTGACCCGAGGCCCGTGGATCTGCAGAGACACCTGATGGACACGCACACAGATGAATAGAGGAGTGACCTGGCTTGTCTTAATGGGATTGTTTGCTCTGTAAAGTGAGACGGCGCGTGCGTGCCACAGAATTCCTGCCTGTATCCCATGTGGAGATTGAGCGCCGTTGGCTGAACCCGTTGAACCCCAAATGAAAGTGCACGTCATTACATGTCTCATTTCACGGCAAACATGGGCTTGACTGTGTCGGTGCAATGACTCCAGTACTCTAAAGATAATGAATCCGCTCGGATACGACATGTTTTTTGACTTTGGATGAGGAATCGTGCGCTTGTGTGCTGGACGTGGTGTGATGATTACTGGAAGAGTGTTGGAGCCGCGAGCCTGACTGACTTTCATCTGCTGGAGAAACACTCCATGAGTCTGTCAGCCTCATTTGATAAGTGCCACGCTCTCTAATGCAGATCTAATTCAAAGACCTCATGATTTAGATCGGTGTGTTTCTCAAAGCCAGATGGAAGTGCTGTACGAATGATTTATTCATTTAGAGCTGCAGTGCATCAAAAACCAGTGCTTCTTGTAAAATTGAAAGGGTTAGTTCACCAAAAACATTGCCAATTCTTTCATTTTAACCATTTTAGTCCAAATTTGTATGACTTTTTACTTCCGAACATAAAAGTAATGAAGCAAACTGAATTTTAACACCATAAGTGAAATTGAAATTACAAAATGTTTAATTTAGCCAAAATCCAAAAATAGTTTAATAATTAATATTCAAATAGTTGTATATAAGCATTTAAATTGCAGTTTTTGTATCAACTTTTTAATTATATAAGACTATAAAATGTGATTTTGCAACATAATAATGTAATTTTTATTATCACTCAGTTTATTAATGTTTTTACTCTACTTTTGTCCCGTGTTAGGGGGATTTAAGGTATTTTTTAATTTATATAAATTATTATTATTATTATTATTTTAAACATCTTCCCACACCCTGGAAAAGATGGACACTGTTATGCTAAAAAATGACAAAAGCACCACAAAAAATGTAAGTTTATACTTGCTGAAAATCCTCCTTTCCACCATAGCTCTCAAATCTATGGAAGGCCATTTCTGCCACATAAGAGAAAAAAATTGGTCAAACTTTAGTTTATATGATTCATGCGGTAGTTCTGCGTGAACAATCTGCCAAACCACTCCTTTTATTTTCTAAATGAATGACATGAGGGTGAGTAAATGATGACAGAACTTTCATTATTGGGTTAACTAACCCTTAAAGGACATGTCATACCATCATCTGTAAAGTCTACAGGTCCTTATTAGAAAGTAGCTTAACTTGGCATTATTCAGTGTTTTTGTATTTCCCCTATTAGAACATCTGATCTAGCCAGTCAAGATGGAAAACTGAAGACATTTTCAGCCAAGCCTGCCTTATGCAACCAGAAAGTGGCCCAATATATTTCAGCAGCTTCCAGAGTAATTTAATTGTGCCACTTATCTTGAATTCAGCGTGTCTGTTGGATTTATGATGGATGAGTGAACAGGTTAATGGGTCTTTGATCCCATCAGCCACTGGAACAGATTTTAGTGGACTGCTGAATTAGTCCATTTCAGTCCCACTTCACAGTGCTGCTGGGTCGGACTCTGCAGTTATCTAATACTCTGCAGACCTTGATCTTTCAAGAAGAGTTCATTGCGCTAGGAAAACATACTGTAATGTTCAGAACTTAAAAGAGCATTTACTGAAACCGAGCTGCAGGAACGACTTTCTGATGAAGGACAAATGGATAAATGATCGTAAGTGTCCATATTTACACGTCCGCAAGACGGTTAGAAACCAGTTTATTTTCAACAACAGCATTAGAGAGAGGGTGGAAAATGGCCATAAATTACAGCAACTGGGAACCTTGACTGACGTTATAAGTGACCTCTTTAACAATTCCTCTTGAATGAAATGAAGGAAATTAGTTAATGCAAACTCACTTTCGCACAGACTGAGCATTTCACAGAATCTACAGATGTACATATAGAGCTGAAAAGGTTAGTTCACCCCAAAATGAAAATTGTCCCATAATTGACTCAAGCCATCCTAGGTGACTTTCTTCTTTCAGCCAAACACAATTGCAGTTAAATAAAAAAATATCCTGGCTTTTCCAAGCTTTATAATGGGAAAAAGTGCATCCATCTATCATAAAAGTAATCCATACGGCTCCAGGGGGTTGATAAAGGCCTTCTGAAGCGAAGCGATGCATTTTTGTTAGAAAAATATCCATATATGGTCAACAGCCATATCACCCTGTAGCCCAAGACTGGTTGCCCACTGAAGCTAAGCTGGGTTGAGCCTGGTCAGTACCTGGATGGGAGACGACCTGGGAAAACCAGGTTGCTCTGGAAGAGGTGTTAGTGAGGCCAGCAGGGGGTGCTCACCCTGTGGTCTGTGTGGGTCCTAACGCCCCAGTAGAGTGATGGGGACACTATACTGTCAAAGAGCACCGTCCTTCGGATGAGACGTTAAACCCAGGTCCTGACTCTCTGTGGTCATTAAAAATCGCATGGCACTTCTCGTAAATGAATAGGGGTGTAACCCCAGGCCCTTGCCAATCATGGCCTCCTAATAATCCCCATCCATTGATTGGGCTTAATCTCTCTCTCTCCACCTATAGCTATAGTACTGTGGCTGTCGTCGCATCATCCAAGTGGATGCTGCACACTGGTGGTGTTGAGGAGAGACCCCGACATGATTGTAAAGCGCTTTGGGTGTACAGTAGTACGTATGAAAGCGCTATATAAATGCCTCATAAATATGAATGAATGATTGAATGAATGAATAAGTTTATAAACTAGAATCACTGGCTTCTACGCAAGTCTTTTACGGTTACTTTTACAGATGGATGCGCTTTGTGGAGCTTCAGAAACTCAGGCTCTATCCACTCTCTTTATAAAGCTTGGAAGAGCAAAGATATTTATTTTTTTATACAACTCTGATTGTGTTTGGCTGAAAGGAGAAAGTCATACTCACCTAGAATGGCTTGAGGGTGAGTAAATTATGGGATAATTGTAATTTTTTAATGAACTAACCTTTTAATGTGTTGATACTATGTTGCCATATTTAAAAATAGGAACCTGTGAGAACAGATGACGATTAGCATTCTCTTATACTCATCACGGCTGCGTTTATTTGATCAAAATTACAGGAAAAACAGTAATATTGTGAAATATCATTATCATTTAAAACAACTGATTTCTATTGTCATATATTGTAAAATGTAATTTATTCCTGTGATCAAAGCTGAATTTTCAGCATCATTACTCCAGTCTTCAGTGTCACATGATCCTTCAGAAATCAGTCTAATATGATGATCAAGAAACATTTTATTTACATATCATTATCAATTAATATGAGTATTTATGTATCAAAATGAGCGTTCTATGTAAAACAAACCAATGATCTTTCCGTTTCTAGTGTCCTGATCAAACAGTTTGGCTACAGGAAAACTAAAACAGTCACACATCTTGAACGGGAAGTGGTGCAACGCTGTGCTTCACAAGGCTAAAGGCTGTTTGATGACAACCACAGTACTAGAATATTGTTGGCAGGTTGCATTTGTAAGTCTCTGGAAACAACTATGGTGGTGATGGCAGAGGAAGAAACGCTGGTGGCTTGGTTTGCATCTTGCATTATTTATGACCGACTCTTACACGTATAATTACATTATTAGCAGACATCACTTCGGTTTGGAGCCGTTGGATGTTCTGAGACTCGATGGTTCACGCATATTGGTCAGGAGGTGGTGTCGTAACTCTTGTCATGTGTGGCCATTGTTTCAGAGCTTTATTTGTGGAAAGGCATTGGAAAATTACTCACGACTGATCAGAATCCAGCGTTTTATGCTTCCCGTTCAGGCTGGACCGTGTCCTAACCCCACACCCATCAGGCCCTGGATCGGCTCTGTTCTCATGTGGCCCACAGACCTTTCTGTCTGTTTTTCAAGGTTTTGTCTGGGATTCAAAGGACAGGGTTAGCGTAGCATAATGCTGCATAATGAGTGCTCTGATTAACATGCTGTATGAGTACATGTGACAGCAGTCCTGCTGGGGTCCATATTAAAGAGGACCTATTATGCAAAATTCACTTTTAACTTGGTGTTTGAACTTAAATGTGTGTGTGTGTACACAACCACTCTATAACGGTAAAAATCTACCCACTCCTTTTTTTGAATCCCCATTAATCTCAAGCAGAGTCTCAGAATAAGCCGTTTGCGGTTTCTATGCAATGTGATGTCACCAATGCATAGGCCCCGCCCACGACTGCTGACAGACTCCGCCCTTTTAGCCAAGACTCCGCCCTCAGTGAGCTGTACACAGTCCACCATGTTTATCTCCTCGCCAGAGCATTTAACAGCAGCATTCAAGTAAGAAATGTATTCTTATTAAAGCTACTAAAGTTATTCAGTCAAGAGCAGTGAGTGATTTTCTGTTTTTCTTTTGCTGTTTGATTCATATTAACTGCATATATAGCACCTTTTACGCTGCTTTCACTTTAATACACAGATCTAATATACACATGCGATTTCTTTCCTTGCTGTTTACGTTCACATAACCGTGTGTGTATTTGACAAGATAAGTGCAATAAGACGTGAAAGAGAACTTGGTTTAATACTCACGGGACGCGCCGTCTGACATCCAGCTCTCTGTTCTCGTGCTTCGGGTGTGTGCGCGCTCTAGAGATGCACGGGTGGGCTATTATTTCATCCGCAACTGCATCACAAAACTCATGTCTTTTTCAGGCAGACAGTGCAATTCATTTTATACCAGCAGGCCTAACAATCATTTGATTGGTTCAACCGCCACCCGCCTGAATTTAATTAAAATATAATTTTTCGTCACGTCATCCGCCCGATCCGCGGTTTATCCGCGGCTGTAACCACCAACCGCGCATCTCTAGTGCGCTCAGAAAACCATATATCAGAAGTTTAAAGTGATATGGCTTTAAAACGCATGCAAATACACTTTTATGATGATAAAGAACTGCAATGTTATGTGAGCGTGACCACGATAGAGATGATAATCAAAACAAATAGATGTTTTAGTTTTGGCAGAGTATCCAAGGCATGAACTGTACAGGCTCCGCCCTCTTCTGGAAAGCGGGGCAGGGAGCAGCAGCTCATTTGCATTTAAAGATACAGTACATGCGCAAAACTGAATGTTTTCCCTTCTACTCAAAAATGGTCATTTACAACATGAAATAATAAATGATATGTGGGGTATTTTGAGCTTAAACTTCAGACACATTCTGGGGAACCTGAGACTTAGATTACATCTTGTAAAAAAGGGCATAAGGGGCCTTTAATGACCTACAAATACTCTACTGCTACTGTGAGGAGTTTTTTTTTTGCTACTTTTGTGCAGATTTGTTTCGAATGGCTTTCCCATGCTCTTTAAAAGTGCTTGAATTTCGGATGTATAGATTCAAGGAAAGTCCTTGAAAATAGGCTTTGGTCCTTGAAAGTGTTTGAATGTTAATCAGAAAACCTAGAAACTTTATTTCCTCTAACTATATTTTATAGGCCTTAATATACTCCATTTATTCTGGAATGTGATTTGAATAGATTCTTATGTCTTATTTGTAAACTATAAATAAATATATAAATATAATGTATATAAATATGTATGTATACTACCGTTCAAGCCTTGGTGAGCAGAAGATACTTTTTTTAAAAACAAAAAAATCTTACTGACCCCAATCTTTTGAACGGTACTGTGTGTACGTATGTGTATATGTATGTGTATGTAATCCATACATATTTTAGTTGTTTGAAATCAATCAGTAAAATGACTGAAATCATGAATTATCAGTCTAAATCATTTGGAACAAAGAAGCCGATTTTAGACTTTTTTTATTTTATTTTATTTTTTATTATTCACTGAAATGTGGGGGTATTGATTTATATTGAATTTAATTTTACACTGTAATTTCCCTTATTTTATTTTCCGATTGATTTTAGTGCTTAATGCTTTTAATTTTTTTTTTTTGATTTGGAATTAATTTGGAATTTTAGGAAAATAAATAGCAACTTATTGAAATCGGCCATATCATGTTTATATCCATGCATCCATAATTGCCATCTTTGCTTCATGTTCTTGAGAAAATTGTTAATTTTATTTATCCAATTAAATATGCTATAAATGTCATGTGACTCATGATTCTACAGCTGCTGGAAAATGAAGTCACTGATTTCACCACGCAAGACCGTGAACTTTAAGTGTCTCATCTGGATTTGATTTTTATAAGTAAATGAACTGCAAAGAGGATCTTTACTTCTTCTTCTTGACTATTTTTCTCGTGAGTTAATTTGAGTTCCATACAGAGACATTTCCGTAACTCTTGGCTGTATTCCTGACGTGTCATGAGCTTCCGCAGGGAGATTGCTGTGGGATTTACTATGGTTGGTTATGTGTTCCTCTAGTTGTCTTTGCAGTCACCACCCTCCTTTATTTATGAGGTACTCCTCCTCTCTCTTTTTCTTCTCCTTTTTAATCACACTCCATTTACAGCTTTCACCAGATCTGCTCTTCTGTTCACTCCTGCAAAGTTTGCATTCCTCAGCTCGGCACTCGTGAGATTTCTAGAATTCCTAGAAATAGTCTTTGTGTCATTGCTTTGGATGAGAGCTGGAGAAATCCACGCAGCCTCATAAAAAGCAAAAGAGGGAAAAGTGGCTTTTTATTCACTCAAGCTTTTCCCTCTCTCTTTTTTTTTTTTTAGTGTCTCTGACCAATGACTTAGGCCCTGTTTACACCTGGTATCAAGATGCGTTTTAGTCAATCGAATCACAAGTAGACGAGGGAGACACATACGCGGTTGGTGTTTTAATCCGTCTCTTTTGTCCACTTTCAACCACTTCTGTCCTGATATCTTCGAGAGGAGGGTTTATGGGCGGGTAAATCTTTAGGTCTGCAAGACAAAATAAGCTTGTGCAATTTACATATGAATGTGCACAGATTGTGGGAAAACATACGGAGAGCATCAGCTTTTGTTTCTGCTCTAACAGCCGCAAGATCAGCCGAACACTGTGAGTGTGTGTTAGAAATCAGGAATGGTGAGATAATATTGTGCTTTGTCCGTTTTTCCCTCTTCAAACCAAACTTGGGTCTTCAGCCGACAAAGTTTATATCCCGTCTGGCTACAGCTCTTCCCATAATGTTTATGCATCAGGTCAGTAGGCGGAGAGTAGACGGTCTTTTGTGGCTGTTTGAACACATTCGACCACATGAGCGTTTACACTACGAAAGCAATCCGGTCGAATGCGTTTTCTACCTCTGGAAGTGGTCGAAAATGGACGAGCTCAAAGCGTTTTACATCCAGTTTAAACCTGTGTTTAGTGTCGTCCACTTGTCATCTCATCTTAATACCAGGTGTAAACAGAGCCTTACTTATTTACCATGTAGCGGATGAAGTGACGTCTCGGTTTATAGCAGTCTGGAATCGCAACTATTGTGTTTTCTTCTATAACAAACTTGTGCTCATTTTAGGTTCTCTTTGTGTAGGCGGTGGCGGGTCGTAGTGATTCAAAAGAAACATGAAATTAAAATTGATCTTGCACCATCTCTGAACCAATAGCCAAATAGTTTAGACTTTTTTTCTTTTTTTTGCATTCTAAAATCACATTAAGCTTCAGCTTTTACCATTCAATCAATTCCTGATGGATAAAATCAAAGTCCCGCAATGTTTTTTTCATTGTTAAATGATCAAGTTCACTCAAATGCATCACATAATGGAAGTAAAATGGGATGCATGTGTTGACTTAAAGGGATAGTTCAGCCAAAAACTTGTATGACACAAAAGTATATTTTTCTCTATACATTAATAGTCTGTGGGATCTAATATTGTTTGGACCCCAAAGCTCTTCAAAATATGTTGCACAGAATGGTGGATATTGATTGCACAGCAGGACTTTCATAGAGAAACGAGCTGCTCCTCGTCCACTGGCAGCATTATGTAATTGAGTGGAGGTTTTGGTCTCCTGAGTGAACTGAAGTTAGTTATGGTTAGTGGAGTGAGGCCTGGGTTGGCTCTGCTCTGGTGTAATCATGTGGCTCTGTGATTTGAAGTCCAGGTCACGCAGGCTCCAGAGCTAAAAGTGTCCCACAGGGCCATTCTCAAAGCCTTTAAGAGATGTTTTGCTGCTCCAATAAAAGTATGTTTTACAGTTTGAAACTGAGAATGACTGGTGTCTCCAGTTTCACACCAGCAGCTTAACTTAAGTGTTAATAATGTGCAGAATCACAGCAAATTAAGAACCTTCCACACAGAGACACTGAGCTGAGGAAACCGAAAAGGAAAAAATATAAAATCTTTACTCACCCTGATGTAATTTTTATGTTGAAAAAACATTACTTCCTTCCTTCCGTGAAACTGAAAGGATACTCTTTTCTTTTTTCTTTTTTTTTTCATAATTTAAAAGTAGAAGGTGGTTTATAATGTCAAACTCTCCAAAATGGACACACACACACACACACAAGTACTTCCACACTGTATTCCAAGTCCTCTGAAATGCAAGTATTGGTGGTTGTTCTTGTACATTTGGATATTTCTTAGCTAGTTGTGCTCTATTGAAAAATGTGCATGGAATTATTGGCTGTAATGGTTTTCTAATCTTGCTAAAGAAAAAAGAAATTGCAAACAATAACACCATTTCAACATTTACTTTTCCAATTCAGCCCTGTGCAAAGCATGATGGGAAGTGAAAGTCCTGTTTGCTTGGGTTACTTAATTAAAACATGTTATTTTTCTCCCAATAATGCAATTTTGACGGTTTATTTTCTTACAAATTTGGTGTATTTTATTTCCCTGCAATGACTTGTTCCAGTCCCTAATATGTGTGTGTGTAAACTTAAATTTACCAAATAAATATAGGAATAAATAAATTTAGATATTTTTAACCTATTTTTTGAAATGCCTTCCGCATTCTCCTTGAAGCGGTTTGTTTGCCCTTGTACTTTTGGATTCCAGCACTTTACAGCACTGTAAAGGTGTGTAGTGTGTGTGTGTGTGTGTGTGTGTGTGTGTGTGTGTGTGTGTGTGTGTGTGTGTGTGTGTGTGTGTGTGTGTGTGTGTGTGTGTGTGTGTGTGTGTGTGTGTGTGTGTGTGTGTGTGTGTGTGTGTGTGTGTGTGTGTGATCTTTCTGTTGCCCTTGGGTGGTGGCCTGTTTTGAGGGATAAAGGCAGGTCACGTCAGGCCTGCCTGAGTTGGCTGAATCAGGTTTAATTGGGCTTTATGGGTTGTTTGGAGCTATTTCAGTCTGAGGTCTCCCCTGGCGTCCGGGCTTCATGTTGGCTGAAGGCCTGTCGCTCTGATATGCGTGTGCATGAATTACTCTCCGGCCTCCGGTTTCCCATGCGTGCTAATAGCGCTCTAACTCGTTAAAACACAGATTAAGAATTCAGGCTGCGTCTGAAGCCAATTTGTCATGGAGATCTCATGGTGTTGGTGAGTTATGTCCATGTGGTGGCCTCTGATTAAAGGTTCACAAACCATTTACAAAAAACACTCCACAGTAGTGGCACATCCATATTGTGCTCAGGTTGTGTAAATGTTCTCTTCCTGTAGTGTCTTAATAGACTACATATTTAGTTAGTCAGAACTGTGAAAGTTGTGCTATTTTTATCCTGCTTTCGCCATATATAGAACAAGTGCAGCTGAGGACTAAGAGGCAGGACTAATCAAGTAGTTGCCTACTTTTTATAACAAATGAAACCCAAAAATGGTACGTTTGTGTTGCGGATCAAATTGAACATGCAATTTGCCAAAAATCGACACCATGAAAAACACTATAAAGATTCATGGAATTACAGAAAACCTCTATTGAAGCTTGTCAGAGATGGGGAAAATGTGTCCAAAATAAATCCAAAATAAAAGTTTATTTACACGTGTGTGCACTGTGTATAATTATTTTTGTAAATATAAATACACACACATGCATGTATATATTTAAGAAATATTTGCATGCGTGTATGTATATATATTTATACATAATTTATATATAAATAACACATTTTTCTTAAATATATACATTCATGCATGTGTGTGTATTTATATATACAAAAATAATTATACACAGTGCGCACACATATATTATATAAACACATACTTTTATTTTGGATGCGATTTAATCTTTGCCCATCACTAGAAAAAATATAAAATGTAATAATTCCCATTTCTGTTGGGTTATTTCTAATGTGTTAAGTGGTCAATTTGGCCCACATATTGTTCAAAATTAGCTGCACAATCACAAAATAAATAAAATGTTCCTTTGATTCAGAAGACGAGTCTTCAATTTAACAAGTTCTCATGCATAATGTTTGCTACAATAAAGTTTTTTTTTATTGATTTTTAAGTTTTATTTATTTTGGCAAATTGCATGGAAACCATTGGGCAGGCCAGTATGTCCCCAGCCTAAAAGTTGTAAGAAACATCTTTTCTAAAACACATGCACATTCATGACCATAAATGACAAATGTTCACGAAATTGACCCCAAGACAACAGGAGGGTTGCAGGATTGTGCAGTGCAGGGCTCATTATGCAGGGTGTGTATGGGAACAGTAGTAAACAGGATCTTTCCCTCCGTCCTAATCACAGCCCTGCTGTACAATACGCAGTAAAGCATCCGCCACCGTCGCCACCGCGGGACAGCGAGCACAGGGCAGAGACGGCGTTAACCCTTCCCTTCAACATCCGCTCCTCATCCTCTCACTCCGGATCGGTATCTGTCCTTTATTCCCATTCACAGCGTTTTGTGTGAGATTACATGTTTATTGAACATATAGTTCAGACCTAATCTGATGGCTGGACCATTGTGTAATCGCTGATATACAGACACATCAAGTTGAATTCTTTAATTCTATAATGGAAGTTTTTTTTGTTTTTTTTTACTAGGCACAAAAATTGGGTGAAAACCAAAAAAAATTCTCGGATGCATCTCAGTTCTCTCTCCAGTGATTCTGAATCGACTCTGAGTTTAGTTTTTTCCAGCATTCTCATGATGACACTTGTGTGCACAAGAGAACATTGTATTCTGCTTGCTATAAATCACACACAGTTTGTATTAATTTACAATCGTATTATTAAACGTTAACAAGGGTTAATAAATATCGTGACAAATGTATTTTGTGCTGTTTACACGACACCGTTTTCCACTAAAAACTGAAGACTTTTTATGCAATTTGGCCGTTCATTTACACAGCAACGGCGTTTTGAGTGCCTGAAAACTCAAACTCTTGAAAATGGGTTTCAAAGTGCAAGTTTTTGAAAATGGTCTCCGTGTAAACTGAAGACGATGACGTCATACACATGCGTATTACGTGTCCAGTTTATAGTGTTTCATCTCCATCTAATGGCCTGGCAGCAGAATACAGCGTTTGTAGTCGTTTTCGCGGATCCGTGTGAATGGGGATCGTTTTGACAATAGGGTCGTCTGTACTCGGAAAATTTAAAGGAAAAACTTCCATGTTTTAAGCATATCGTTGTCGTGTAAATGTACCCTTAATGCATTAACCAGTGTTAACAAATGGTCCCTTATTGTAAAGTGGGTTACACGTTATTTTAAGATGTCATTGTTACGGTGTAATTATACATGTAAGTACTGAGTAATATTAATTAACTACATGTACTTACAATGGGGTTAGGATTAGGATTTGGTTGAGGGTTAGTTGCATGTAATTATGCATAATTTACTGTTATTACTAAGTACATGCAACAAAGACACTGTAAAATAAAGTGTTACCGTAAAGTGTTACCAATTATTTTTCCCAGCCCTAATGAGTTGAATGCCATTTCATGTTGACTTTTAATATGCTAAACAAAAATGACAGAGTACAGTAGCAAAAAAAAAAAAAAAAAAGTGTATGATTGTCAAATGGTGACTCTTCAGTCTTTCTCTAGCTTTTAATGTCTCCTGTTTGTCGCTCCGCACAAGATTATTTCCGTAGCTGTGTAATATCCACGAATGTTTCTGAAAGCATTGATGTACATACTTTTCAAACGCACTGCTAATAAAAGCCATTTCATCATCATCATCATCATTATGATCCCTTGCGTGGGAAGAGACCTCTGTTACGCCAAGGCTTTGACATAAAGACCTCAGATGTTGTGTGTAATTTTTTTCTCCCCGAGTAACATGTAATTATTGCGGGTTATTGTATGGCTATTGTGCAGCTGCCTATATTTCAGACTGCAGTCATTATACATTGTTTCTGAGCCCATTTAGGAGACGAAGATGATGAAAGGCTGTTAAAGCAGCGGTTCTCGACTGCTTTTGCTTCAGGACGCAGAACAATGTAGGGCATCCAAATATAGTACCAGAATAACATCCCTTTAGAATTTTTGGAGGTAATTTTCAACTTCGTATCATCTGTTTTTACAGCAGTGGCTAAAAGTGATGTCCGGAGGGGATATTTGTTCTTAATGAACCCTACGAGTTCAGCTTAACCATCAAAATATGAGATATTTTAAATATGAAGGAAGAACAAAACACTCAACTTGGTTAAGTTATTCATCTGACAAAAATATTTGGCAATCTAAAGCTACATGTTTTATTGTACTATGCAAAAAAATAGAAGCATAGAAAAACAAAAAGCTAACAGGAAAAGGATGCATTGACTACAACATGATCAGTTATTAATATTCCATTGGTTTTCTCTTGCATTGGCATGCGTTTATAGTTTTAGTAATAAATTGTTTCATTGCGTTATCACAAAAAAAAACAATCGACTCCAAGCACAACTACGCAATACTGTATGCTTACAAAATCTTTAACACATTTTTAATATTATTTAAATAATGGGCGAAGATGTACATTTTCCACACACACAAAAAAAATATTTATTATTATTATTATTATTATTATTATTATTATTATTTTATTTAAAAAAATTATGCCTGCCTTCATTTTTTTTTTTTTATATTATACGTTAAACCATCCAATTTGTATATTGACGGTCCTTTTTTAGGATCACCATGAACTGTAAAGCCCCACTAAGACACTACCAAAAAAAATATCACCAGGACTCAGATACTCTGACTCACTGCTTAAAAAGTCTCGCAGAAAGTGAACGACTGGTGCATTTTCACTGTGTGTGTGAGAGAGAGAGAGAGAGAGAGATATAAAGAGAGTGTGCGTCCAAGAAAAGCCGCCTCTCTCTATTCATCTTGGGTCAGTCAGTGAGTCTTTGTGTTGAACTGCTGGCGTTGAGAGGTCAGCTGTAAATAAGCGTTTGGATGACAGCGCTGACCACCAGCTCTGCCCTTTATAGCAGGAGACGCCGTTCTGAACCCCAGAGGCAATGAGAAACGCTCATCTGTCCGGGATACATAGGCACGGCACACTGGACAATAAAATCGTCATCCGAGCCGCAGGCCGTAGTTAATGTCAACACATTAGCTTCTCATTAAGCTGTCTGTTCAGTTCATGAAGACAGAGACATGTGTTTTAGAATGCCACTGGAACCTCATAAAGACAAAATGGGATGACTTCATTTGCGACCCGTGTTTGTGTTTCTACTCCTGGTTTTTCTAGCATGAGCTGTTTTCCTGGTCATTTGAAGGCTGTTTTGACACACTGTTTGTGTGAGCTGGAATTGAATTAGACAGGTGGCAGTGGGATACCAAAATGCAGCATTGGTGAGCACAAGAAACTTTTCAACGGTAGTGTACATGCATATTTTTTAAATGACCCCATTGAATATGAATGGGTGTTGTGTGGCTGTTATCTGGTGTCTGTTAGCGCCGTGGCATCTGCAGTGTCCCTGAGAAGTATTTGCACTCTTACGCTACATTTAAATGGGTCACAACTCACTTTTATCTGGATCCCCTCAAGTCCACTTACTGTATAATTTCAGCCCATTTTCTTGTTCTTTTTTGCCATCTGAATCAATCCCCCTGTTGTGATTGGCTAACACCATTGCATAGGAAAAGCGCCTGTGTCACGAGTCACAACACAGTCTCATCATTATAGCTTTCAACCTCAGTCATCCATTAATGGTGTAATTTGTCATTAGCCTTTTCAGTACGTCACTGTGGTATTTCTGGAAAACAACCAGGCCAAGACTCTCGCTCCAGCGAAGTGACGTTCTGTCCCGTGAGACAGTACTAACAGTCGAGGATTGTTTGCGTCTGAACTATCTGTGGTATGTGCTGTGACTCTTCAGGATTTTCCCTGATGTTGCTGGGTGGGATGACCGGGTTAGCTAGTGCCACATCACTTTTACGTAACTCGTAAGCTTTATTTGGATAGTGTTTCGCATTAACTCTACCTTCCTGGACCACCAGTTGGTGGTTGAAGATATTCTAGGGTCCAATCCAACATAATAAGAGAGTTTAATTAATAGCAAGTGTCTGATTCCCAAAGCTGCCCAAAATGTAGTAGAAGCATCAAATAAGATCCTCCTTTATTTTATACATTTATACAAGTCTTGCTGGTTTCATGATGTACACGTGTCTGAAGCCTGTAGCGTAACCGCATGGAGAATTTTAAGCTATTCTAAGACTAAAATGATTGTATATCATTTTCATAAACTGAAGGGAAATGAGAAACTAAAAACAGTTTTAAAAACTGACTAAAAGTAATATTTAAAACTTTGTTGGTCTGAGTTGCAAAATCAAGTGTCATTTCAGTATTTATATATTATTACAGTTTTTATTTTGAATGCTTTTATTTTCAGTTTTCATTTTCAATTTTAGTTAAATGTTTTTTAGTTTTTTTGTAATTTTTAATATACTTTTGTAATTTTTAGGTTCAATTTAATTTTCAGTAATTTTAGTGCTTAAACTTATTTCAGTCAGTTTTCTGGGCAACATTGAATGACATTTTAACATATATTCAAATAGAAATTTGTAATGAAATTTCACAGTATTGCTGTTTTTACTATATATTTGATCAAATAAATGTAGCCTTGATGAGCATAAGAGACCGGTTTCAAAAACTTTGAAAAATGACTGACTTTTAAATGTTACACCGGGTCTACACCGGACACGACAAAGCGACCAATGCAAATCTATTTGTCCTTTGTGTCAGAAACGGAACGAAGCATCAGTTTACAGCCGGTGAACACTAATCTAGTGTAGACAGCAGCACTGATTATACACGTCTCTGATTGGTCGCGCTGCAGTGTCTCTGGGCGCTCTGACCGCTGTGGGGCGGCCGTAAGAAAATGCCTTCCGTCACACCCTTGCATACTTGCTGTCTTATCGAAATCTCACACCCTTGCTAACACACAACCTCAAGATTCTCCCGCTGTGCCCGTCTCAGTCCGCTGGTATCTGAGGCATCAGAAGCAGTTACAGTGACTCGACGTCTCTGGCGTTTCACCAGCTTGGTTATGAGGTGTGGAATTATTGTTATTCTTCATTTAACTGTCATGTCCAAAGTCAAGTCAAATTATGTATCACTTTATTTGAGAGCATTTTATGTATGCGGATGCAATTGGACAAGCTTATCTCTTATGTTTTCCCGAAAATGTTAATGTTAATTGGACTAAAACTTACTGACTTCACTCAGGGTATAAATACTTTTTTCAATATATATATATATATATATATATATATATATATATATATATATATATATATATATTTATTTATTTTATTTTTTCAATTAGGACAGATTTTGTATTTCTTTTTGGGACTAATTGATCGTAAATTTATTCTTTTTAAAATCCAGTACCTTTTCTATACAAACTCTAAACTAATTTGGATCTACAGAAGAGCATATTCTAGTCTGAACCTCTAGTCTGGCCTTTCTCTGCTCATCTACTGCATCTGAAATAGTACAGTATGTTCTACATTTGAGAAATCCATAACGTTTCAAGAAAAAAATAGTTATTGAAAAAAACAAAATATTGTTACTGACAAAAAATGTATCCAAAAATACTGTTAAGTTCAATTTCATAGGAAGTGAAAATGGGTCAATTTGACCGCCTTTATGCATTCTTGGGGTAGTGATACCAGAAAGAAGTAAAAAAAACATCCTATGACTAAGAAATATGAAAATGACACTGAGGGTCCAAAACAAGTTTTTTATTTAGTTTTTTTTTATTCATGGAATATCAAATAAATAAATGTTTCATTGATAAAATGTTTTTAAAAAATCACAGCATTCCGGGTCAATTTGACCCCCTTTATGCATTCTAGGGTTAAAACAGCAAGATCTGAGAAACTAGTTTCTATCCACATATAATCTACTTCTGTGAGTAATTCTTCACAGTTTATAAATCTACCGGGTAAGTGTTTAATTTTCAACTTGTCATTGTTGTGAGAGCTTTAACAGAAGATCTAGTCAGTGGATTTGCCAGAGTTCATGAGGTTCATGTATGTTTTCTTAGTGAAATGGTAATGTATGACCAGTTTGTCCACTCGAGTGCTGAAATAATCGAATGCGTACCAATCTGTATGAAGACTGAAATTAACATTTTAATTATTACATTTGGCCCACGTTGCTCAAACGTTGAAGGACTTGGCGTGCTGTGGATGTTTCTGGTGTAGTTTCTTCTGTGTCGTTGTGGAGCTCCATAGAAACCTGCTGAACTTCCAGCTCAATATCCAGACCTCGCGTTCTTCTCAGCAGATGCGCAGCTATGAAACGCCAAACATTTATGTCCTTTTTTTATCTCAAGTAAGATCAAGACTTTTATATAATTACACAGATTACAGAACAAACCAAAATCTTTCCGCAGGAACTGCCTGACCACCAGCGCAAGGACGAGTGCTCTTGGGATCTGCTGTTTTGCACCTGTTTTTCTCCTTTTGAAGAACTGGTTTTGCGGCAAGATTTGTCAGTTTTGTACCTCGTAGAGTCTGATGAGGCCTGCAGATGTTGAGTCGGGGCTTTGCAGATGTGACCTGCTGTTTATTTTTATCAGGCTAACATAGACTGTTTGACTGAAGTCATAATGACCACTGACATTGAGTTATGCACATCAAACAAAATAAATTATCTGCAGCAAATGGTGTTGTCAGTCTGCGCTAATTAATAAATGCAGTGTCCACGTGTTCAAATTCATTGAGATTCAGTGCTCATGCAAGCAATGTGAGGCTTGCAACATTCCTCAGACAGGAAGGTTTAGTGTTCTGATTTGAATATCCTCACATTTTATTATTATTATTATTATTATATTATTTTTTTAATTGAAAATGACCCAAGCCAGAATCAAACACTGGCTGCCCGATCAGGTTGTACTGTACTGTTACAAAAAAAACAAAAAACAATTGTAAAGGCCCGGGTATGCTACATTTTCTGCGTTTCGCTACGTCTCATGCATGCATGTCGTGTCCGCAGAACTTTCAAACTATATTCAAGCGCGTTTGGACAAGTTAAACACATGTATGGTATAAATGCTTTTTATACTCTACCAGATGTCAGAGGGCAGCACTGATGAAGAATACTGTGGGCTTGAGTAACCGATGTTTTGTAAATTTGGTACCTTGCTACAACATGCTGCAATTCAACAGAATTCAGGCAGAATGCTGTGAAACGTGAAAGCAACGTTAAGATTTAGGGATTTAAAAATGCATCTATGCCTGATTTGATGATAATACTTGTCTGTTTGTTTTTGCAATTTTAGATTTTGGTTTAGATTTTACTATTTCATGAGCTGAAATAGTAATATGGAGCCAGCCCTTTTGCCTGAACACAAACACTTAATGTATTTTTAAATCAAAAATAGACTTGATGTGCTTGTGTGCCGTTATAAAATCCTTTGGTTTTACAGCTCTTCGGGTGATTTCTGACTTCAGATGTGTTTCAGCTCATGTTCTCTTTCCTTCCAGTCGGTGGTGAAGACGGGTCGGCTGCTCGTCAGTCATGAAGCTCCAGTGACCGGAGGCTTTGCAGCTGAGATCAGCTCCACTGTTCAGGTAAGAACCCGATGGGAAATCAAGGCTCTTGGGGATGTCATGAATTAGAGATTGACCAGTACTGATTACGTTCAGACAGCGCCTATTAACACTCGCAAAGCACCAACTGCAAGTAGAAATTGGCATTGACGAGCATATGAAACGTATATGTCGATCGCCAGTTGGCCCGTAACATTTTTGAGAGGATGAATATGAACAAACATGAACGGCACTTGGACAGTGCTGCATCGTCACGAAAGTTTAAGCCTTGCCAATTTACATATTCAAGCTCAAGAAGATGCAAAATGGAACTCAATTCGTTACTCACACGCAGTTTAAACATCCGTGCGCTCCCAGAAAGCCACGTCTCAGACAGCGCACAAATGCTAAATTGAGTTCTCTTTCATGTCTTCTTGCGCTTGAATGGAAAAATTCACACAAAATGATGCCAAGAAATGTCTCTGTGAGTATCCTAGAAAACATAATTGAGCATGTCTTAATTGAACGTAAATAGTTAAGAAAGAAAACGCATGTGTACAGTATCAGTATATTGGATCCGTGCATAATGTCCTAAAGTGACAACAGCCTAATATTCCTGCTGCTGTCTGTGTTTTTAATCTTTATCAAACTGTTCTTGACTGAATATAGACCTACCTGAATAACCCACCTGAAAAACACTGTTTGTTTCATTTATATATTTGTTCTATTGTATGTAATTGTGCCATTTGTACTTGTAATTTGATTATTTGTGATTGATTTAATTCTGTTTACTTGTCTTTCATAATGTTTTAAATTTATATTAGTTAGGCTAGTAGTTTTAGCTGTGGTATTGAAATTGGAAGAGAGAATTGTGAAATTTCACTGGTATCTAAAATGTTGGTGTCGTAACTGCAAAAACAGGCCATTGGCAGGTGTGACTAAAAGTTAGTTTTAGGCCCCGTGTTCAAGTGTTTAAGAACTGTGATGCAGACATTTTTCTGCATTTTGACAGTTTACAAAATAATATTTGGACTTAACTGTGCCATTTAACTTTAGACCTGTGGCCAGTTGCATAAATTAGTCTCTCTCGATTAAACCTCCGAACTAATCTGACCAACTAGCTGTAAGCCAATGGATAATCATCATTCTTTTTGTTCAAATTCAATTTAAACCAATTTACGTGTAGATGATCCTATAATAACACTGAAGATCTCCATGTCAAAGAAGGCGGAGCTTCAGAGACGCACCTACCTTTTACGCAATCGCCAAGGACCAATAGAAGTGCAAAGGTGTTTATCAGCCGGAGCAAACTTTTCCAGAATGTCCCGTTTCGAACTTCCGAAACTAACTCCTAATGAACTTCGTTTTGGCCTCATTTTGTTTCAAATGACGTCAGACAGAAAGCAACTTTTACATCAACCAAACGGTTGACGTGCGAAAACAGCCTAATGGTTACTTCACATCTTGTTTTGTAGTGGAATGATCAGAAAACTTTCTTTTTCACTCTGTCTGACATTTCTAGTTGCCCATCAATCAAATGTCTTTGATGGAAAAGAGTGTTAACAAATCCTGCCTGAGAGGTCAGAGTTACAGCAGTGTTTCAAGAAACAGTTCTTATCAATGTGGCAAACGGTTGTGCTGCTTCATATTTATTTATTTATTTTTCAGGATACATGACAAAAAAACTCAAAAGTACAGCATGTATTTGAAATAGAAATCTCTGTATAATCTTTAGTGTCACTTTTGATCAATTTAATGCATCCTTACTAATGTAATTTCTTTAAAAACATTTGTACTGACCCCAAGTTTTTGAACAGTAGTTTTTGAACAAGAGATTCATCCATGCGTAGATGCAGGGCAAGTCTTTAAACATAAACATCAGTCACGTTTCCATTGACGTCAAAGTTTGTTAAAGCACCTGTGTGTGTGTGTTTGAGCAGGGTTGGGTATGAGTCAGCCGGATGTGCACAGATAATGGCATTGAACAGAAAAGTTGCACAAAAAAAAAAAGGCTATCAGCTGCACTGAGTAAAACCTGAACTATGGTCAAGCTACTGATGTCTGCGATAACGGTGGCCAAATGAATCTGCCCCCCAACAAAACAGTAGTTATCTTTATAGTCCGTTCTTGGTGTGAACAGGCCTTTAATGTGTTCTGTTGTATTTAAAGGGTTAGTTCACAAATCAAAATTATCATCAATTACCATATTTTCCGTAATACGTGCTGCTTTTTTTTTTTTTTTTTATCATCTAAAACGTGCTAACATCACAGCCTATTCATAATAAAACTAAAATTCAGTCAACCAAATATAATTAAAATGATTGGATTTGAAGCTCAAATCATGTGTGGTGTTGAGGAGATTTCTGCAGAAATGGTAAGAGTCTAGTTGTGTTATTCTGTCACAGTAGAGACGCATTCAGCTTCATGCAGTCACTGAGCAGATGATCTTACAGAAGCTGAGCCTGTGACAGCAGATGAGCGCCCTGTTATTCCTGGATCCAGAGCTGGATTTTTCAGATTGATCTCTGTGTTCCTGGACAACTCCATGGAATAGTTGAAATAATATTCAGTATCATCTGTCTCGTTCTCTTTGTCTGTGTATGAATAAAGCAGCCAGTTTCCTCTGGTGTGTGTGTGTGTGTGTGTGTTTGAGGGGTCAGGTGTTGCCTACATTATGGGGACAAAATGTCCCCACAAGGATGGTAATACCAGAATTTGTTGATCTTGAGGGGACATTTCTTTGGTCCCCATGAGGAAAACAGCTTATAAAGCGTACTAAATGATAAGCATATTGACAGCTAAATTAGAGCTAATATGAGCACTTTCCACAGTGGTGAAATTGATTAAATATGTGTGTATATGCTATAATTCTCTGAACGTCATTCCATTTTTAATTCCACTTCATTAAGTTTAACTTTCAATAATGCATTGTTTGCTACTTCAGCTCATAGTTCAGTTCATTGTGATTTATAAGGCATCTCAAATCAGTTCTGAACGTCACAACCGTGATTTGTGAAGACCTATGGGTAAAAAAACATGAGAAATATCCAGTCCTGACGTTTGTTGCTGTGTTGAGATGATTTGATGTTTCTGCGTGTCTGAGTCGCTCGCAGTGACTGTAAAATCTTCTGACGTGCACAAACGCTGACCGCCATCAAGCGAAAAGTAGCATGAAGTTCAGAATGATTGTCTAAAAATGGCCTTTCAGATCTGTGATATATCATGTACTAAAGGATCTGGAGAGGAACTTGTGCAAGTGTCAGTGAACATGAGATGATTTACGCTTTTAGTCGTTCAGTTTTCAGACTGTGGTTTATTGCTGTACAGTATGTCCCAGAACTAAATTATTTACGTATTTAGTTTTTATCATTAACGGCTGGTCATAAAAAGCCTCATTGAGGTTGATTTTGGATTTTATGTTCTAACGTGGGAAACTAGATAAATTAACTGGCATTGAAACACATGTTTCGATACAGATTTATTTTTCTGCTTTCTTTGAATGTGTATTCAAATGTTTCATCTTATTTCAGGGTGTCTGTCCTCAAATGCCTTTGGGCTCCTCAAATACGTGGTGCGCAATTGTCTTTTTTGGCTCTCACGCAGTCGGTAATATGGGCATTTCCAAGTCACGATAGTCTTTGAATACTCTCTAATCTGTGGCTGTTGCTGGTCCCACTCTGACAGCAAAAATGTGTTTGTGAGTGGACGTATTACCTAAGGCTGCGTTTACACTTGGCATTAACATGCAACATGTATCCACAGGATGTTGTCCACATACACATTGAAAAGACAAGTGTAAACTTCTGATGGGAATGTTATCAGTGTGTAATGTAAACGCTATCCAGCCATCATGCCTGCATTCACAGGTGGACACACACACACACACACACACACACACACACACACACTCCTCATTTGCAAGATTTGTAAAATGTCCCCCGACTGAAAACTGTTTTTTAAAAGAGAACCCACCACTTCAGGTCGACTGTGTACCGGAGCCGTCCTTTTCTTTCTTTTTTTCTTGCGAGATCTGATCTGTTATCCATATCCACACAGAAGCCACTTGATGTGGACAGGTGTAAACGCACCGTGTCCTGATTGGCTTATGATCCGATCTCCTTGATCGCATCACGGTGATCGCATGTTAATACTAAGTGTAAACGCAGCCTAAGATACATTAAAGATACACATGTATGTATCAGGATATCAGGAATTTGGGATCAGTAAGAAATTAATACTTTTATTCAGCAAAAATGCATTAAATTTAGATATTTAGATGATTAGAAAAGAAAAAAAAAGTGTTTTCAATAATCAGAAATGTTTCTTGAGCAGCAAATCATCATATTAGACTGATTTGTGAAGGATCATGTGACACTGAAGACTGGAGTAATGATGCTGGAAATTCAGCTTTGATCACAGGAATACATTACATTTAAAATATATTCACATAGAAATTTTTAATTGTACTAATATTTCACAATATATTACTGTTTTACTGTATTTTGGATCAAATGATTGCAGCATTGCTGAGCAGAAGAGATGACTTTACAATAAATCAGTAGTGTATATACTTTATTATATATGTGTACAGTGGCCCCAAGAAGCACACATACAAATATATAAATGTCATCATCAGGGATAGATTACCCAAAAATGAAAATTATCCTATAATTCCCTCAAGCTCAAGCCATTCCAGGTGTATATGACTTCTTCTTTCAGCCAAACAAAATTATATTTAGTTATATAAAAAAAATATCCTGCTCTTCCCAGCTTTATAATGGGAGTGAATGGTAACTGAGATTTTGAAGCCCAAAAAAGAAGTGCATCCATCATCATAAAAAAATAACCCATACGGCTTCAGGGGGTTAATAAAGGCCTTCTGAAGTGAAGCCAGCTGCTTTCATAAACAACAAATTATGAAAGCAGATGCCGCAACATGAAGAGTGTTGTTCTTACACTGCATTGAAATGTTTTTTCCTCCTTTCATCGGGTCATCTTGCAAGTCTTTGGCAGTGAATTGAGTGTTTTTCTCAGTTGCTCTGATCAAACATTTTATTCCCCTTAAAGATATCGTGCTTTTTCTTCAAAACCTCTAATAGTTTTATGAATAATGAATAAGGCTGCCAGTTGTGTCTCTAGAAACGTTTGGTGTTTGGGGAATCTTCTTGTAGCCATAGACTTTCTAATGCAATAAAACAATTTGTTCTCTGTAGTTTCTGTGAGAGCTCTTTTGACTTATATATTTGCTTCTCAACTTTAGCACACGCACGGGTTAAATGTATGGTTGCGTAACAGCACGAGCTAATTCAGTTTTGTTATAGAGTTTCCAAAGGCTTAATTGTGTTTTAACACAATTTTGTACCATACCATACAAATAAGTGACTTTAAAACAGCAATAACTTATAACTCATATGCATCACATTATATTTTGACATTATCACTTTTAATTTGCCACTAAACTGTTATAGATTAAAAAAAAATCTCTGTATCTTTAGAAAAGCTTACATTTGTAAATGATTACAGTCTCCAGGTATAATAACTGTATAATGATGCACTTCTCATATGTGACCCTGGACCACAAAACAAGTCACATGGGTACATTTTTTGCAATTGAGATTTATACATCATATGAAAGCTGAATAAAAAAAAGATTTCCATTGATGTATTGTTAGGATAGGAGAATATTTGGCTAAGATACCACTATTAGTGCAAAAAAATCAAAACATTGAGAAAATCGCCTTTAAAGTTGTGCGTTTATGTTGCCGATTGTGCAGCATTCACTCACAAAAATAAATGCTTCATATATTTACGGTAGGAAACGTACAAAATATCTTCATGGAACATGATCTATACTTAATATCCTAATGAATTTTGGCATAAAAGAAAAATTGATAATTTTGACCCATGCAATGTATTGTTGGCTATTGCCACAAATATACCCGTGCGACTTGTGACTGTTTTTTCTGATCCAGGGTCACATATATGGATGAAACTGAAGTAGTGGCCTAGTTTTCAGTCCGCATGCAGTGTCTTCAGACAAGACTGCTCTTCTGTTCTCCTGCTTTTCCAGTAAGAGTATTTAATGGTTTCTTCTTGCTCTTCCCGTGGGTCAGGTTGGCAGGTACTCGTCCGCTTTGGGAATAAAGAATAAATGACCCAAAATTACCCTTGGCTTTAAAACTCTGGACAATTTGCTAAATATGTACTGTGGTGATTCAGACCTCCAACTGTTGCTGATGTTAGATTGGTTTGCTCTGTCTACGTTTGTGTTGTAGTCCTGCTGAATGTGCACGTGTTTGGACCGCTTGGGTTCGTTCTGCGGAAACGTGACTTCGGAAGACCTGGAGTACAGCGCATGAGTTGTAACTAAACTACTTTGATGCTTTGATTATCCAAGCAGTGATGGTGGAAGAGAGTATAGAGAACATGGATGAACAAATGTAAATGCCAAAAACATCAAAAGCTTGAGTTGGGAGCGTAGAGAATGGGAAACATTATTTTCCTGCACTGAAGTGAACTGAAGCGAACAAATGTATTGCGTCTAATTTTAACTCCTGTGTATCAGCAGATGTCCTGATGTGTCCTTTCCTGGAGTCCATTTCCAGTCATTACGAACCACACCATTCAGATTCATCACATGGAGATAAAACTATTTCTGAGACGCAGAAGCACTAGGTTCATCTTGCCACATCAAATCCCAAAACGATGATTATGTGTGGCTCGAGCAGCGAATGCCAGGCTCGTTCTGACCACTGAGCGGCAGGACTCGAGCATCTGGGACCTGCCTCGCATCCGCAGGCTTTCCTGATGTCTCTCGGCAGAGCTGGAACTGCCTGCTGATGCAAACCTAAAACACATTTTTGTGTTTATTCAGGCTGTCATGTAAAGCATGCACAAAGCCCTTTAATGAAGCTTGACGCTCTTTTGTAGGCACTTCAGAAAACACCAGCAGACGAGAGAGTTCGCCCAGAGTGCGACATGTTTCACACTTTGCTCATGCATTTCTGAGTTCAGATTTAAAGCAGGGGAAAAGCCAAAAAGCATCCATTAAGAGTTGGAAGTGTCTTCGTGGACAGTAGATTTCAGTGTTGGCTTTGTATGAGGAAACATTAAACCCTTTATAGCTTTTCCTGATGCACAAGTTTTGATGGTTCTGTGAAAATAAGTGTTGTTTTGTCATTGGGAATTGGGTTTGTTCAGCTTCCATTTGGGATTTTTTTTATTTAAAAAAATAATTTTATTTTTAAGTTCTCCAAAAGCTTAAATCGAAGCCCATCCGCTCACCGGGGTCATGTCTAAGGACGTGAAGAGATTTTTTTTAATCTGTTTATCATCTTTTCTTGTTCCTCCATATTTAAGACATGTTCTTTAGTTCAACATTGTTCTTTCATAACTTACAGCGTTCACTGATGGACTTTTTTACTGAGTTTTGATGTTTCACAGCACTGGATATCAGTGGACCTATATTCTGCTGATCAACAGAAAAATACTCTTTAAAGCATGGGTTTTCAATCCTGCTCTTGGAGGCCCAACGTTTAGCTCGAACCCCAATTAAACCAGCTAATCGAGGTCTTACTGGGCATATAGAATCTTCCAGACAGGAGTGTGGAGGCAGGTTTGAGCTGAACTCTGCAGGACAGTGGCTCTCCAGGACCCAGTTTGGACACCCCTGATTTAAAGATTTAGTTCACCCAGTCATTTGCTCACCCTCATGTATTTCCAAACCTGCAAAACACAAATGAAGATATTGTTAATGAAACCTGTGAAGCCCTTTGAGAGTCTATTCCACCAAATCCTTCAAGCTTCATAAATGACTGAACCTGAGCCAACATGTTTGAGCTTCGGTTTTCCTTATTTGATGTGCTTGTATGAATGTGCGTTGACCAGTGTTTGTCTGTGAACAAAAGTCTAAATTAAATTTGTTCATCATATAAAGCGAACATGACTCTTCAGAGGACTTAAACAGCTTAAACTTATTAAACTGCTCAATTCATATGGATTACTTTTACAATCTCTTTATTATGAAGCATCAAAGTTTTGGTGGAATGGACTTGCAGTGGTGGGACAGAAATCAGAAATGTCATGAGGGTGAGTAAATTATGTCAGAAGTTTCTCTCTGAAATCAGCCCTACAATATGAAAATAATAAATTTCATAAGTACCCCCTCCCCCCCTCCCTTTGAAACCTACATCATAACTGGTGTCTCTTTAAAACTAGTATAAATAGACCCAGTTTTGTTGCAGAATTTACATGAACATGAATGTAGAACAGCAACAAATCAGTGATTTTTAAAGTTTTTCAGCTTTACATGATGAAGTAAATACTGAATAATGACACTATTTTCTTTTAGAGCTGCTGTACAGCTGAAATTAACTCTGTTTGCGTCATTGAATCATTTTCCTGTTACCTCTGTGAAGCTGCTTTGAAACGATCTGTATTGTATAAAGCGCTATATAAATAAAGGTGACTTGACACTTAATCAAGTCTAACTAATGGGAAGAATAACTAAATGCTGTAAATGGTTTATGACATTTTTATGATTTCGATAATAAATTAAAATAATAGTTTGCAATATCAAGCAGCATAACTGACTGTTTTTGTTAGCTAAAATAACTGGAAGCGAATGAGACCAGAAGCCTCGACACATTCAAGTTAGAAAACTTGCGTTATGAATAAGATGAATAGGCTCTGGGGAAAAAAAAAGAAAGATTTGTATGGTGTATATTAATGGAGCTGAATGTGTTCTCTGCAGGAGGAGTGTTTCCTCAACTTGGAGGCTCCCATCAGTAGGGTTTGCGGGTATGATACGCCCTTCCCGCACATCTTTGAGCCCTTCTACATCCCAGACAAGTGGAAGTGCTTTGAGGCCGTCAAGCGCATGATCAACTACTGAAACACAGGTATGATTTTTCTGTCACATGTACCATTATTATTTGACCCTGTAAACTGAAGCCTGAACCTAAAGCCTTTTTTTTTTAAAGAAAGAAAGTTGAGTATCTAGAGTTGAGTATCATATTTAATACATAAGGCTTTTATGGCTCATATAGTTTGATTTAATTAGAATATGCAGCTCATACTTGGAGGAAAAAACAGCTCTATTGTATTTAGAGGCCCAAACTGAGCAAAAATATGCAATTTGCTAGGCTAGAAATCTGGACGCACCCTAGCGGTCTCATCTAGCAACTCTCCGTTGGCTTGCGAGCTGGAAAAACCAAACTCTAGTCAGGCCAATCACATCGTGTCTAGAGTCGGTGGGCGGGCTTAACATAATGACGGCAGAGTTGTGACGGTTCCGCGTGAATTCCCTGCTACTTGAAAACAAAGAAGAGCTTCTGCTGGCAAACAGCAGTCTTTACAATCGGCTTTGGCCGCGACTCTGGAGGACTTTCTCAAAGAAAAGCTTAAAGAACGGCTCTGAAGTCATTCTTAAAAAAGGAAGATGTGTCCGGAGTTTTGCCGACCAGATACGGCAAAAGTTTAATCCATCAACTAGCTCCGCTGGTGGGAAACCGCTCTGGTTGGTTGTAGCGCTATCCTATTGCGTGCAGAGGGAATCTGAACGACAACCGTTAATCCCGCCCCTCGGATTGAGCCGTGCCAATGGCGTGTTCCCAGACCCAACATCTTGATGTGGGTCTGGCTTGTCAGGCTAGCAATTTGCTGCAGATGCTGATATTTTTATGTCCAGAACAGTATAGCAGATACTTACATAAAATCCTTTAAATATCAGTTGTCACTCTATATCTCCCAATAATGTTTAGTAAGATGATATTTATATTGTTCATTTTATGATCATAAACTCTGTATTTTAAAAACACATAATGCAATGCAATACAATGATGATGATTGTGAGTTGAACAAATAACTTGATTTTTAACATGATTTTTCAAAAAAGAAAATCAAGTAATCCTAAATTGCTTCAGTCCATTAAGTTTATTTTGAAATATTACTAACAATATAAAAGTTATTGTTATTTTTACTTTTTTACTAGAAAAATAAAGATTTCACTGCAAAAAGACACGTGAACCACAAGCTGAACGGGGACGTTTTTACAATTGTACTAAAAGGCCTTTTACTTGCTAAAAAAAGTCTGAACTATCAATCAGACAACAGAAGGCATGCAGTCGATTGTGTGCAACAGCTTTTGATCATGTTGATCATTTAGAGGCCTTCAAAATTTGTGTATCAAATATGATACAGTGGGCTTTATAAGGATAAACTGAGTCCGTATCGTGCAGATTCACATGCTCTCAGAATTCACTTCTGTGTAATTCTTAATAATCATTCTGTGTTTGTACAAAGTAGACTCACTCCCAAAGTTGCGATGATTGACACTCTGGTAACCATAGCAACGTTCTGGCATCTCGCTTATTAATATTACAGCGACTAAAGCCTGATACATTTGTAAGGCTGCTTCACAGAGCGCTCTCCTGAAGTGTTGCCATCCACTTAGTATAAGAGCTTTTGGGCTTTGATCATATAGTTATCAAAGGTGCAGGTCACGATATTTTGATCTTATTTTCAATATAAAGCATTTGCATTTATTACATTTTTTATGGGCTTGTTCTTGTTGGCAAGATCTGGCAACACGAATGAGTCAAGGCTCGTGCCTCTTTCCCTGTGATTTTCTTGCACTGCGCACGCAAAAAAGAGACACATCTCTGATGCACGGTTAAATGCGTCATTAACTAGTTGCTCAGTTCGTTCCGAACACACAGCGCAGATGTTTTTGCAAATGCGGTTGTCACCGCCTAAAGTTTTTCAGGGGTTAAAGGGTTAGTTCTCCCCAAAAATGAAAACGTTGTCATTAATTACTCTCCCTCATGTCGTTCCAAACCTGTAAGACTTTTTTTTTTTCTGAACTTTTTGATGAAATCTGAGAGATTTCTGTCCCTCCATTGAGAGATACACAACTACAACTACCACTTTGACGCTTCAAAAAGTTCTTTAAGAGATTGTAAAACTAATCCATATGAATTGAGCCGTTTAGTCCAAATTTTCTGAAGAGTCTCGATCGCTTAATATGATGAACAGATTTAATTTAGTCCTTTATTTACAAATAAACATTCATGAACACACACATCAGTTGTGGGAAACGGAAGCACGTTTGAGCTTCTGCATGAGGTTTGTTCTCGCGCGTCAAGCAGGTTCAAGTTGAGCTTCTGTTTATGTTCGCTGATCAATGTTTATGTGTGAATTAAATCTGTTCATCATATTAAGCGATCGAGTCTCTTCAGAAAATTTAGTTAGTTTAGAAAATTAGTTTTACAATCTCTTAATGAACTTTTTGTAGGGTGACCACCATCAAACAAACCAAATGTGGGACGATTATAAGTTTGTGTGGGACAATGTGGGACATGTTACCAACACTAAAACATAACCTCAAACTGTTATATAATGCTTATCTAACTTAATAAAAAAAACATGTGTATTCTGCCTTTCAGCTGATAAAAATGCTTTGTTCTTTAGTCCCTTCCAGAAAACACCATTATATCAAAATGTAACATAACATGTCTTTATTTTACATGTCATTTAAATTCAACATCACTGAGCCCAAAGGCAGCAGGCATCATGCAGATAACTATTTTTGAAACAGTTCTGACCAAGTCCAATTAAAATCCAACAAAATAAATAATGAACAAATAAAATATAAAACAACATGAAATTAGATAATTGACAGTCTTATATAATTAAGAATATATTAAACCAAAAACGTTCATATTTTTAGAAAGGATGTGAATCAAAACAACCACAGTAGGCAACAAGTTGATAAATTCTGTTACATTTTTATTTTAATTGACCGAATTATCCATTTGTTTTCTGACAGGGAACACATGGAACGAATCACTGCTCCACATTTTGATTGACAGCCGCCTGCCACAACCTACTAGTGGCCATGTTTACTCCTTTCCTTTCAACCACTGGATAGGATTTAAAAGACGGCTGTTGTATTTGTACTTCTGACGAAGCGCTGTTAAATATAGGTGAAAAACTATGCCGCAAAAATAATAAATAAAATGCTTTCTTAAAAAGGCAAAAGAAAGGATGCACGTTTTCACAATAAGATAATTAAAAACCGACAGACTGATGATAATGCAGGACATTTTCTCAATATGCGACGTGTGGGACAAGGGGTAAAAATGCTGTGCGGTGCAACGCAAAGCGGGACGGGTGGTCACCCTAACTTTTTAAAGCGTCAAAGTGGTAGTTGTGTAGACTGTCAATGGACGGACAGAAATCTCTCAGATTTCATCAAAAATATCTTCATTTGTGTTTCAAAGATGAACGAAAGTCTTACGGGTTTGGAACGACACGAGGGAGAGTAAATGCGGGTGATTTTTGGGGGAACTATCCCTTTAATTCAGTTATAGAATGTGGTTCCCACTCCTGTAAATGCCTGAACTCTGTGTGTACAGGATTAAGCACTAAAAGGTGAACTGACAACCGAGTTTAGCTTTAGTGTTACACTATTGGCATATAGAATAAGCTAAACTGAAGTCATGCGATTAGGCTTGGGTATCGAGTATTGATTGGAACCGGGACTAGCTTTGCAATTTTCCCAGAATCGTTCCCAAAATTTCGATTCCTAGTTTCGATTCGCAGTCCGCCGACCGGAAGAAGAAACCGCTGAACACCAACGAAGAAGCGTCCACCGAAAGTGTTGGCATAACCGAGCGAGTCGAACATGGATAGCGTGCGTCGGCGGTCCAAAGTGTGGCTTCACTTTTCTAAACAGAACGAAATCTCGGCGGAAATCTCGGTTGGTGGTGGTGGAACCAACAAAAGACTTATCCTTTGCTGTCAAATCTCGCTTTCTCCTATCAAGCTTCTACACCCAGCGAACGTGTTTTCTCCACAGCAGGAGATACTATCTGTCCAGAACGCTCACGCATCCTGCCTGAGAAGGCAGATATGATCATTTTCCTAAACAAGAACTGTTTCTGATTTTATACGGTACCTGCTGCTAATCTGGACTGGGTTTTACAAGTTGTTTCTTATTGTTTATTTGCTCTTCTGCACCAGGTTAGCCCATCAGTGGGAGCACGGTAACATGTTTAAGTACCTGCAGCATCATACACTCATGTGTATATGTGTTTTCATGAGGTTTTCAAAAATAAAACTCTTGAGGAAAGTGTACCCGTGAAAATATATTCATAATTTATAATATTTATACTCAAGTTCATAGATTTGATATTTATATTGTAGTTGAAAACAGCCCTGTGAGAAATTCACAGTAAAGTTCATAAAAAGTAAAAAGTTCATAGAATTCAAATTGATGGAGAAGGTCAGACTATTTCCTTCAGAAAGACCGTTGGTTAGCTAGCTCATTTAAAATATCCTGAACTTTTTTGACCCTGCCTCTTAAAAGAATCGGAATCGAGAATCGTTAGGAACCGGAATCGAAACAAGGAACCGGAATCGGAATCGTTCAAATTCAAACGATACCCAACCCTACATGTGATCCAGAACTACTGAACACAGACACAGAACTCAGTGCAACCACATTTGGACCAGCATTTACCTGTTTGTTTGTTTGTTTGTTTGTTTGTTTGTTTGTTTGTTTGTTTGTTTGTTTGTTTGTTTGTTTGTTTGTTTGTTTGTTCACAGGCGATACAGATTGAGAACTTCATCAGTAAACAAACCAGTCAATCCCACAGCCAAGTTCCTGTAGTTGCCTGTAGATGGGACCATGTTACCGGACAGGCTGTCATTTTTTGGGCAAATCCAGAAGGCGTCGTTGATCATGTGTCTAGAGGGTGAAGGGTGATTTCTGAACACTAACATGTAGACATCACACGGGTGCTGTGCTCTTCTCTCTGTTCTCTCACTGTTACCTGAATCTCACCATCTTACCTATAGACTTTTTATTAATCTTAAATTGAATTGAGGCTGGATCTTGTGTGTTTTGATTGTGTCAACAGTTTGTGAATTTACCATCCTATTTGTAATATCTTTGGTTTAATTGAATAAATAATCTCTGCTTTAAGACCTAGTGAGCTGCCTTGCTGTCACAGACAGATGCTGAGCGTCAAGACTTCCACCACAAACCGTGGACCGAATATAAAGATAAAACGGCATCTTTCATTTTGGTCGTAGTGACAGTGGTATGTGACCGCAGCGTTCGAGGCTGGGTGTGGCCGCTCAGATGACCTCAGGTTGAGTGTATTCTAGCGTCCAGTGAACTCACACTGTGTCATTACTCACTTAAGCATATTAAATCCAGTCCCAGTGATCTTCAGAGACGCTCTGCTGAGATCAGCCCGCTCGGCCTGCTGGGAGGCACAGGTTTGTGTGATGCGTAACCCTGCATCGTTCACTGAGGAACGTACATGGATGACTGACACATGCTTGAACGACTCCGTCAGCGATGGAGATTGACAGATTTTAATTAAGATCCTCATGCAGTACAAAAACAAAATCCAGACATTGACAAACCAAATTTGACTGTTAGCAAACAACACAATACGTCAAGGTTAAAGGATTAGTTCACTTCAGAATAATAAATTCCTGATAATTTACTCACCCACACGTCATCCGAGATATCATTTTTGTGGAAAACATTCCAGGATTTTTCTCCATATAGTGACTTCAACGATTATCAACGGTTTGAAGGTCCAAATCTTCAAAGTCTCTACACAGTCCCAGCTGAGGAATAAGAGTCTTATCTAGAGAAACTATCTGTCATTTTCTAAAAGAAATAAACATTTATATACTTTTTAACCACAAATGCTCGTCTTGGACTAGCTCTGCGATGCGCCACGCATCTTAGGTCATTTAAGTTGTCATGCATCACAAACAACTAGTGATGGGGAGTCGACTCCAAGAGTTGATGCCTCGACTGAATAGCTCTATGGTTGACTCCAGCACAGGAATTGACCATGGTTGTTGACTGTTGCTGTGCGAAATCACTCACTTGTTCACTCATTCCCTACTCCCTGCAGTGCAGTATATCAGAAATAAGTGAACAAAATGAAGCGAGTAACACAAATTGCGTCATGCGTCAGGCTGGAGCTGTCGCTGAAACTACTTTCTCACATACTTTTGTCCTACGTCTGACCAGTGTTGGGGAAAGTTACTTTTAAACGTAATGCGTTACAATATTGCGTTACTCCCTGAAAAAAGGAACTAATTGCGTTACTTTTTATGGAAAGTAATGCGTTACGTTACTTCTGTGTTACTTTTTCTCACCTGGGCTGGGCTTGTTGGTTGTTTTATAAAAACTAAAAACTAAAGTTATTTTTTTGGTAAATGTAAAGGCCATTTCACACCAGAAGTGAAATAAATAAGGCCTCAGGCTGAAGAAAATGCAAATTACGTCTGAAAGAAAGTTCAACACTCTTACTTTAGCGGTAAAATCACAAATGTGATGTTTATCTAAAGTCATTTTTGCTTAGTATGGTTGAATTGGATCCATCGAAGGTCGGCAACTAAAACATTGGTTCATAAAGTGAGATTAAATACATAAAGTATTATTTGTGTTATTTAACATTTTATCATTGCAGGTTTGTGTAATAGTCTGAGTTTGCATTTCTCTTTATTATGCCATGAGTAAATGACTGCTCACATTTAGATACCTATCATGTTCACACGGGTCACACAACACTTCTGCACTTACTCACAGGAGAGCTGTCAGTCAATGAATGGGAAACAAAGGAACTTGTGTTACATATGAAAAATAATTTTGTTATTCTAAATTTGAAAGTAATGTTTCTTTACTAGTTACTTGAGGGGGAAAAAAAAAGTAATCCGATTACGTAACTCCTGTTACTTGTAATGTGAACCCCCCGACACTGCATCTGGCTTACTTTAGAAGTAGATAAGTTATATTGACAGATTTGTAGTTTAATTGATTCTATATACATGCAATAAATATAAATGTGGTTTTCCATGGTTAACCTAAAATTTGTGTTCATAATCTTTAAACTAACCATAAATAAATAAAGTCTTGCATCAAGAATAAACACATCAATAAGTGTGCATTATTCCATGTATTTTTGTATGTATTGTATTTATTTGTAGGATCTTTAACTCTCCTGTCTAAGCAGTTTTTTAAAACAATGATCACCTTTTTACGATTATAATGAGATGAATTCATTAAAGAACAGGCCTGCCTTCTTTCTCGTTTATTTAATTCTGATATAATATTCGACCACAGCTTAAAAAAAAAAAAATGTATCAGCAACCAGGAAATTATGTTGGCAGCTACTCATTTCAAGGTAATGTCATCACTAAATTGGTCAAATTTGGACATGATCATGCTAAAATGTAACCTGGCTCCGCCCTCCTGTGTACTTCCGCTCAATTTTATTTCCCTTCAGAACTACGTCTGGGATTGTGGTGTATTCTTTGGTTTTCTCCGATCATTTTTTTGGCGGTCCAATCAGCGAACAGAGGGAGTGGCTGAGAACGATGACGTTGAGGTCGTGCGCTAGTTTGAGTTGTAGGGTTACGTCACGACCAAACGTTAGCGATTGGTAATGGCAGATCCAGAGTGGCTCTGGGCAGATCCAATAGTTTTAATCTTCAACAGAGTTCCCGCCTGCAAGGAAGTTAACACTTGTCAATGGAGAGAGGCCAGACTCTGTACAAATGAAATGTGCGAGAGTCTGGTAGAACCAGGCTAGCTAAAATGTGCTTTAATAAGGGGAATTTAGGTTTCATGCTGGAAGAAAAATTGCATAATGTCTGCAGTCTTTTATTATTCCTTGTATTATTCCTGTTTTGATGTAAAATAAATGGAGTCTGAGTCGACCTGGAATCGAACACCCATACAAACAACCAAAGAACTAAATTATTTATATATAAACCAACAAAAAATTTATGTAATTAAATAGAACAAGGACAACCTTTTTCAAGTACATTCAGCCTTGCCAAGTGAATAGCATTTTCTTTCCTTTTAATCCGAGACTTTGTCTTCTTTCATTTCAAAACCATTTTACAGTATGTAAACATCATTCAGTGACTGCTCAAGAATATATGGCCTCTAAGGTGTCAAGCTGAAAACATCTTTCATATATTCCCAAGGAAAGCATGACGTGAAAAACAGAAGACTGTAGCTTGAATGCAGTGCAAGTAGTTTGGGATAAAAGCATCTGCCAAATGCATGTAAATGTAAACTGCAGTAATGCATTTTGATTTCATGAATAAATCAGAGTTCAAGAACTGCTTGAATCTGGTTCTTATATATAAAACATGGCAAAAAAAAAAAAAAAATCTTGCTAGATCTTGACTTGATGATTTCCCGGTAAGAGCTACAGTAGCTTAGATGAAACGGAAGAGTTCATTACTCAAAGGAGCTTCACATAGATATCGACGTGAGAAAAGCAGAGCACACTTTGCCCAAAGGCTTCAGTGGATCCCTGAGACAAACTCCAATAATAACAACTAAATAGAACTAAAATATAATCATTATAGGTTTACACTAGCAACAACGTCTAATAGGCCTGTTATTTGGATTTTAAAAGACATTAAAATATGTCAGTTTTCTCACGATCAGAGTTGTTGTTTTCATCTGTTATATTTATTTTACATAGATGTCGCCTTCGCTACTGCAGTTCATTGGAACGAAACCGTAGCCAAGCGACATCTAGTGTATATATCTATACCCGCCCGCGCCGTCAGATCATTTGGACGTGTGCTGTTTTCAAGAGATAACAACGATATAAATACTGTTCGTTTTCTCACACAAACCGCTCGTTTCGTGTCTTAGGCCATCAATGTGTACTTATGATGGGGAATTGTTTCATTTGGACGTGGGGAATTGTTTTAATTTGGACTCTGTGCTTGTGTTTTGAGACAGTGACCATAGACCTGCATTATATGACTGACAGACAAGAACGGTTTGACCTAAAAATATCAAAATTGAAACTACTGCGGAAACAAAGACACCTACATCTTGGATGCCCTTGAGGTAAGCTAAAACATATCAAAAATTAATTTCAAAGTGAACTATCCCTTTAACTAGAGATCGTCTACTGGTAACTGACACAAAAACCCATTTCTGCAACCAGTTTTTCTTTCATGCACTTTCTCCAATTGTGATTCTTTTTAACGTAGTCATATTTATTATTAATTTATATTTTTAATTGTTATATTGTTTTTGTGTGTGTTTTTTTTGGTCCTATACAGTGAGAGATAGCAGGCGACAGTGGGTTTCATGATAGGGATCTCTGGGGCCACAGCGGCTTCAGAAATGACTTTAGCAGGAGCCTCAAGGGCCGTGATGTCAGGGATGAGGGATTTTATTTATTTATTTTTTCAAATCGACTTCATTTACTGAGAACGCTGCGTGTCTTCAGCCTGTCGGGGAAACCGGAGCACCCGGAGGAAACCCACGCTGACACGGGGACAACATGCAAACTCCACACAGAAAGGACTCGAACCCTCCTATGAGGCGACAGTGCTACACACTGAGCCACCGTGCCGCCCCATCTGGAGCGACTGCAAATCTGACTTGCAATACCGCCAGACGCAAATATCACTGCTTCAAGGTGCCAGACACTACCAGGACTTACCAGCCTCGCAAGACGATAAGACCTGAGTGGAGGGATGGACAGATCAGCTGACTGAGGACAGAGAACTACAGGATAGACGTGACTCTATTGTTCTATATGTTCGCTGTCTTACTCCATAACCTGGGGGAAAAAACACAAATCAGTTATTTGACTGAATGCATTACATTAAAAGCAAATTTGAGTTGGCATATGACTGATGATCAAACTAAATCAACAACTAAAAAACATTTATCTAATGCAGACAAGCACAAATCATGTCACAGCATTCTGTGCAAAACCAATGAGAGACGTCTGATTATTAGTTTATGCAAATTGTTCATCTTTAACCCTATTCGGACGGTAATTGTTTCTCGTGGACATCTGTAAAAATAAATGAGCATGACGCCTTTCGTATGGCGATTTATTGACGGTGGAGGAGCGAGATTTGTAATTCCACGAACGCGCTGCTCGCGTGGTCAGTCGCACGATTGTCTGCTGTAAATAAAATGCCAAATGCTTGGAATAATATGAATAAATTCGGATTTAATTTAATAATAGGAAAATAATGTTCTATTTATTATTTATTTAAAAATAGGAAGCTGGACACGCGTACGCTATATTTGAAATAGTTTTCTGCCTTGCGTTTTATCTCAAAGGGGCTTTAAAAATATGGAAATCAAGTTAACGCAGCCTCTTATTTACATGAGGAAAAAATAAAGCAGCTGGTTTGTATTTTCAATGTTGTGCATAATAGCCTACATATTTTAAAATTGTATTATATACTACTACCACAACAAAGGCCCATTTCAAACGTTTAAGTGCTTTTTTTCTCTTTCTCCTTTTTGTTCGCTGAGGTGGAGCAGTGATGAAATATTGTTCTTGTAAATACTAGTTTACAACATTTCAGTAATAAAAGTGTACATCTTTAAAATGCATGCAAATTACAGTGAAGCGCAACAGTTCTGGTACGTACGGTGCTCAGCAGTGATCAAAAAGGATTTAAACAGTGAATTTTGAAGTGATCTCTTCTTGTAAACTTAGAGATGTGGATTCGGACAACAATTAAAGATTTTTACGCGGGTGGTGGAAGAAAAACACAGACATTCTGGATTCGGACGGCAAATAAAATCACCAACTACCCCTGTAAATGTTGAAAATACCTTACGACCCCATGAGAAACAGTTACCGTCTGAATAGGTCTATTGTTCTACTTGGATGAAGATCTCTCCTTGTGTCAGGCCAGGGCTGGTCCAGAGGTCGGCACTGATGGCGTACAGGTCGTGGGCTGTGGGATAATCCGCGCACAACATCTCAAACAGGAGGATCCCGAGGGACCACACACTGTCGCCAGCTTTGCATGGTAGGCCTACCTGCCGTAGAATCTGATCTCTGCAGGCCGGTGCGCTTTCGTGCCTGGAGGAAAGAGATGTTGTGTGATGTTTAACACATTTCCATGGCATGTTGACCAGGATGCGTTTCTGTGAGCAAATATCCAAAAAGGTTCATAACTAGGACTGAGGACCGAGTTCGATACTTTTTAGGCACCGACCGAATTGCCTCAATACTATCGAGTATCGAAAAATGTCTTGTCGTTCGGTACCAAATTTCGATACCTTAGGGGTTAACTCGTTTGTTCATTTTGCACTGAAACTTTATTATTTGCACTGATGTAGCCTATGGTGTTGGTCATATTTTGTTCCTTTGTGCACTGGCTAAGAAGATGAGTCTGAGTATGGAAAAAAAAAAAAAAAGTTTTTCTGAGGTAATCTTGTTAAAACGGATATCATTAAATTGGTAGGCTATCTAAAAAAGTATCATTCAGAAACCGGTATCGAAGTCAAGGTAGGCCTATTGGTATCAATATAGACATTTTTTGAACGAAACCCAGTCCTATTCATAACACATAGGCCTACCACTGAAAACTTTGAAGGCTGTTTTCTTCATGATCGCACCGCACCCGAAGTTGATCAGTTAGACCTCCATGGTGTCGGGGTTCAGCAGCAGGTTCTCCGGTTTGATGTCCCGGTGGAAGACGTCTCGCTCGCAGCAGATGTTAGCGGCGTTGATGACCTGCCGCATCACAAGTCGTGCCGTCTTCTCGTCGAGGCTTCCTCCCTGGAGGTCCATCAGAAAACTCAACAGGTCGGTGCAGGGCACCAGTAGTGGGCACTTGTGTAACGTACGCAATAGAATCTGACGAGACGGTGGGAAGTTAGCGAGAGAAGGGCATAAAACATTGGACTTCAACGCAGCCAAATGGGTGACTGAATCATTGGCTCACATAAAATAAAATAAAAACGGATTCAGTAATACAAAACCGCTATGTGTTGCTCGGAGACGCACAACTGTTCTGCTGTGGCTTTGTTTGGAACTATTTTCATTGGCGAAGTTGAGCAAAAACAGACATATATTGACAAAATTGTTGCTAAAATGTAACCGTATTAACTTTTAGTAACTATCCGGGATAAACAGCACTGCTAGTATGATATACTGTGAGACAAAAACCCATATAGGGGCAATTTTTGCCCTAATATCTTGAATTTTAGTGGCATTAAATGCATTTTAATAGGCTTCATCATGCAGTCAGTCATTTCCCTGCATCACATTTATAACAAAATTGCTTGCAGTGTAAGATGATGTACGGGTCTGGGCCAGGCCGTGTGTATAAAAACGTAAATTTTTTCCATATTAATCAGATTTTTTATTTATTCCATTTATTAATCTTTTTTAATCTTAGTTAATAAAAATACAGCTATTTAGTGTTTGTTCATGTAAGTTCACAGTGCATTAACTAATTTTAAGAAATACAAACTTTGATTTTAATAACGTACTGTATTAGTTAATGGTATGTTAAATGGTTTTAATGGTTTAAATCCAAGATTAATAAATGCTGAAGAAAGCCCTATTGTAAAGTGTTACCGTTTTGTCGATTGCTTTAGCACCGTTCAGTGTCCCAGTGCCCCATTGTTTGTGTTTTGTTTTATTATTTGTACATATTCAGTAAATATTTATTTCTTTATTCACTATTGCTCTGTAAAAACAATCTGGTGTATTCTTTATGATTTTGACATACTAAAAAGCATTTATTCATACCTGTCTCTGACTGATTCATCTCACCACAGTCGTCAGTAACTGAACCCGTTTCTTTTATTTTGTTATTTTCTTAATTTATCTAACTTTATCACTTATATGTTACATACCCTATTACCTCTAGACATCTCAAATAGGGAGACATAACATAATTGGGGGCTCGTCGTTTGTTACTGTTTACTAAAGAATTGTGTGTTGTGATAATGGCAGAGATAAACTGTAGAGTATCTTTCTTCTTTTTATTGTTAGTGGTTAACAGTTTAGGACCCAAGGACCAGATGTTTGAAAGAAGACCCGGAGTCAGAATTATAAAAAAAAATCAAGAAAATGTTTCATTTTGAATGATTCTCATTGGCTAAGAAATAGATAAACAGTAATTTTCCACACATATACAGATAGACTGAAGCATATCTCCATCGATTATGCAGCTGACACTCGGACCCTGAAGTTAGGCACGTCGTGACCTTCCAGGTCGCAGATTTGGGTTGCTGGGTGCCAACATGTCCAGAGCAACAACTCTGTCAATCTCCAATAATGCCAGTGGCTCCTTAACCTGTAACCAAGAAGACTAACACACACACCGACCGACACACAGCTTTTCCAAGGTTGGATTTGGCCAGGCTCTAACTATAAACAGGAGTCTCGTCTCAAAACATCAAGATAACAAGTTCTTTCTCTCAAGGATAGGACACTTTAGTCTGAGAAATGGTCCCTTAAACTATAGACTTCAATGTCCCCTATTTGTTTTAACATGTTGAAGACCTTTCTCAAACACAAAACATGTCCCTATTTCATTTCTGGAAGCCGGGCTAAATGAGCAAGCACTGTTACTGCATTCAGATATCAAACACTGACATTAAAGAATACATGAAAAGAACATTTCAGTGATCACACTGGTATCTTATATTATAACAAAGTAAAATCTCCAGAGAAGTCATTCAACTGATTTGATATTAAGAAGGAAAAATATTGATTAATACCTTGATTATAATCACTCATTACATATACATTGAAGCAGCAGTGGATTCCAATCCACCCCTTCAGTATGAAGCATGTTAGTGCAAGTTTTGATAATACTAAGCTTGCTCATGGCGTTTAATTTGCAGAGTTTCCTTGATAATCCCTCGTTAGAGGCCGTCGAAAAGGAAAGACAAGTTGTTGACAACAGCTACTCACTTCCATATTCATATTCCAAAGCAATCGCTTAAAAAAAAACCTGATTAAAGCCGAAGTGATAGATCGGCTGTTTGAATTTGGAATTTTAATATTGCCTGACATTGACAAAGAGACCGATTCTTATGGCGAGGTGCAGGATGTTAATGATGCAGGTAAAGAGGAGGTAGAGAATGTATGTGCAAATTTCGCAATAAACTTAAAATATATTGTTTCTGTGAATGTAATCTACAACTTTGTAGTTTTAATTTGATTATGTCTTCACTGGATTGTAGTTTTTTCACAGTTGTAGCAAGGTTAGTTGTTCAAGGAAGAAGGAGGTGGGAACCGGCGAACGTTTAACGAAAATGTAATCAATAAACAAATACAAAACGAAAGTAAAGCGGCAGCCCCTCATGGACAACTGCCGCTTCTAAACGTAATAAAACATAAAACACAACGTAAAGTCCAGGCCTGGTCCTCTCTCGTCCTTCACTGTCGTCACTCCTCGAAGCCGCTCATTAACAAGCTCTGTTCCCACGGCTCTCGGCCCCGTCCTGCTTGCCACGACAGGACTACACAGTCTTGCACCTTTGTATTTGTTTTTTGCATCAAGTTTGTAATGTCGTGATTCTCCTCGTAGCTGGTTGGATTGGTTTCATGGCTTGTTACTCTTTAACAAAGACTTTTAAAAGCACTATTGGAAAAATGGATGAAAAAAAGAAACTTCCAGAACTAACTCAGCTGAAAAAGTGGGCGGGCACTAATACACTCTATTCAAATTTGAATTCAACTTTCTGTGTGTTGTGACCAATTCAATTCAAATTCACACTAACGAATTGAAAGGACAATTGAGTCAATTATTAAAACAATTTAAGACAAGGCTATTTTCGCTGTGTATAAAACATACAATCCGCATCAAAAGATTATTCATATTTGTAAATATGCTCTACTTTAACAACAAGACAAGGTGATGTAGCGGTTGTGAAAAAAATAATAAAGAATGCCATCAATCATTCTCTCCTCCGCCATCCTTACATTTTGTGGCCTGCCCAAATCGGGACCTTGGGTATCAAAATTCCCTGAGCTTCCCAGTGGTAAATACGACTTGAGAGGTCTTCCGTGACCAGTTGGAAACTCATATTTACGATAATTCCGATAGCACATGAAGGCAGCGTAAGTACAGATAAAGATGAGGAAGCAGCCAGACTTTGGCTCACCAATGTGAATTCCCATGTTAGACAGAAAAAAGGATCATTTGTACCCCTGAAAACAGGAAGAGAGGTTTAATTGAGCCTGACATGCCCAGACTGACTCCGTTCTCCTCCAGCAGACTCGTGGGACTCGGATGCTAACGAACGGTTGCTAGGGACAGAGCAGAAACACTGGGCAGTGCAGGTCATTTGGCTGACAGTTGGACAGAGTGTTTGTTTATACACGAATGCCACGCTGTTGGAGACAGAAGGAGAGCTCTGTCTCGTGTGACGCAAGTGCTTCTAACTGTGTATGGCAACAAAATCATTTTCAGCTCTAATTTAAGGATCCTTTCAATGAACGCTCCACACTTAAGACTAATAGCAAACGAGCTACGTCACGCTGTGAGCCGAATGCGTGACTTCCATTGACCAGAAAGCTTTATACTCCACAATAATGATGCTGGGGAATTTCAGCTCTTCTTGTGTCAGACATGAGTGTTGATATAAAATGCACGTATATATCCCCCATATACAGTACAGATACTGCATTATCACACATACTGTTATTTTGGATATCATTAGGGCTGTGATTCAGACCGATATTAGATCCATTACACCTTGTATGACCATTCAAAATACATTGCAATTTAAAATAACTTTTTTCTATGTGAATATATTTTAAAACGTAATTTATTCCTGTGATCAAAGCTGAATTGATCCAGTCTTCTGTGTCACATGATCCTTCAGAAATCATTCTAATATGATGATTTGATGCTCAAGAAACATTTCTGATTATTATCAGTGTTGAAAACAAGAGGATACGGACTGCTGCTAGATCCATTGTTATTCAGTCACTTGTTCTGTCATGTACCAGTTGAAATAAAGATGAGAATCAGCAGTACTGTATTTATTAAACAGAACTCAAAACACTAAGAACACTATACAACAAAACAACCGCTATACACATAATGAGAACTGACAATGAACAGAGAGAAACCTATAGAGCTTTAAACGTACAATATGTAATTTTTTCGCCACTGGGGGTCGCTAACCTCTTACAATAACAAAGGCGTAGTTTGATGACGCAACATTTGCTAAGAATTATGGATCTTGTCGTCAACGTCAACCCGACCGATCTAATAATGTTTATGGATGAGTAAATACATCTATGTTTTTATCATGACTGTGATATGAAGCAGGTCGGGATTGCTAAGAGACAGCTATTAGCTCCACACGCGACGCGAGTCCCGCGGATATAAAAGGAATATGGACATTTCATTCTACCGAACTACACGCAAGTGCAGAATTACAACTCACAGGTCAGTTTATTAGACAAATTAAACTTGTGAGGTAACGCAGCGCTGTTTCACTTGGTCTAACATTATACTATCACACTAAACTGCATTTGAATGTGTTGAAATGTGTGTGTTAGTTTGTCTGTATGAGACTAGCAGTAAGCTAGATCAACATTAGAATAACATACAGATCATATTCTAACATTTTATCATTGTTGAACTATATAACATTGATTAGTTTTATGTAAATGTGCTCACCTGTTTAATAAAGTACACGTAGAAGCGGTCGAAGTCTCGGACGTGGAGCTCTCGTTTATATAACGTTACTGTCTATGGGAGCTCTAGGCATCTCGAAAACACTGCGCTGATATTGATTCTCGTTTTAGTTCTCCTTTTTTATCCAAAGTCTGCTTGCCATGGTCCATAATGTTTGAACGAAACAACAACAGCGTGCAAATAGACATTGCGAACTACACAGTTGTCCACGTCTGTCGCCTTGGCTACTATCAGAGGGCTCTGGTTACTATGGCAGTACGAGCGGAAACCAGGGAGAACGCGGATATGACGCCATTGACAGCAACAAAACGGAAATAAAGAAACGGTCCGTGTCTTCAAATTAAATGACACATTTCTCCTGGTTTGAAAGTTGTTGGAAACAGTCGGGATAATGTAAGAACGCAACTAAAAAATATATATAACATAGATATAGTGATTTTTGCTATTTTTAAAGCAAAAAAAACTACATATTGTACCTTTAATACACAGACAAACCAATCAACAAAATGAACATTAGGTGCAAACAATAATCAAACAATGAGAAACCATAGTAACTAACAGAAACACAGGAAACAGAACTAAACATGCAAAACCCACCCAAACAGACATAACACAAACACAGATGATCCCTCACAGTTCATGAGTGTCTATGTGGCAGCAAGTGCGGTTGCTGAAAATACTATCATTACATTCCTAATGTAGAATTACAGCCAAGCATATATAGCCTACAGGACGTACTTTTTGTACTTTTTAAGCTCTTTGTTTTGACTTCTTTTGGTCTTAACTAGTCAATCCTCTTGTCATTATTGTTGAATCTGTGATTCTAACAGGTTCCTCCTACAGAAAGGCTGATTTAACCAGCATACATGTCCAGACTTGCTGTAGTACTTTTCCATCATCTTTCCATGTTTCATGTTATGAAACGGTCCCTTTTCCAGTTTGATTAAAATAATAATAATGTAAACTAAAATTCATATCATGTAATCATGAAATATATATATATTTACCTATTAACAGAGCTCAATTATGCATTTGCTGTTTTATGGAAAAGATCTGCATGAATATTCTTAAAAAATTCCCCTTTTGTGTTCCACACACAAATGACAACTGTTTTGTCAAATGATCCAGTTGCATCTCACTTTTTTCCAGTCAAGTTCTACTGAGTACAATGGCAGTGAAAGGTGCCGAAGGATCCAAAGCAGTGGAATTTGAGTTTGGAGAGCGCATGAGTCATTTGAGGTCAGTCAGGGAAACATATGATGAGGGAAATCATTCTTCTTTCTGGGGACTGGAACAAAAACACACATACATTCACACTGTGAGCGCTTCTATCAGTGCTGGAACTGGAAGCAGAACAAGCCCAGACAGCCAGTGTAAAGGGGTGCTACCTCACTCTCGGTCAGATCGGGACCTGTTTGCGTGGAAAACATGTGTACGACTTTGACGAGAGCGTCTGATGTCACTTCAGTAAAAACTAAAAAGGAATGATATTGATACATGTGGAAGCAATTTTCTTGCAATATCCAGTGCAGCGCTGTAAGCTAATGCCAAGACTGCCCGTGGTGGCTTAAAACACTGTATTAATGGACTCCATCAGTGATCATCTTTGCTTTTGAACTGAATGTGAATCATGGAAAATAGAAGCACTCAGACATTTTGAGGGCTGACTGGCAGCTGAATATTCACTAGAAAATGGGGAAATCACTAAACTTCATTAGAATACAGTATACACTTGCTTAATATTTGTATGGCTCATTCTTGTTTCATAACAACCTTTGAAATAAATACATTAAGGACATTTTTCTGAAAAAGGGTAAAGCAGAAATCTCCTGAGATCTGCTCTGATCAAGCTCAATATTCATTCCGACCTGATTATTTACACGCTGGCAGGAACAGGATTGAATAAACAGTTAAACTAGTCATTGAGAATTACAGTATCTTATTTGAGTTTGCCAGCTTGAAGTTAACTGCTGTTTTTCTTCATATATATATATATAATTATTTGTTTAATTTATTTTTTTAACTTGATAATATACTGATTTCAATGAAAGCTTGTTTCCGCCACAGAATAAAAATAAAATAAAAAGGCAATTGCGACTGTATTTCACAATTATGACTTTTTCCCTCAGAACTGTGTTATATAAACTCGCAATTGCGTGCTATAGCTATAGTCAGAATTGTGAAATATAAAAAGTCAGTATTTTATATACTCGCAATTGAGATTTTAGCCTATATCACGCAATTCAAAGAAAAGAAGTCGATTGCGAGATATAAACCCGCAATTCTGAGAAACCAAAATGTAGAATTGAGAGATGTAAACTCACAATTGCGAGAAAAAAATTCTGAGTATCTGAATTTTTGTGTAGGCTAGTCCAGGGGTTCCCAAACTTTTCCATGACAAGGCCCCCCAAATACCACTTGGTCCTGGCCAGGCCCCCCCCTTTTGCAGGATGTGTTATTGAACCCATCAACAATACTACGGCAAATGTAGAAATAAAAAAATAAAACATCTAGGTGAACATCAGATTATGTGATGGTGTTTGATACCAGCCAATCAGAAAGATTATAGAGATGCACCGATTACAATTTTCTAGGCCGATTCCGGGAAATCACGTGAAAATCGGCCAATTCCGGTCACCAGTCGATCAATCAGTTCATTTCTATAAGATTAGCATTAAAAGTATAATGTTCAGATAGGCTATATGCAACAAATTATTATAATGCTATTTCATAACAATACTCATATTAACAAATATTTTTACTTTTTTTTTTTGCTGGGTTTTTTTTCCAACTTGCTGCGGTCCCCACTTTCAAAACCCCGGGGCTAGTCCACTGGTAGTGTATAGGAATTTACTTCAAATCTACTCTACGCTTTCCCCGCCATTGACTGAATTTTCCGGCTATCCGTGTTTTCCCTGTTATACGGTAGGGGGAGCTATTACGCATCTTCTAGTACAGAAACTCCTGATCAAAACACAGGAGAAGAAGCAGAAACAAGTGATAGAAGATTCCTTATGTAAATGTAAAAAAAAACCAGCATATAAATCAAATCTGCCTAACGTCACCAAATGAAACGACTCCATCTCCTCCATCATCGTAAATGTGATTTTCTCAGCTTTTTATTTAAAATTGTATTAAACTTACCCAGATTCAAGTGGGATGCATTAAGCTAGAATAAAATGTTTTCAAATGGAAAGAGTTAAAGGTATATTTCAAGTATAAAAAATGAATACCTAAATAGGAACATAGTAGTAGGCTATTAAAGTGCAATAATATTTAAATAGTACACTAAGTATGATGTTATGTTCACTTAAAGAAAACTTACAAGTAGCCTACTTGCAGTTGCAGTATAAAATTAATACACTACAGTAGTAGTGCTTCAAAGTGTATAGGCTACTCATAAACTACAGTATTAGAATATTAATAACTATCAGTATACCTATAACGCTTGTTTCACACATACCTGTACTCTGTTCGCCGTGTGCAACTGTATACCACAAACACAACATTTATTCACTATTTTTATTTGGAATCCAAACGTTTTTATCAGCAACTTTTATATATAAAAAAAGTTTTGTCAGCATTGCGATTTTCTTTGTACACAGTACAGTTATACACTCTTAGACGTACAGTATTCACGTTTAAACAAGTGGCAAAACGTCTAAACGCACCTTTCTATAAAATTACCAACATTTAAAATTAAACTTACAATTGACAAAAACATTTTCTTTTGCATTTAAATCTTTATACAAGAAATCCTGCGTGTCATAAAGCACTTGTTTTTCCACCTCCATGAAGAGACGAGTGCCATCCATTATGTCGCCTTGTTGAGGTAAGGTGTAGTAGTTTTCCTTGCTTTACACCGGGCTTAAAGTAAAACGATGACTGTGACAAATAGTAGTATACTTTAATTAAATGATGTTTTATAAACAAAGTTCGGGAGGAGCACGTTCAAATAATCAATCAATCAACCAATCTATCAATCATCTCATCAAACAATTACCATGTCTACCCTATCAGCATGAGAGGAAGCATATATATATTCACTCTGTCAACTCACCTAACTTCCTTGACAGTTTCAGCATCCCTCCACCACCCCGACTCCTCACCCTTGGCTTGTTCTTTCATAGCCAGGAATACGGGGGGAGTACTCTGGGTTCGGGCCGAATACCGAGCCCGGAGCCCTCTCCTCGGACAGCACGCCAAATACGCATTTATTCTATCTGACTTATTTGTAAGTGTGAACTAGTGAAATGTAGTTTTGGTGAGATTACTACATTTTCATGTCAATCCATGTTTATTTTAACCACGAACCATGCGCTGTCACTTTAATTCAGTGCGTGCAGCACAGCAAAAATAGACTCGAATATATACAAATATTTATTGCATTTTTCCTTTTCATGGCTTTGAGGGCTTTCATATAAGAAATAAACTCATTATGAAATGCACAAAACATTTGTTTGACCGTCAGCTACAGATTGTTGTATATAAAATATACCCAGCATAAATCATTTACAGTGTGAAGAGATGTGTCCTAGACAGGACCTGAAAAGATGGCCTCCACGATGCCCGTCCGCAAAACGCCAGAGTTGTCACGAATCAATCAAAGCATCAGTTTAAAGAGTACCGAAACAATCGTGTTTTTTTTTTTTTTTTTTACGTATATCGTAAATATAATCATGTGTAGGCCTGAAACCCATACTTGCACAGGCAGTGCAATGGCTACCTCTCGGGTGGGGGATGCGAGAGTAAAAATATTTAGGCCTACTTGAATTTGTGATTTAAATATTAATTTAAAAACATAATAATAAAAAAAAAACAGCAACATCTAGATGCTGTTGAAATGGCCCTTTTGATTGACAAACAGAGTGCAAAAATAGTTTATATAAAAAAAGTAAACAGTTACTAAATTGTGTGGATTCATTATGCTTTTGTTACATTTATTTTAGTTCCAATAGTTCCAATGGTGGAGAATGGAATAAAGAAGTGATTAAAATGAAACCTTTCCTACACTGTAAATGTGAGAAGCACTGTGTGGAAGGGCAGTACAATCTAATTCTCCTCATCATGGACAACAAACTTTGTTAAATCACATTTAAATATCAGATTTTTTTTTCTTTTTTTTCCGACTTTTCTTTTCTAACATCATGCTTGTATTAGGTTTTGATGGATATTGTGAGACCATCTGATTATATCTAAAAAATATTTAAAAGAAATGTTGTAATATAATAATTATTGTTATTTCTTTGCTTTTTTTTTTGGATGAACAACACCAATAAATATAATGGATGAACCCGACTTAACCATTATTCAATTTCCAGTGTTGGCAGTGAACAAAAATCAATTTATATATTTTCACCACTAATACTATACACAAGGATAATGCACCATTCAGAAAAGAAGAAGAAAACCAGTGCCAAAATGTAATCTTCACCCCCTCTTCTTGTGACATCAATAATGTGCATGCGTTCATTTTTAGTGCAGTAGTCGATGTACTGTGATTTTTGTTGTTGTTGTTGAGTTTATTATGAAATAAACTAGTAACATTTTGTATTCACTGTACAAAACCACTTTCACACCACTTCACCATAGTTTGTTACACAACACTTTGAGGATACAGCATAAAGTTGATAAAATAGCATGAATAAAATGAAAAAGATTTAAAAAAATGGGTCATCAAAAATACATTAGCATCATTAATCCATTCACCGCTTCTGAAACTACACAAATGATGAGTGCCACAGAATCCCGTCAACTATGATACAGATTTGATGTTGTGTTGGAAAATAATGATTGCTCCTCCCTGTGCATGCATCTATCATGTTCTATCATGGTCTTCTTCTTCTAAAGAGTTTGTTCAGTTGTACCCTAACTGATGAACAGAAGATGTGATCACTGATGTGGTGTAGCTTTTTCTCAACAACCAAGTCTTGAAATCCCATTGTCAGATGTTCTCCAGTCCAAACAATTCAAATGAAGTTGTTTAATGGACAGTCAGGTCAGCTTATGTTCTGCGTGATTTAAAGCGTCCACTGTCCTGCAGATTTAGCTCCAACCTCAAACCTGCCTATAACTGTCTACAAGTAAACCTGAAGACTCTGGTTCAAATGTTCAGGTGTGCTCGATTAGAGGGAAACTCTCCACCTCAAAAGGAGACCTAAAAAGGGACTGAGTTGCCCGTTCCTGATTTAAAGTTACAACGCACAGTACATTACATAATATGCACATTGAAGAATTATGTATTTAATATTGCATTGCATAATAGGCACTGAACAAAAAATAATTTACCTATATCAGCAGCAACCTGTTTTTGAGAGATCTTTTAGGAAGGCATGGTCTCTTTTGAGATGCTGGATTTCATGGTGTTTTCAAGATGATGTTTTCAGTAGAAGCTAAAATCAAGCCATGAAATCTTGGCTAAATGTTGGCGTTGGGATTAAGTCTGCTTGTGGTTACCTGCTATGAAATTCTTTTTTAAGGACGAGTCATTTTCAGCACGTTGCTGTGTGGTTGCAGTAATTCCTGAAGACCTTTACTAAACCAATCTTTGAGAGAGAGATCTCGCTGATTTATATTTATAACTGATTTACCTGGATATTGGAAGAAAAAGACAAACACCAGAACACATATTGTTCTGTGATATAATAATTGAATTACAGCCATAAATTAAAAAAGCCTTGATGTGTCAAATTGAATTATATTTTGCTTTCAACAACATTCAACAACTTGAGATTTGAAATATTAGCTATAGAATACAATTTATGTCTGTATTTTTCTGTAAAGCTGTGTGTACCTACTGTGAAAAGTGCTATACGGTAACACTTTATAATAACTGGTTAGTTAATGATGAACTAATCATTTACAAAACATTCATAAATGATTAGCAAGTGATATACTAACATTTTATGTATGTTTTTTAAATACTGTTACAAGTCATTTACAAGTGATTAGTAAATGATTAACTAATCATTTACAAAACATGAATATGCGTTTCAAATGTTTAATAAATGGTGTTATTTTTTGTATGTATGTAGCAATTAGAGGGTGCAGAAAGTGTTGTAAATGCCTTGAATACACGTGCAGATCATTTATAACAGGTAAGTAACAGTGTTCAACACAATGATGTGTAAACGCATGAATAAATCATTTACAACACTTTCTGCGTCCCCTAATCTAAAGTGTAAACTATTCATCACTTGTAAATGTGTTGCACATCATTCGTAGATAACAGTCGTTGATCTTATGCCTTATTGATTCTTAAAGTGGTAATCTACGAATGATGTGTAACACATTTACAAGTGATGAATAGTTTACACTTTAGATTAGGGGATGCAGAAAGTGTTGTAAATGATTTATTCATGCGTTTACACATCATCTATAACAGGTGTTGAACACTGTAGTGTGTAGTGTAGTGTAGTGTAGTGTGTACTGCAGTGTAAGTGCTGACTGGTGAGGGTATAGACAGCTGTCTTCTGTAGTATGTAGTGTAGTGTAGTGTAGTGTGTAGTGTAGTGTGTACTGCAGTGTAAGTGCTGACTGGTGAGGGTATAGACAGCTGTCTTCTGTAGTGTGTAGTGTAGTGTAGTGTGTAGTGTAGTGTGTACTGCAGTGTAAGTGCTGACTGGTGAGGGTACAGACAGCTGTCTTCTGTAGTGTGTAGTGTAGTGTGTACTGTGTAGTGTAGTGTGTACTGCAGTGTAAGTGCTGACTGGTGAGGGTACAGACAGCTGTCTTCTGTAGTGTGTAGTGTAGTGTGTACTGCAGTGTAAGTGCTGACTGGTGAGGGTATAGACAGCTGTCTTCTGTAGTGTGTAGTGTAGTGTGTAGTGTAGTGTGTACTGCAGTGTAAGTGCTGACTGGTGAGGGTATAGACAGCTGTCCTCTGTAGTGTGAAGTGTAGTGTGTAGTGTAGTGTAGTGTAGTGTGTACTGCAGTGTAAGTGCTGACTGGTGAGGGTATAGACAGCTGTCTTCTGTAGTGTGTAGTGTAGTGTGTAGTGTAGTGTGTACTGCAGTGTAAGTGCTGACTGGTGAGGGTATAGACAGCTGTCTTCTGTAGTGTGTAGTGTAGTGTGTACTGTGTAGTGTGTACTGCAGTGTAAGTGCTGACTGGTGAGGGTATAGACAGCTGTCCTCTGTAGTGTGAAGTGTAGTGTGTAGTGTAGTGTAGTGTAGTGTGTACTGCAGTGTAAGTGCTGACTAGTGAGGGTGTAGACAGCTGTCTTCTGTAGTGTGTAGTGTAGTGTGTACTGTGTAGTGTGTACTGCAGTGTAAGTGCTGACTGGTGAGGGTATAGACAGCTGTCCTCTGTAGTGTGAAGTGTAGTGTGTAGTGTAGTGTAGTGTAGTGTGTACTGCAGTGTAAGTGCTGACTGGTGAGGGTATAGACAGCTGTCTTCTGTAGTGTGTAGTGTAGTGTGTAGTGTGTACTGCAGTGTAAGTGCTGACTGGTGAGGGTATAGACAGCTGTCTTCTCTGAAACACATGGAGTCTTTAACCACGGTGCACCTGATGTGAGCAAAACATACAAAATGTAACATCATTTATTAAACATTTATGAAACGCATAGTCATGTTTGTAAATGATTAGTTAATCATTAACTAACCACTTATAAATGACTTACAACTGAACGTTATTATAAAGTGTTTCCCTTTTGGCTTATCTTGTACATAGCAGCAGGATTTAGCATTTACATAAAGCTACCACATAACGCCAAAACAGCTCACATTAGCTACAACAAGTTATCGCGAGAACAGCTTTAGATCAGGCATACTGCTGGGGTCCTAAACTGGGACTCATCTCTTAGATCTGATTGGTTCAAAGGACGTTTTATGGGTAATCGCTTTAGTGCCTGGTTACAAATCAGACAAACTACGTTATCCACATCCGCGTGCAGTGTAAAAAAGCAGAAAAACCTGTTAACATGAAAATAAATAAATGCACCGCAAACGGAGCATGTGTGAAACAGGCATTAGTTCACTTGTAGTAACTTAGTTGTAAACTAGTTGTGTACTCAAAGTTTACTACTGTTACACTTAAAGTATACTTCTGTATGCTAAACAGTGGGCCAATTTAGTCCCGAGTAGTATTAAAATAGTACACTTACAAGTATACTTCTAGAATATTGATATTAGTATACTTACTACATAAAGTATGCTTAAAAATATACTTGAACCTTATTAAAGTGTACTTAATAAAATGAACTTGAAGTATACTTATTTTCCGTAAGGGTAATTAATTACCAATTAAAACAAATTAAAATATTTCCAAGAAAACATATTTTATGTGAAACATTTGAATTATAGAATGAAAAAAAGTGGGGGGAAAAACACATGAAGTGTCAGTTGTTCATTGTAGAAGTTGATGCAACAACATCGATCCGATGACGATGAACGCGGACTCAAATCAAAGTAGTGAAATGATTTATCATTCATCTCTGTTTTCACTTAATTGTGATGTTGGGATGAAAGAAAAAGCTGATGTGATTTGGATCTTTAAAACTGCAAGTTTGATATTTGATCTAATACCTGTATATGACAGGTGTAACAGGAATGAAATGCATACCCTCATGCTGAGGCTTAATAAAGAAAGAAGTTAACCATTAGACTTTGTAAATCTAAAGAAAACGTGTTCAAATAAAGATTATTTTGAACCACAGATTACGAACCAGAGACAGAAATAGAACTGTATTAAAGCCGAGCACTTGATAGTAACCCAGTTCTGTTGATTCATGGTTTGGAGGTATATTTAATGTTTCTTTTAGGACAAGTTGATTGATTTTTTTTTTTTTACTTGATTCAGCTGTTTAGCAAATTAAAGACTTTAACTCTTTAAAAAATATAACATCTAGCTATATTTCCACAATGAACAAAAAATACCCCAAACTAACACAAATACATAGTCTACAATTTACTCACTTCTGCAAAAAGTCAAAAAGCATTAAAGTGAGGAACGTAAACCAGACAAAGGATACTGTCCTGTTTTTGCTTTGTATATTGTTTGCTTCTTCTCTCACCAAATTTCATGTTTCGTTTTCATATTTAGCCTGAACTCTGTGCCCAACGGGGAGAGACAGTCTCTAATTAGAACAGCGGAGACACATATTTAGAGCTCTGTGTGGCTTCTGGGAAAATTTTAGGTTGAAAGGACAAAGAAAGAAACAATTCTTCCAGTAGAGAGTTCAGCATTGGCAGTCAAACACACAACCCTTCGGTGAGGGACATAGTGGTGTAGTAGTGACTTTATTATTCCTGTGGGGAAATTTTGTTTAACATGCATTCACACATAAACAAACATTGTACAAAAAAATCACATCCATCATCAATAAAATCTTTTAAAAAAGTTTTACTCTGCACACAAAAAAAACGATCTTTCTTTTAAAAAATGTACCACCAGTGGCAAGAAGGACGTCCCACGTGTGTTTGTGCTCCAGACTTGAAAGATTTCTCAAATGATGTGTGTTGTTAAAAAGAGCTGTGCCATTATTTTATGAAATTATGAAATTTATGATTTCCTGCCAGGCAGTGGATATAACAGGTGTAAAACCCCATAGACTTAGCTATATTTCCAATCAAAGTTGTGTGCAAAATGGGAATATTGCATAAAACATTTGCACTAAAACGTTTCCATCCAATGTGTTCTAGAGAACAAAATCGTCACTTCCTGGGAAATTGGTGCAAAATATCTGTAATAAAAATGTAAGTTGCTGCAATCAGGGAAGCCAATATGGCAAATTTTTCCTTCATCATAAATGACTTGTGCCTCAGTGCATGCTGACGAAACACAATAAACATATTATCTTGCTTTGGGATGGTGTTTGGGAACGCAGTCGTGTGAGAAGCTTACACCAAATTATTCTGATGACAGACTTTGGCTCAGGCATTTCAGAATGATCAACTAAACATTTGAGATGCTGTGCAATGAAATCGGTCCACTGGTTGTTCCGGTAATCCAATCGCGTCCACTGTTGAGGCAAATGCATCCACCTCAGTCGAACACGTAGGTTTTTAATGCACATTTTTAGAATTTATGCACATCTTGGCATTTCCATCCAGCGTTTTTTTTTTTAATGCAAAATTCATATAAAAATAGGTGGACGGAAATATATTGAAGGAGGGATTCATGCCAAATCTTGGGACCAGTTGAATTGGTGGTGGGATTTTTGACTTGAGCCAGTGAACAACACCTAGCAACCACCAAAGAACACCCTAGCAACTGCACTAACAACCACTCAGAACACCTTAGCAACGACATTGGTAACCAGTCAAAGTATTTTGATAATGGTGTAATAATTTGTGTTCTGTGTCTCTGGTACAATGACTCTAACAAAATGTTACCATGGTTTCTGCCAAATTTCTATCTTACAGTGGTAAGTTTTAATACAGTGAAACTGAGAACCACTGTCATGCGTTCCTGTTGCTCAAACAGCAGGTTTTGTTTCAACATGAACTGAATGTATTGTATGTCTTGAATGCAGTGTTGCTTTGGATAAAAGCAATAATACATTCCAAATGGATTCATGTAAATGAAAATAATAATACTTGGAAGATTATTAGAATGAAAACCGTTTGAAGGTCACATAAATGCTACGATGGTTTTACAGTAATAGTAACTGTGCTATTTTGAGAATTGCGTCTGAACCGCAGCAGTCATTCTCGCCGACTAGAACACTAACTCTTTAAAAAGCAAAACATCTTTGATAAATATCTCCGCTTACAGACTGTATGTTTATATCTCTAAATTAGAAAGCAGGAACGCTTCTACTGCTCTGTAATTGGGCAAATTACTCATTTTAATTTGCATCATTTTGATTTCTCACAGCCTAAAAGCACTAAAGAAGCCTCATGGTTGCGACAGATTTTAACATTTCACATTTAAACAGTGGCAATGTACAATTAAAACGCTACTGCTAATGCACAGAGCCAAAAGAGTCAGATATTTAATTGCTTGTGGGTGCTTGTGTGTTTTTATTTTTCTCCAGGGCTGCTCAATGCGGCCGGTCTTTTCCCATCATTAAGGTTTCACGTTACGCATCAGTCAGCACATGGCCTGGCTGCCCAGATGTGGCTTGAACATGCTGCTAATTAAGAGCTTTACGGCCTCTGATCTTACACTGCTATTTACTGAAGAGAGCCGCTCTAGCCAATAACCCGTCCTCACACTTCTCTCGCTCTCCTTGTGCAAGTCTAGGTCTCAATTTGAGAGTAAAATATTTAGGTTAATCATTCCAGGAATGTCATTCTTCCAGGAGGAAGACAGCATTGAGGGCTTGCAGCTGTTTGCGTAGGGAAACCCTGAGGCTCCTGGACTCCTGCATTTCTGCACATGTGCGTGATCCCAAGAGCACCAGATCAGACAGGGCTTCAGATGCCAGAGCACGTGTGAGGAGAAAGATGCTGATCCATGCATGAGCAGATGGAGGTTTGTTTGAAGGTGGTCTGTCATAAATTTTGTTAAATTAGTATTTATCTATCGAGTCTAGAAGCATTTTTGTTCGCATAGTTTTGAGCCTTAAGATCTGTTCCAAATTTCCAGGTTGAAGGCGTCTCATGTACACTTCTGAGTTCTGACACAAAACCTCTTCCAAAAAGTAGGAAGGAAAAAAATCATCCAAGATGGCAGATGATGTGAGTGAAATGTTGATTATAAATGTAAAAATTCACTTAATTTTGCAAAGTATAGATACAATTTCAATGAACCGCATTTTTTTTTTTGGGGGGGGGGGGGGGGGGGGGGGGAAATTAAATCGCACAGTCAAAATTGCTTTGTTGAGAGAGAGAGAGAGAAAAAAACTGGTTTAGATATCACATCAGTGTAAACATCACATCTTAGAATTTCTGGTAAATAAAATGAAACATTTTAAACATAATGAACATGTATTTTAGTTCTACCAGAAAGACTCGGGAGATAAAATGATATAACAAGAGTAAATTTATTTATAGCTCAGCAAGCATAGTCTTTGGCGTAGGCCCCGTCCTTAGCAAGCAATGCGAGGGTAACGGAATCTGCAAATCCCGCCTGAAGATGAAGGCAGGGGCGCAGCCGACCCCCTGGAGGTAAAGGAAGGGACCATCCTGGTGGTGGTGGGGAGGATGGAGGGAAAGGACCATCTTGGAGGTGGTTGGGGAGGATGGAGGTAATTGGCGCCGTCAGTATCTGCGAACTCAGACGGATGTAAGTACCATTCTTTTATACTGAGAGTGTTAACACGTGATTGGTTAGAAGTGAGTTAATTCATGACGCGCTGATTGAGTCTTCCCGGCAGAACTTAACGCTAAGCTTACATTTCTACCAGAAAGACTCGGGAGATAAAATGATATAACAAGAGTAAATTTATTTATAGCTCAGCAAGCATAGTCTTTGGCGTAGGCCCCGTCCTTAGCAAGCAATGCGAGGGTAACGGAATCTGCAAATCCCGCCTGAAGATGAAGGCAGGGGCGCAGCCGACCCCCAAAGATAGGTGGAGGAACACCTCCACCGGGACGGAGGAACACCTCCGCCGGGACGGAGGAACCCACCCCCAGAGATAGGCGGAGGACACCTCCGCCGGGGCGGAGGAACACCTCCGCCGGGACGGAGCCCACCCCCGAAGAACTGTAAGTAAGAGTACCCACCAGTCGTGGATCCTGCGGTTCCTGGAATGAGAAAGAAAAGTTAAGAATAACGTGAAAAAGGTTTTTTTTTATTTATTTATTTTTTTTTTATTTTTTTATTTTTTTTAAAAAATGAACTGTATGAAGACAAGGCCACGATAGACCATACATGAAAGCCATAATATGGCTTGGTTATGACGACCACTTAGACAAGGCCTCAATGGACCATAATACCAAATTGCTGTGCATAGACATGAAGTGATAGACAACATAAAGACAAGGTCCAAAGACCACACGTAATAGCTATAAAGCACGAGGTTGTGATGACCACATAGAGACGAAGCAGCGATGAACCACTTGACCCTTATAGGCTGCACATAAAGCCATTGGGGCGCCAGGTCGTGATAGACCACATAAACAAGGTCAAGCTTGACCACAAGGCCACGATGGACCGCACATAAACACAAGGTCATGCTTGACCACGAGGCCACGATGGACCGCACATAAACACAAGGTCATGCTTGACCACAAGGCCGGCTCGACCACACATAACAAAGCCGCGATGGACCAACATACCTCAATGGGCATAAGTAGACAAGCCATGCAGGCTACACGGCCATGATAGACCACATATAGCAGGCCATGATGGCCATTAGACACGAAAGACCACAAACGAGACAGGCCACGATAGACCGGACGGCCATTGGACCACATAAAACCAAGGCTTCGATGAGCCACGAGGCCATAATAGCCACATATAGGACAAGGCCACGGTAGGCCACACGGCCATGGGAGACCACATAGACGAGACCGCTTAGGAGCCACAACGGCCGCTAATGCCACACAGAGACAAGCCTATAAGACAAGGCAACTAAGCCACACAAAACCGAGGCCTCGATGGACCACAGACCCCGATGGGCCACACACAGGACAAGGCCACGATAGGCCACACGGCCATGATAGACCACACAAAACGAAGGCCGCGATGGACCACAGACCACGAATGGCCACACATAGGACAAGGCCGCAATAAGCCACAAAGCCACTAAAGGCCACACATAAACGGGCTAAACATAAACACGGCCATAAAGCCACGTGAAACCACGACCTCTAGAGGTCACTAGACCTCAATGGGCCTTGCAGGACAAGGCCACGATAGGCCACACGGCCATGGGAGACCACAGAGACGAGACCGCTTAAGAGCCACAACGGCCACTAATGCCACACAGAAGACAAGTTTCACAAGACAATGCCACTAGGCCACACTACTATAAAAGCTTACTTGGAACAAGACCATGCTCAGCCACTAGCCGAGATAGATCACACAGAGACGCAAGACAGGTGAAGACGGGCCACTAGAAACAGAGCTGAAACATATAGATCAGCACAGTAAGCTTAATGATAAAAGGGATTACAGCTACTGCTCAAATAAGCATAAAAAGAGCAGTGCACCACCACCAGTACTTGCATAAATTTACCTGATTGTTACTGAAGGGCTTGCTGAGCTTCGAGGACAATTGTTGAATCTGCTCTTATATAGGATTCAAAAGCAGAAGAAGACCATCTTCCCATGATCTTAATGGCTGATGAAGAAACTCCTCGTTCAGCTGCTGTAGTGGCAGCCCCAATTCTGAATGAATGACCAGTATAGACGGAGGGGGAAAGACCGCAGCTTTTGAGAGTAGAAGCTAAATGAGTCTTAAACCGGTTTTTGGAAAGAGGTGCTCCGTTAGGTAAAATGAATAAAGGGGCGAGATTGGAAGTACGGGGTCGAGTTTTAAGAAATCTAATCATCGAGAGAAAGGGACAGAAATTATTATTAATCTTAGATAGTGTTAAGGTGACACCTGCACCTTGAGAGTCGTTCTTAGAGTGTTTGAGAAAGAGGGTGTAGAATTTAGGTGAGACGCAAAGATCGGAAAAACAAATACCACGGGCGGGATCAAAATTTTTTGTTTCTGATGTGAATTCCCCAGCTCGCATGAACCCATAAAAAGCGGATAAAAACACGGCTTCGAGCATGATGTTAAGATATGCGGAAAAGAGACCATTTCTAAGAGAGATAATTAGTCTGTGCAAGATAGGCAATGTAATTGGCAGGCGTTTGTCTGGTGTTTTAGTGGAAGATTTAGATAAGCCTTTGAGTAATAAGCGGACTGAATATGCAGAAAAGAGACTTGGGAAGTTAGGATCATGGAATTTAGCATAGAATTGAATACCAGCGAGCAATCTGCGTAGAGAAGAAATTTTGAGATTGCGATTTTCAAAATTGAATACTAAAAAGGAGCACACGGTTGAAATTAAAATAGGAAATAGCGGGATATGAAGAGAAAAACAAAACATTAAAAAAGCTGACCAAGCGGAAGTGTATGCTTTCAAAGTAGAAGAAGCGACGCCTAAGGAGATATAGTGTCTAGCCGATACAAGCAATTCTTCTAATTTAGCATTATGGCTGCTAGGGGGGGGCATGTTGAAGGATCCGGATTGGCTGAAGGGCAGAGCCGCCTGAACGTCTGAAAACGAAACCGAGAAAGCGCGTCAGCAATAATATTATGGTGACCAGGAATATGAGCAGCTTTGATAATGAAATTGAAGACGACGGATTGCCATATCAGACGCCTCAGAAAGGGCATGATCATAGAACAAGAAGATCTGCCTTTGTTAATAATAGCAACTGTGGCTTCGTTATCACAAAACATCATTATGCGTTTACGCGACCATGCCGAACCCCAGATGACACTAGCAACGGCGAGAGGATAGATCTCGTAGAGCGCGGATGAAACAGACCCAGAATCTGATTGAGGAAAATCATTTGGCCATTTTTCAGCGAACCATAGACCTTGGAAAAAACCCCCAAAGCCTATGGAGGGGGCGGCGTCGGTGAAGAGTTGTAATTCGACGGACGATTCGAATACGTCATTGTAAAAGAAAGAAATCCCGTTCCATTCATTAAGCAAGAGTGTCCAAAACCTGAGATCAGACAAACAGCCTTCATCTAGTTGAATCAAATTGCTTAAATTCGGAACAGAGTGAGCCAATGATAGCAACCGAGAAATGAAAGCTCTGCCTTGGGGAATAATGCTCATAGCAAAATTAAGGTGTCCGAGCAGAGACAACATGTCGCGCTTGGATACGACGCGAGAAGAAGAAAAAGATTCCAAGAATGACCTGATTCTTAAAAGCTTTTCTAGAGGGAGAGAAGCTTGCATGCGGATCGTATCTAGGTTTATGCCGAGAAATTCTAACGAAGTAGAAGGGCCCATGGTCTTTTCAGCGGAGAGGGGAACGCCAACGTCACTGAAAATCTGTTTGAGAGTGTCTAGAATCGAAGATTGAGGAGATGGAAAATCGATTAACAGAAAATCATCGAGCAGATGCAAAACGAAAGGCAGCTTGCTGACGTTCAGCAAAATCCAACAGAGGGCTTCTGAGAGGTTGTTAAAAATGTGAGGACTGCTTCTACACCCGAAAGTAAGTCTAACAGCGAAATAGAATTTGGAATTCCATTTAACTCCGAATAGTGGCCATTCTGAAGGATGAATTGGCATGGTCTTGAACGCATCTGTGATGTCGGCTTTAGCTAGCCACGCACCCTGTCCGGCTAACTTAATGAGATGGATAGCATTGTCGACCGAAGCATAATGTAGAGAAAAAGGCGGAAGAGGAATACTTTCGTTAACACTTGCTGTGTAAGAGGAATGTGGGGAAGACATATCAAAAATGAGCCGTTTTTTGCCCGAGTATTTACGTGTAGCAACGCCGATGGAATTAACCCGAAAAGGAGAGAAAGGAGGAGTAGCAAAAGGGCCAATGACATATCCTTTATTAACTTCACGTTCTAGCAGTGCAGAAACCACGTCTGGTTCTTTAATAGCTGATTGCAGGTTTTTAGCTACAAAAGTCGAAGAGAGTTGAGAAAGGATGCCCACCCGAAACCCTTGAGACAGACCGGTGATTAAATAATCGACAAAAGTCGGATCGGGATGAGAAGAGAGATAGCGTGACAGTGTTGCTACATTAATTGGAGTGGAAGGGTGTCTATTGATCAGAATTTTTTCCGGATTGGGGCTTTCCCTCGAGGTGCTGGTCTGTACCGGCGTGGGCAGACGGATTTCGGGTGCGGATCCCCGCAGAAACTACAAATGTGAGCATATCTACAATTAGAAAATGTGCAAACAGATTCATTAAAGTTTAGGCAAATAATGATGCCGTTAGAATCTACAGCAGAGCGATTACGTCGGTCGTTAGGGAGCCTTACTTTTTCAGCACCTCGGACAGTGCCCTGCGTGTCGCTGGTAAACGCTTTAGGGCAGAATTGAGCTGAATGTCCATGAGAACTACAGATAGAGCAAGCCAGAGTTTTTTGACCGCCAAAATGACGAATGAGCAGTTCAGTGTCGATAATGGACCAGTCTAGTTTTGAATTATACAGCGTGATAAAGGATGCTGATTTCGCGGAAAATGACTTGTGATATTCGTAGAAAAGGGTGCCTCCGTACCTTTGATTAAAATCAGCCATCATAGCTAGGTAGAGATCGAGCTCTTCCCGTCTTTCGGGAAAAGACTGGCACAAAATGTCTCTGAAAATGCTAAAAGCGATAACGAATTCAGAGAAAGCGAGATTGCGTTGAAGTCTGGGATCGGAAGTCTTGAGAAAGACTGCCACGTCACCGCAGTCGACCATTTTCCTGTCGACTGCCGGCGAAGGCAGGAGGAGAGAAGCCAAATTAATGTCCTTACCTTGGACTATATTAGCTCTTAAGCTTGGAGACACGGTAGCTGCGGCTGGAGAGACGAATTTCCTACCGAATGACTGAGCGGGGGCTGCCGTAGAAAGGTTGAAGGCTGAAGTAGCGACAGGAGCGGGAGCATCCAGATATGGAGTTTGAGCCGTGTAAGAGAATGCTTGTTGGTTAGATGTTGATGGCACACTCGATGGATCGTCGGATCTAACGTTTGAAGAACCGGATGAAGGAATGGCTGATCCATCCATGACTGGCCGCAGGCTGATGAGAGGATTAGCAAGTTTATTTTCCATAATCGCCATTTTAGATTCTAAACCTTTAACAGTCTGAGTGAGGCTTTGGACTGCTTGAATGAGAAGTGAACTTGGGTCAGCGCTGACAGGAGTATGCAGAGGAGAAGGAGCCCGAGCAAGCGACGTGGATCTTTTGGCAGGATGAGATGGTGAAGATTTAGCTGTTCTCTTCCGGCCTGCTTGCTTAGGCTGGTTTGTAGCAGTAGAAGTCGCTGAAATCTGAACCGTCGGAGTAGGAGGATTACCCAAGGTGTTCTGGGCCAGAAGAATTAAATCCTCTCTGGACGAATCATGATTGAAGGGAATGCCGGCTGCCTCGAGGGTACTAGATATATTGTCCGAAGACCAGAGTGCCCATGGAGAGTCGCGGCATTGAATACGTGTACTGCGCCGTGCAGCAGTAGGAGATGGCTGGACGAAATCCTCGTCAGAATCGGAATAATCACAGAAAGTTTGATCCTGAGACATCGCGGTAAGCATCTGATGGCGAGCAAATAATTGGCGCCGTCAGTATCTGCGAACTCAGACGGATGTAAGTACCATTCTTTTATACTGAGAGTGTTAACACGTGATTGGTTAGAAGTGAGTTAATTCATGACGCGCTGATTGAGTCTTCCCGGCAGAACTTAACGCTAAGCTTACATTTCCCCTCACACCACAACAAATCAAACATTTTAAACATTTTAAAACAGGAATATATTTGTGGGTATAAGTATAAACATAAATTATAGTGACACATTTAAAGCAAAACTGAAACATTGCATTAAATAAGTCACTTTGGAATACAAGTCACAGCAGTTTTCAGGTTTCAGAAGAAACAACAACATGTATTCTGGAAAATATGAACTAAAATGGACTGTTTTACCCAGTATTGGGTGTGCTGTATATTCTTATGATTTTAAAGTATCACATTGTCCAAACTCAATTTGAGTGCTCTGAGTGACAAAAAAAAGAAAAGAATGAAACTTGAATGAAAACCCCCGAAGGCGCGTCCTCGCACCATAGAAAATAGTCCAACAGAGGAGGGAGGGGGTATAGAAGGTGGATGGAGAGCTGTTGATGGCCAGGGAACTGGAGAAGCCAGCCAGTGACGACACCACAGCGGAGCTGACGGAGGGAGCAGTCAGTGTGGAGCCTTGATAGGACCATCTGGGGACCAACTGAGGCAACGCCAGGAGAGTTGGAGACCCAGCCAGGACGATGGTCCATGGTGACACCGCAAGACTGTAAGGTCACGGGCAAAGCCGCTGGCTCATGGGACCAAGGTGGAGACGGGGGCCTGGAAGACTGAGGTGACACCAAAAGGAGAGAGAGAACATAGGAGGAGCCGGAGGGAAGGAGGAGCATGGTGGAGCAGAAGATTTGGAGGGCTTAGGCGCAGAAAATCTGTGGCAGAACCTGGATGACGATGGACAGAGGTGGAACCAGAGGATCGGGGGGGCCCGGTAGATCCTGAGGGATGACTGTGCCAAGGCGGAGCTGACGGGCCAAGATGGAGTCATTGGCCTTGAGGCCTGAGCTGAAGACAGAGGATTTGTCTCACAAGGCTGAGCAGGAGGTGGAGGAGCCCGAGGTGGAGCCGGAGAGCTGGAGGGAGTCAGCAACAAGGGTGGAGCCAAGGAGACGAGCAGCACCAGCAGTGCAGGCGAGTCAAGGGATGTAGTTGAAGCCAGCGGACAGAACCGAAACAATGGGACGGGCAGGATATCGGGTTCATCCAGGAAGTTACCAGGGACAGGTTGAAGGCAAGAAAGTTCAGGCATGGGCCCTTGGGTGGGGACTGGCCCCATAGTCTCCAAGTCAATGAGCCAGTGCTCCCATTGTGGCTCTAGGGTAGACTGCTCTGATGGCACTGACTCCTGGGACCTGGTTGTATGGTCCGACCTCGTGATGGATGGATCGACCGGCTCTGGCTCCGGGACGCTGTGGATGGCTTTGCCTCCAGGGAAGGCAGGGATGGAAAGAGGATCCGCACACCACAGGGTGTAATCGATGAATTCGATGATGGGACGGTGATCCTCCTTCAATAGCAGAATCTGTCCACTCCAGAATATGTATTTGAGGGTATCATCATCCCAGCGCGCCTCGTGGTAGAATCCGACTCCTAGGAACTCCTCCACTTACTCCTCCACTGTACGGCTGCTTTGCAGAAAACAGTCCATAGTTTTTTGTTCTTATCTTTGTCTAGGTCAGTTCTTCTGTCAGGCTGAGTGGTACACAGGAACTCAGGAACACAGGAGATTGCCAGAGATACAAAACTCAAATAAATATACCACACAGTACATAGACACGAACAGGACAAGACGAAAAACGGAGTATATATACGAGAGGACACAGGTGTAACTAATCATTAACCAAGGCAACTAACAAGAGGATAATCCAGACTAAACTGAAAGGAAACAAGAAACAAACACATGAACAAAAAGACAATGAAACTAAACGTAACAACAGCTGCTTGTGTGGTGCAGTTTACGCAGAGAACCTAAAAAGCATTTGTGTTGCATTATTAATTGCTCTATGTTGACAACAGACATATTTGGCAATAATAGCTGAGGCAATTGTTGTACTTGAGACAGCTTTTGGTCTCATGAATATACATTTTAAGTGACCTTGGTCTAGAAGTGAATTTGAACTTGTCATGCTTTTGGACAAGGGAACAATTAGCATTTTCCCGAATAAATCCGCAGTACAGGAAGCAACTGCTCACATTCAAAGACATATTTCTTCCATTATTCACATTGTGTTAGGAACATTTGTCTCGAGTAAAATCCAATTACCTCCCATTTTTTTTGTGATCCAATGTGCCAGACAGCAATGTCTGTGGTATTATAGTTAAACCACAGATGTAACTTCATAGTCATACTATGATGTGCAAATTTTGTACAATATTTACAAACTTTATGACAAAGGGTATGAGTTCCAGGGTCTGTGCTGACATGTTATAACTGATAAGTAAAATTCAACTACACACATTTAACTCAAGATGTCCTACTGATTTCAGCTGCAACATTCAGATGATCATTTGAACCTATTGAAATCTTTTTAAAAGATTTATATTTCAAATAAATAATGTATATTTGATGGATCAAAATGAACAGCATTTATTTGAAATATAAATCTTTTGTAACATTATAAATGCCTTTACTGTAATTTTTGATCAATTTCATGTGTCTTTGCTGATAAAAAGTATTAATTTCTTCTCTCTTTAAAAAAAATAAAAAATAAATTTGAATGGTAGTGCATCAAAAAATATAGCACAACTGATAATTTCAACACTGATGATAATAAGAAATGTTTCGTGAGCACTAAGCTTTTTCCATCACAGTAAAAAATTACAATTTAAAATATATTCAAATAGAAAACAGTTGTTTTAAATTGTAATAATATTTCACAATATTACTGTATTTTTTAACAAATAAATGTGGCGTTGGTGAGCATGAAAGACTTTCAACAACATTAAAAACATGTAATTATTCCAAACATAGAGGGTTTCAGGCTAATTTGTGTTAGAACCAGCAGTGTGATAATAACTGGACCATCATATAACTCATTACTGCTGCATGCTGGACCAATTCCATCACAATATTATAACAGATGAGTCTAATGAGCTTGTGTCGTCATTCCAGCACCTGCAATTATGGTTTGGTTATTGTTTACTCCATAAATATGCGTCTTATGTTTCTAATGTTGTTGCTAATGGCACAGACCAGCTGTGTTGCATGTTTAAACTCAAAAACCCATTACAATCCCCTTGAGCTCCTCTTCCACCAGCAACAACAACAACAAAAAATAATAAATCTGTCTGAATGCTCATTTGGGAAGCCACACTAACAAGCCCCTGCTGAGTCAGTATGTCATAGTGTCTTGAAATAAAGAGATCATGCTCGTTCCAGCAAAATCACACTGGGAAACAGTGATTAAATGCATAAAAGGTGCAATTTTTCTTTATGCAAACAGCTCAAACATGCACTGGGTGAACTTTTTCATGGATTGAAATGGTACTTTCTTTGAAGACTTGGATTTTAAATGAACCTTCATTTCAAGTAAAAGCACTTCTTTGGCGAAATTATATTTCCTTAACAACATAACTTAAGGGCTTTTCACACTGAGTGCGATTAAGCGACGCGATGTACGACGCAATGACTCTCTTGAATCGAAACAATAGATCCCTGTAGAACTATTCACACCGGATGCGATCAATCGTGCAGCGACAAAGCTAGATATTTTTTTCCGACCAATTTGTCTATCTTTCCCCCTCGTCGCCTCTCAACGAAACGGGCCGTCCAATAAGATTTGAGCTTTAGGGCAAGATTGGTGGCGCTATAGCACAGAAAACTGATTTAAAATCCAGTGTAAACATCGAAGAAAAGAAAAAGATGTTGAGTTCTTGTTATCATTGGTGTCTGAGAACAGAGAACAATTTTATAAAAGTCACAGCGATTACAAAAACACTGATTTATATGTTATTTTTGCACTTTAAGTATTCTACTATGTTCCTACTTAGGTATTCATTATTATGCTTGAAATATACCTTCAACTTTCCCCGCCACCATTATCCAGAATCGTTGTGTCACAAATGATGGAAATAATTAAGCAGATTTTAAGTAAATTCCCAGTAAAATACCAGTGTTTTTTACATAATTTGGAACAATTTAGGAACATATCTGTTTTATGTATAAATCAATATTTTCAAACAATGTAAGACAGTATGTAAAACTATGTTAAAAAAGTTTTTAATAGGCTACTCAATCAAAAGAACCAAGTTTATTTATAATTAAAAGTATAATTAAGTATTCTATCTCGATCAAAAGATTAAGTATAAAGTGGGCGTATAGGCCAAATATACTTAGGCTTTTCTGTCAATATAAGTCAATTATACTTAAGTGTAATTTTAAGTATATTTCTGAGAACCAGAATGTCGTCAGAGTTTAAACGTGCGCATGACTGATAGCGCAAAAAGTAAGTTACTGATGCCAAATTGTAATATTGTATAAGTATATATAAATAAGTAGTGTATAAATATAAGTAAAGCTGCTGGAAAAGGGTGATCTGTTTAAGCCCATTAAAATGCTTGAATGTGGACATGTCTGCATTTGTGTGTCACTGTCTAGCCATCTGAAGTAATATTTTATAGGTTATCTGTACTTTTACTCAAGTACTTAATTTGTGTACTTCTTCCACCACTGACAAAACAATGCCTTTTAGGGCCTCTAGCCCCATTTCCACCATGCCAAAGACATCAAAATCACATCAAAGCTCCTTTCAGAGACCACCGTCTTGAACAGATCCTTGTTTTGACATTATAAACCTTTGTCAATATGATGTAACCATAGATTCAAGAGGTTTCAGAACATTTTCCAACATTCACAATCTTATTTTTCCATGTTCCCTGATTAGAGCCAAAGCAGAGCACCAAATATACTCTTACCATATGTGTATCTGAGTTATACCATTGTCTTATTTCCTCTCAAGGATTCAGTGCTTTCTGCAGAATGACATAAATCTTGGATTATGTGGATTCATTGGTTGTCTGCACACATATAAGGCAAGACAGAAAGCTTCTGTCCATGACTCATGGTTAACTCTAGCAGTAATACCAGACGACAATATAACTTCATTTCCTGGTGTTCAGTCTGCAGAAGCTTTACTTAGTGTCTCTGTGAAGGTCAAAGCATGACCAGGCCACACATCAGGCTAAACCTCTTCACTCATTCTCAAATTTGTGTTACAAGCTGAGACTGGTTGTCATAAAGGAGGTAGCATGAATATTTCTGCTATTAGAACCAGAACTGGGCAATAATTCAAGGCCCTTGACGGAATCAGTTTATATACTGGCTTCAAAGGGCTTCCTAAAGAGACTGTATTAAAACACCCCCAATGAGAACAAACAGTACCATATGACTTAGCAGGCATTATAAAATATAAGGGCTGTTGTACTGTGTATTTGCCATTCTATAACTCTTGAAGAAATATGTGACCAAAATCTAGACTCAGTGAGAGATTCTCAGAATGGTACTAATAAAATGTGGCATATTAAGTGGGTTGTAGAAAAGAGCACAATGAAGCAGTAGAAAATAAAAACAGTCTTTATTAAATCCACACAGAAAATCCCCCTGGGAAGGTGCATCCTCATGCTGTAACAGCTCGCCTGAGGAGGGAGAGTGAGTGCTCTGGAGGAGGACGAGGGGCTGGCGATGGGGAGGAAACAACAGGACATTGTGTCGGGAGAAACCAACGGAGGGAGGAGCTAGGAGCAGGAGAAGCCAGGCAGGGACCCAGACCACAACCAGGAAGAATGCCCATGGTGGTGATTTGGTTGTCGACTTCAGGGGGATGACTGACGGAGATGTAACCAATGGTGGTGGAGTCCAAGGCGAAAATGGTGAGCAGACCGGGCAACACTGATGGTCCTGGAGGCCGAGCCGCAGTGACGAGCGTCTGAGGTGAAGCCAGGGTGCCAGAGGACTGAGGCGGAGCCAGTGGGATTGAGGACCAAGGCGGAACCGGAGGGAAGGCGGAGCCTGATGGAGCCGAAGAGGTGGAGGGACAAAGCGTGGCTGAACGCCCATAAGTCCGTGACACAGGCAGGGTGATGTCTGACCAATGCAGAGCCGGAGGGACGAGGGAGACCAGTGGAGCCGTAAGGACAAAGGTTTCTGGTGGAGCTGAGGGAGGGAGGAGCCAAGGCGGAGCAAAGTCGACAGGCCGAGGTGGAGTGACGGGATCAGCGGCTCGAGGCAGAGCCAGGGGATTCTCTTTACTACCCGGAGCTAGAGACCGGAAGACCAGAGGCAATTCCACACTGTAGTGTGTAGAGAAGCTGAGGGGCTAAAGGGAACAAGCGGAGGTGGGGCTGAGCAACTGGCTGTTATTGGAAGAGGAGGTGGGAGAGGGAGGCTGGGTGGGAACCCTGGAGACACTGGAGACTTCGAGCTGGATGGGATGGGAGATTAAGGTAATCATCCTCTTCATACTCCACTAATACTCCCACAGTTGCACATGATCTTGCCGGCTCACGCATCTGATCAGACATTTCACTCGGGCTGTAGAGCGATGGTTGGTTCAGCCCTCTTTACTGCAGCTGGCTCATGCATCGTGACAGGCTCGAGCTTTCCATCTGCGCTGGGCTCTGGTGTCATGTCCGCACAGCGGGGTGAAGCTGGCTGGGCTCTGGGGCTGGAGTGGGGCTGGTGATGTCCTCCGCAATGTTCAACAGCACCCACCCACTCCACAAACTTTTTCTTGTGAGTTTTTGTTTGTTTATGTTTTTTTTTTTTTTTTTTTTTGCATAGTAAAATAAAACCTGTAGCTTTTGCCTCTTTTTTTTGCCAAATAATTTGGTCAGATTTACACCTTAACCAAGTTTAATGTTTTGTTTTTTCCTTCATATTTTAAAGCTGCAGCTCGTAACTTTTGCCACTCTAGCAGTTAATAAACAGAACTGCATGTGTCCTGCGGAAGAGCATTGTATCCAGAGCCACTTCTCTCTTTTTATGTCTATGACGAGTCACCCGAAACAGTCTAAAACAGTCCTAATATAAACACTTATTATAGGTGCGATTCAGGATAAGACAAAAACACGGTTTGGAAAATGGATTCATGATGTACTCACTCATTATATAATTTTTTGTATACATTTAGAACAAAAAAAAAAAGAAAATAAATACAGAAAATATTTTCCTCATATGTTAATCGTTTAATCAAACATGTAGGGTAAAAAAACAACAAAAAAACTCCAGACATCACTTTTGGCCTTTACTGTATGTTGTTTAAGTAGAGTTGTTGGATTAGAATCTGAAGCTGATAGAATTAAGTAAATTAATTATTTACTCAAGTATGCCTTAGCTATTTGACTAACATGGCTGGCAAACTTGATCAAATCAGCTGGTCAGACACTTGCAAAGGAACTTAATGACAATTTCTACAATGATGGATGTTAAAATTTTGTGTCAAGACCTAAATATACTTCTATCCATCTACATGGAAAGAAGACAGACCGACAGGCCTCTTAAAAGAGATTTCAGAACATTGATTCTAAAACATGCTTTTGATTAATGCGAGGGATCATGACCAAGAGTGACAAATAACACCAGCGCTCAAACAGCTGCCTGAAATTAGCGATCAACGTTTCCTATAATACGCTTGGCTTTCTCTTTCCTATGGCCTAAGAACACTAAGAGGGGGCTCTTTTTACTGTACATAAAGAAAAGGCTGTTTCCATTGACAGTCTGCTCCCAGTTTTTGATTGACACTTAATAAACTTCACTGGAGTACTTCATTGCTTTCATTTGTCTGTTGAGTTGTTGTTTTTTCCCCTCTGATGAAATAAGAAAGAATCCAGATGATGAACTCTGGGATCTCATCATACTTTATTTAAACGGAGAATGGACGCGCAACCTTTTGTTTCTTTCACAGGCCGTGAAATTGTTTTAATAGGCTTTCATGCCGAATGTCACGTGAACAAACAAGGGAAACGGGTCTCATATCAATCCACTTGTTGGAGAAAGTGTTAATGGCAGTATGAACTGACGGCAATATCTATGGACTTTTAAGGAAATTTGCTAACCTAGCTAGTTTTTTTTATTCAATAGAAATATCAAAATGTTATAGTGGGAAAAAAAAGTATGCATATGCGATGGACATCGGTTATGCTCCTATTTTGCTCTATATTTAACGAAGCTGTTTTACAGGATACGGAAGTTTGTTGTGCATGTGATAGATCAAAAACTCTTGAAGAGATACATACACATTTTCAATATAGAAAGCTATGGGATAGTCTTACATTTGTCCCACAGACTTCCATTAGACTGTAATTGTCAAACACAGGTTTGCTCATTTTGCTTTCTTAACTGGTACAAGACAAAATCATATTCTGTTGTAATCAGCAGCATGCCACAGCTCACATATGTAATATTATTGTTGCTCTATTATTAATAATGTTCTTTTATTATTATAAATGTTGAAAACAGTTGAGCTGGTTCATATTTTTGTGGAAACCAAGATTTTTTTTTAGTTTTTCTTTGATAGTTCAAAAGAGCAGCATTTATTTGAAATAGAAATCTTTGACATTAGTAAAAGAAAAATAGAAAATAAGTATGAAACGGAACCATTCAACATTGATAATAATCATAATAAAAATGACTTTAATAATGTTTTCTGAAGGATCATGCGACACTGAAGACTGAAAATTCAGCTTTCCCTTCATCACTGGAGTAAATTACATTTAATGTATTAAAATGGAAAACAGTTATTTTAGATTGTAATTACATTTCACAAAACATTACTGTTTAGCTGTATTTTTGATCTAATAAATGCAGCCTTGGTGTGCATAAGAAACTTCTTTCCTTCTCTGACATGCCCATCTGTTTCATGTGTTGGACATCACCGTGAGCCTTTGGCATTCGGACTATTAGGAAGACGAGTGAGAGAAAGAGGACTGTTAATGCTTCCTCTCAGCCACACGACTTCATGATGGGGGTAATATTAGCTCATAGTAGTCTTTGGCACTGGCTGTCCATGAGTGCAGTTTGGTGGGTTAATGTTGTGCCTTATTGACCTCCATGTCTACATCTGCACTTTGGCCTTGTTGACGTCGTTCTCTCTCTCACCTCCGCTTGCCAGGGCCTGCTCTACAGCTGGGCTTCAAAGGCAAGAGATAACACATCACTCCGAGTCTACAGGCGTGTGTTTTCACTCAAACACTTACACTTTTGGCTGGAGGTTGGTCATGTCGATGAAGAACAGATTTAAATCCCAATTCCCTACAGCAAAACGTACAGAATAATGATCTGACGATAATCATTTGGCAACAAGAAATAAAAAATGTATTCCTTTGTTCTGGTTAGTGTCTTTGACCTCTGTGAAACTGTGTGTCAAACATGTGGCCTGTTTAAGATCTACAGTGGCGTTTGTGGTCCTCAGCATTTGGTTAAGTGTGCCTTTTCTCTGCGTATAAACACTTGTTTTTTTTACATGACTACATGTCAAATTGACTCGGATATTTTTCCGGCATCAAGGGAACGTGTGTGTTTCAGAAATAGTATTTGATTACTATTTTTACCTTCACTAGGTCATTTTAATAGTCCTGCTATGTGACAAATGAATTTTGAAAAGTTCAAATATACTCTTAATCAACATGGGCTCATAAAAACTGCATGCACAATAATTATAATACTAATTTATTTTTAGGTGACGTTGTTACAGTGTAATAAATACTGATTCATTTGAATTAACTAATGTACTTAGGGTTAAGATTAGGTTTAGTTGAGATTATGCATAATCTACTGTTATTAACGTGCAGTAGATTACTATTATTAAGTTTTAAACGATTTGGAAAAAGAAACATCGGGCTGTAGATGTTTTAACTACAGGGTGGGCCATTTATATGGATACACCGTAATAACATGGGAATGGTTGGTGATATTAAAGTCCTGTTTGTGGCACATTAGTATATGTGAGGGGGCAAACTCCTCAAGATGGGTGGTGATATATACATATACTAATGTGCCACAAACAGGACTTTAATATCACCAACCATTCCCATGTTATTACGGTGTATCCATATAAATGGCCCACCCTGTACTTATGTATTGATATTGAAATTTGATTTGATTTGCTTGTGTGTGTATATGTGTATGTATTGATGGATTGTGTCTGTCCGTCTTGGCCAGGACGCTCTTGTAAAAGAGATTCTTAATCTCAATGTGCTTCTTTTCCTGGTCAAATTTTACAAGCAATTTATGAGTGAAAATTGTTTTCCACACTTTTTGTCAGTGTATGTAATGCACACTTATTTTATGTTTGTTTGGTGAAAATGTTGAGGTGTTACACTGCAGGCCTGAATAAATAAACCTGGTAGGTGTAACATCACACATTTCATTTAAAGGAGGTAAAACCCCTTTTCCAATAAATGTCTTATTTGGAGTCTTGATTATCAAAATCATGAAGGATCCTAAAATGAATGGGGACTTAGGGCTAAAATTACACCAAAATGGACAGTAACACTTCATATATGATGCTGTTGTAAAATAACCTTTTTGATCAGTTCTTCTAAGCGTGAATACGATGCAGCTGTAAACTTTCTGCAAGGGTAATGAGGAGGTTTACCTTGGCCATATTCAGATGACATGAAGCTTGCGGAAATGCAGCCAAGGCTTCTGGGATACATCAACCCTGATGGCACCGAGCGCACCCTGCACCTCAAAGTGACCATGAGCATCTGACAGCAGAACTTTTTTTCATTATGAGATTGGATCTTTGTTCATGACGTATAGTTGTCAGGATGTGTTCAAGGCTGGGACAAAGTGACACAACGCAAGGTACATCCAGTAATCTCCACAGAATAAAGCTTCAGGAAAGGTGTCCTGCAGAAAAAGACAGACCGTCATGTCATAAAAGCTTTCTCCTTCCTCTCGCTGATCTCATAATGCGCCTCAGCACACGAAGGCCACATCTGTGAGAGACGAGCACAATGCAATCTCCACCGAGATGTAAAAATCTCAACTCACTACTGTATATATATATAGAGAGAGAGAGTTTATTTTTTATACAACTTTAGTTTTATAAAATGTATTTATTTATTGTGGAGAACCACTGAATGTGCATGGCCTCCTCTACCACTGCTTGTGATTATACATATTGCATCTGCTCAGTTGCATGTGCCTAAGAGTCTGTTGCCTAAGAGGCAGATGCATGTTATCAATAAATCTGCTCACTGTTTGAAAGTGATTTCCTCTCGAAATTTATATCCTCTCAAGCTTAAAATGGCGTGTGGGTTTATTACACATGCATAATATATTGCATGTTTTTATTATCTACAACTGGAAGTCTTGTAACTCACTGAGACCGCATCAAGGAGACCAACGAGAGAGGGCGAGGTGTGCAGATTTGGTGGAAGAATACTGAGGCGATTGTGGCGGGTGAGGTGCGAGCCAATCCCTGGCTTGTGTTGGGCATCACAGGGGCCAGTAGGCAAAGGGCCATGAAGTTGACCACCGAGGCAGCAGAACAGCCAACAGGTGGCTGTGGATCTTTTCATGCAAAGTTTTCATTAGATTTTATTGCTTTGGTGTTAAACTCCTTTTTAGAGTTCATGAACTTACTGCTACTAACTAACCTACTTTATGAAAAGCCCATAGTATTAGTGTTGCCAGATTGGAAATGTCCAAGTATCGTACCAGATGTTCAAAATGGCCGTATTTGGAAGAAAATTATCGTACACGAGTCAAACGTACAAAATACAGCTATTTATAAACTATAGACCTTGGAAACAACTGACCTAAGCGCCGCGACAGGAACGTTAACTTGTGCTCGTATTTGATTGGCTGAGAAGACGTAACGTGAGATGGAAGACGTGCGTAACCACGTTCACGTTCATCATGTTTATATTTTTTTTCATTATTGATCGTACATCGTACAGAGGTCAAAATTATCGTACAAATATGATAATTAGCGTACGTCTGGCAACACTGCGTAGTAGTATTTAAAAAAGGGATACAATAATACAAAAATTAAACAAAAAGAAACAAACTGGTAATCATAGTATGAAAAAAGAAGAAGGATGCCGTGATTCTGGCCACAAAACGTGTGAACAACATATTACAAAGGAACAGATGTGATTGTGACATTTATTGGTTGAAAGGAATGTTGACTCAGAGAGCCACTTCAGCATGCCTGAAACGCTTCATCTGCAGGAAGAAATCGTATCTGATATATTCACAGAAAGTAGCTGAGTAAAATGCATCTAAAGTCCCAGAGAAAACAAACTACAACACACACACAAAGAAATGTGTATGTGCATGAAATAATTAAATCACTTTTTAAAATATTTTACAACACTTTCTGTCAGATTTTGGAGAAGATTCTGTTGTCATAGCTCCTGGTTTTATATATTTTATTGGAGGGACATGGGCGTTGTCTGCCTCGGCCTTCGTGAAAGCAGAGCACCACAGAACGTTCTCTGTCTGAACTGAGGCCAGAATCTTCTTGTCACTAATATCGAATGGCCAATCAGATAACCAAAACTGTGTTTTTGCAAAACTTAAGAAATGTGCCAAAGAAAAAAAAAAAATTGACAAGTTTTATGGTGATTGGTTATTTTATTTGTGTGTTCTAAACAGGGTTATTATAGATAAAACAAAACCATAACAAATTATTACTTGAAATATAACTGAAAATAACTAAAATAAAATAAAATATATAAAAAAACCATTATGCTTTTCATTAACTAATTCCCTTAGTTAACTTTTGTAAAATACATTAGTAAACATGAACTAACAATAAAAAATACCTCTAAAGCATATATTAATTTCACCATTTACTAATATATTGTTTAATTCAAAAGTTGTATCTGCTAATATTATTTAATGGACCTGAGCTAACAATGAACAGTTGCATTTGTATTAACCAAAGTAAACAAACATCAATGATGTAACAAATGTATCGCCTGTTGTTAGTTAATGTTAGTTAACGCATTAACTAAATTTAACAAATGGACCCTTATTGTAAAAATTTTTATATATATATATATATATATATATATATATATATATATATATATATATATATATATATATATATATATATACTGTATATATATAAATAAATAAAAACTCAACCTTTTTTATTTCAGTTATTTGCCAAAGCAACATTTCTCCTTTTCATTTAGTTTAGCTTTATGAAATAACAAGAACTGAAACAATAATATGAATAATATTGCATTCATAATTAAAATGATTAATAATAATAATAATAATAATAATGTAGCCACAATTCAAAAAGAAAAACAACTAATAAAAATGACAAAAACACACAACAAACTTACTAAAATGAAAATGGAAAATACGAAAATAAAAACATAATATACTGTATATATATAATTATTTATATTTTTTTCTAGTACTGTTTTAGTAATAGTGTTTAATAGTTGTTCTAAAAACTTTGACCCTATAAGGATGACATTTCAGTAATTAATTCAGCCTTAACTGCTTAATTTACAGACTTTATTCAGACATTTTTTTACAATTACAATTACTATGTCACATCCAAATCATGATGACATCAAACCCCATTGGGTCTTGAGTGACTTGGACCTTTTATCAAATACAGACAAAACTGCAAAAAGTGATCAAACTGAACACAAATCCACTTTAAAAAAATAAAACAAAAAAAAGGCATCTGAAACCGGCCTAAGGTAGGTTTACATTGATTTAAAAGTTCCCAAAACAGCCTCTCAAAACAGACCAATCTGACTAATTTTCCAGACTGGTTTAAACAGGCCAGCATTGATCAAGACTAAACCACTAGCACAGACACGTCATGTACCTCCTTGCCTAAAAGTACCACATCCTGCCTTCATCAGCCATGAAATGACAAATATAGAAGAAGCAATTACAGAATTCAAGGATATGAGATGGTTTTGTAAAGATACATATGAAATGGACCGGCTTCTTTGGGATAAAAATCAATCCACTTCAGTTTCTTCAATTCTTTGATGCCTCACTCAGTTAGACTCTTTTGTACCGGGTAGGTCTTGAGTATTTAATGTAGCTGACTTTTATCTATAATATTACATCTTGACATTGACACCTTTTAAAACATATTTCTTGCCGACAACTTCTAGAAAAAATTCACTATGCAACATGCATGTGGACAAAACCTGAATGAAAATAAAATGCAATACTTTTCTTAATGCAATGACAAATGCCATCTTTATTGCATTCGCAAGCATCAAATGCAAACAGCTATTTAGAAAAAGTGTGTAACAGCACAAGAGTAAAACATTATTATATTGTGCAGAAGAATTGATTGAAAAGTTGTTTTCTTTTAAAGAATAACACTCTTTATTGACTCTATCCAATTGGCTCTTGGATTTTAATTTCTAGATCCAGGAAAAGTCAACAAATCGAATTATTTAATTTATTTAGCAAATTTACAATTTGGCCATTTGCAAAGATGATATAAAAAGCTCAGAGAGGACAATTGGGAGAATTTTCAAAAAGTTTTATACTGTATATGTCAATTCATGTCAGATCTTGAGTCTGTGTAGCAAATTTGTCTTTAGTGCAAATGGAGTAGTGAGGCTGATGGTTTGAATTATATAGCAAATTTCACTGGTAGCTACATCCAACAAACACACACACACACACACACACACACACACACACACACACACACACACACACACACACACACACACACACACACACACACACACACACACACACACACACACACACACACACACACACACACACACACACACACACACACACACACACACACACACACAATACATCTCAATCATGCCAAAATTTCACAAAATGTAATTAGCCTCAGACTCTTCATGCATTTGACAAGTTTTCAGCATAGATCAAACATTGTTAAAATGGGGAAAACTAATAGCAGCCCATAGGAAAAGCAATAGGACATAGCTAATGCTGGAATGCTAAATAAAGCATGAGCACACTTACAGTATACTAAACATGTTCTTAAGATGTGTCTTGGATATGTTTTATTCATGTTTTATGAATTAAAAGAGTCTAGCAGCATCATTACATAATAAAATTAGATCCGCTTAGTGAACTGAAAAGACTATTCTTTCCTGGAAGCTCCTCAAGCTTGGAAAACACATCTAGTGCCACTTCATCTGCTGACAGAGAAATAAATATAGAGGAAGAGCAATGAGCGAAAACCTGGGAATCGTATCAATCTAAACTGAAGCAATATGCACTCAGCAAACTCAATAAACTGTCCTTATCTATTGTCTACATTAGTCAGCATGTGTTTGTTGCTTATCTGAGGGTTAAAGTTGGACATTGTGGCCGCTGAATCGCACATGGCAACACAACAGTCCTGCACTTGAAAACATTTGGATGTCTCTGGCCGCGTGTGAAAGGGACTTGTGTTTGTTCTTTTCTCGGCTCAGGAATAAGTTAAAGGAGGGAGACTGTTGTTAATATGACAACAGCCTTTTGTGTCTTTTTTATTTAATTACATCAGCGATGAAGCATCCTGTTCAAAGTGCCAACATTGTATTTTAGGTGTTGTGTGAAGGTTAGTAGGCTAGGCCTAGTGTTTCTCACCAGAAGACAGATGAAAAGAAATAAAAAGAAAATTCTGTTTGCTTTTGAATCTCTCTCATGATCTGCAATGATCTGCAACAGCTTGTGTCCAACATTTTCGTATACGTTTTTTCGTATTCGTCATCCTAAAAATTCGTCACGCACTGAAACATTCCACACTGAGTCTGATGCGTATTAATTAATCCGTTGCAAAAAAATTGAAGAAAGTCTTCAAGCAGTGAGGATGATTTTGTTGTCCCTATTAGATTGGGTCCATCCAATCCTGAGATTGATTAGAGAGGAAGGAGAGTTCGCTGCGGGATTATCAACGTTTACTTCAGGATGTCAAGTATGGAGTTAATATTGTGCCATAATTAAACAAACAAATCCAGCATTTTGCAAACAAACTCGATCTGCTTTGCAAAGGAAAACTCGACCCGCAAACAAACAGAAAGCAATGTGCAAGTACAGAGGTCAATTTGAGTGAAAATGCAGTGGAGTAACACATATGCATTGTGTTTTGCAAATATAAATAAATGAGCCTAATATTTCACAAAAAAATACAAACCATCCTACAAGATGTAATAAACATTTTGCAAAAGAAAACCTTAAGAAGGTTAATTATAGATCAAATAAGACAGAAACACACCTGTTCACCGGTCATTTTCCTCAGCTGTAGGCAAAGGCAAGTTTCAAATCAGTGCTTCTCCCGGGAGACTAGCGCTAAATGAATCCCCTAGTTTAGCGCCATCTACTGTTTTAGAAGAGGAAGTTGCTCAATTGCATTTGTGAGAAAATCGAGCCGATAGATCTCATAAAAAGCCAAGTGTATAACAGGCATTTGTATGCTAGATTTGGTATTTGTTCAAAGGTTACATGCAATTTGATGGATGGTTTGTATTTATTTGTGAAATATTATCTAGGCTCATTTATTTGTATTTGCAAAACACAATGCATATGTGTTACGCTCAAATTGACCTTTGTACTTGCACATTGCTTTCTGTTTGTTTGCGGGTCGAGTTTTCCTTTGCAAAGCAGATCGAGTTTGTTTCCAAAATGCTGGATTTGTTTGTTTAATTATGGCACAATATTAACTCCATAGTAAGTGGCTCAGTTTAATGCTTTGCTAGCGATACTGGAGCCACATATTCAAAAGAAGACCACCAATTTCCGTGAACCAATTGTTCCTGAACAGTTCTGGATCTTGGTGTTAGCTTGTACAGTGGCTCTGAATTGTCAAAACACCTCCAAAATGCTTGCTACAGATGTGGAATAACGCAGAAAATTGAACCCGATCTGAATTTTTTTATTTTGGACGAAAGTTTTAGAGGCAGTGTGTAAACGTGATTGACGCAATGTGAGGTCGTACTTAATTTTTAACGTGCAAATATTTCGGACGAGAATTTCGGACTCAGTGTGCAAGGACCTTTACACCAATCAGTCTGCACACCACCGCTTCAAGTCAAACACACCTACTCACTCAACTGATTTGTTCAAAAACACTTAGTCATTCAGGAAATAAACAAGTGATTAATGAGTCACTGAATTATTCACTCAACTGATTTGTTCAAAGAATCAGATTCATTCAGAACAGAACCAATACTGAGACGCACAACAGTTCTGCTGGTAAGGTATTGGAGTTTTATGTAAAAGCAATATCGCATAATCCTTCTGTCTCCTTGTTGCTTTAAAAACTTCTCAAAAACAACCCAAGCCGTCATTGCTAAAAGGACAAGTAATATTTACAATTTTAATTCTCATATTTTGATTATTAATTTGTCAGATTTGCATCGACACACAGTTTCTTAATGTTCAACTTAAATGAACTGGCATCTTTGTTTAATACAGTAGTCCAGTGGACTGTGGTTAATATGGTTTGTCCATAAATCAGCCATTGGCCCAATGATGACCTTTTCCTGTGTTCAAATGTATTTTCGCATGATACGGATCACATCACCTGCAGTGAGTGCTGGATCTGTGTACATGTTCATCTTTATCTAAAATATAAAAGAGGTGTGAAATATATAGAAACAGTTTTCATGAGCCGTCTATTCAGCCCAGGCTGTTACTATGGCGCTAAAAGGATCATTATCAAGTAAGGGCTATTAATGTGTGTGTTACATTTACATGGGCTACTTTTCTCCTCGTGCTTATCTCTAATGAAGCTTACCCAGCGAGGTATGCCATGTCTCTATAGTAACCTCCAGCAGCCTTTTCATGATAATATCCCAGTGATAGTTTTGTTTTCCTCTTTTTATCAAAGGTCCACGTGTGTCACTAAGAAGCAGAGGATTGATACGACAGTTGACGTCAGATCTTGCCTCCAAGTGAAGTTTGTTTATCGCAGTGTGAAATGGCTGGTGTAGTGTGTGTGTGTGTGTGTGTGTGTGTGTGTGTTTGTGTGAAGCTCAGGGAATGTTTTGTCTGTTTGAGATGACCTCAAGATTATATGAGACAGTCTCGGCAGTGCTGGTATCAGAAACGCTGGGAAACATTAGTATGAATGCACAGAATTCCAGAATACTTGGACACATGTGGCTTTAGCTGCTGATCTGAATTTACAAATGACACGCTAAAATACCTCACATGCAACTTGGATTCAACATATGGTACAATTACATAAAAGATTTAAAACATGCAGTCCAAAAATAATTTTTTTAAATAATGTTTTGTTTTTGTTATGTGTACACATGTATTTAAGGTGTAAATACATTTGAATTACTTTTTATTTGATGATTACAATTCATTTGTAGAGTCATTATATCAAAGAGCCCTATCATACACCCGGCGCAATGTGGCACCAGGCATGAAGCAAGTGTGTTTTGCTAGTTTCAGCCCGACGCGGTTATCATTTTCACGTCCTGCACCACGCTGTTTAAATAGCAAAAGCATTTGCGCCGATCTGTGCGCCCATGGGCTGATGGTCTGAAAACGAGTGTGTGTTCAGGCGCAATGTTGGCGCGTTGCTATTTTGAGGGAACTGAAATAGACTGAGCCATTGACCGACTGAAACCTGGTTTTAAGTCAATGGCGCAATATACTGTATATATATATTTTTAAAGGGTGCATTAATAACATGAGCCTATAGGCGGGTCCACAACGCGCGTACACTCTCCTCTGCTTATTACACACACAGGGACACACGTACAGCAGCACACAAACTAGCCAAATATTAAAAATAAAAGGATTACAATGTAAAAGATTATTAAATACATGTGTACATAAAGATATGGTGGGATCCGGCTTGTCCTGTAGATGGTCTGCTTGCGCTTTAACCTCGCGCACGAGCAGATCAGTTTACTCGCTAGAGAAGTGTTCAGTTTTTCCGCTTGCAAAATCCACCATGTAAATAGCGAATCCGCCACGGCGTGAGCGCAACTGGCATTTAAAGGGAATGGGAGCTGAGACTCTGATTGGTTTATTGCATGTTACAGTTACAGTTAATAAAAGCTGGAATGTGTGAGTTGATTGAAGCTGTGAAATGTGCTTCCAAATGTAAAGGCATTCATTATAACTTTCTGTATTCTAATACTTAATAGGGGATATTCTGGACTATGAGCCCATGTGTCACTTCTATATACAGATAAATGCAAGTGCAGCTGCAAAATCACACACATAAACAGACTCAGCGGCATCCCTTCGTTTGTTTAACAAGAACAGCCAACATCTACATTTTTCTCTAAAACTAATGGCAAATAAATCCATATATGGCTTCTGTAATAACACAAACTACCTCAGCAAGCCATAAGCTTCCTAAAAGAACCAGTCAGTAATAAAATATTGGGATTTTTTTCCACATGACTTCTAATATTAAAACAATCAAATTAAAAAAGGAGATACTGAAACCGTCCAGCTCAAAAAGATAAAATCAACATGATGTTATTAGGACTAGCTTATGTAACAAAACATCAAAGAAAACTTAAAGGAATAATGGTCTAGGTTTGCTTTCTGTCTGGACCAGGACAGTCTGATGGCATTGATGCTATGAACTCTGCGTCATATGATAAAACTCTACATGAGAATTTCAAGGCATAATTCTGTGAAGCGTGAAATGAAGCTCAGCATAGTGAGTCCTGCAGCAAGTTGTATGAATAGATATACAGTGGGTACGGAAAGTATTCAGACCCCCTTAAATTTTTCACGCTTTGTTATATTGCAGCCATTTGCTAAAATCATTTAAGTTCATTTTTATTCCTCATTATTGTACACACAGCACCCCATATTGACAGAAAAACACAGAATTGTTGACATTTTTGCACATTTATTAAAAAAGAAAAACTGCAATATCACATGGTCCTAAGTATTCAGACCCTTTGCTGTGACACTCATATATTTAACTCAGGTGCAGTCCATTTCTTCTGATCATCCTTGAGATGGTTCTACACCTTCATTTGAGTCCAGCTGTGTTTGATTATACTGATTGGACTTGATTAGGAAAGCCACACACCTGTCTATATAAGACCTTACAGCTCACAGTGCATGTCAGAGCAAATGAGAATCATGAGGTCAAAGGAACTGCCTGAAGAGCTCAGAGACAGAATTGTGGCAAGGCACAGATCTGGCCAAGGTTACAAAAACATTTCTGCTGCACTTAAGGTTCCTAAGAGCACAGTGGCCTCCATAATCCTTAAATGGAAGACGTTTGGGACGACCAGAACCCTTCCTAGAGCTGGCCGTCCGGCCAAACTGAGCTATCGGGGGAGAAGAGCCTTGGTGAGAGAGGTAAAGAAGTACCCAAAGATCACTGTGGCTGAGCTCCAGAGATGCAGTCGGGAGATGGGAGAAAGTTTTAGTAAGTCAACCATCACTGCAGCCATCCACCAGTCGGGGCTTTATGCAGAGTGGCCCGACGGAAGCCTCTCCTCAGTGCAAGACACATGAAAGCACACCTGAAGGACTCCAAGATGGTGATAAATAAGATTCTCTGGTCTGATGAGACCAAGATAGAACTTTTTGGCCTTAATTCTAAGCGGTATGTGTGGAGAAAACCAGGCACTGCTCATCACCTGTCCAATACAGTCTCAACAGTGAAGCATGGTGGTGGCAGCATCATGCTGTGGGGGTGTTTTTCAGCTGCAGGGACAGGACGACTGGTTGCAATCGAGAGAAAGATGAATGCGGCCAAGTACAGGGATATCCTGGATGAAAACCTTCTCCAGAGCGCTCTGGAACTCAGACTGGGCCGAAGGTTCACCTTCCAACAAGACAATGACCCTAAGCACACAGCTAAAATAACGAAGGAGTGGCTTCACAACAACTCCGTGACTGTTCTTGAATGGCCCAGCCAGAGCCCTGACTTAAACCCAATTGAGCATCTCTGGAGAGACCTGAAAATGGCTGTCCACCAACGTTTACCATCCATCCTGACAGAACTGGAGAGGATCTGCAAGGAGGAATGGCAGAGGATACCCAAATCCAGGTGTGAAAAACTTGTTGCATCTTTCCCAAAAAGACTCATGGCTGTATTAGATCAAAAGGGTGCTTCTACTAAATACTGAGCAAAGGGTCTGAATACTTAGGACCATGTGATATTTCATTTTTTTTAATTTTTTTTATAAATGTGCAAAAATGTCAACAATTCTGTGTTTTTCTGTCATTATGTGCTGTGTGTACAATAATGAGGAAAAAAAATTAACTTAAATGATTTTAGCAAATGGCTGCAATATAACAAAGAGTGAAAAATGTAAGGGGGTCTGAATACTTTCCGTACCCACTGTATTTTAAGTTTTCTCACAAATTCTCCTTTCGTGTCCCAGAAACAAAGGGTTTGTAGATAATGGCAGATCTTTCATTTCTGAGTGAACCATTCCTTCAATTTTAGGGACATTTTAGGGGCTTTTTTATTCTTTATTTGACAAATATATGTATTTTTAAATATTATTTTATTATTATAAATATTATAGAGAGGGGGAATGGGTATTTCTCAGGATGAATGCTCCATCATAACTGTGATGGTTGTGATTGATGCGTCTGTGTGACTAGTAGTCAAACAAAAGGAGAGTTTGAAAAAGAACAATACAACCATCTTACACTGCATGTGGGAATTGCAACCGTAAGTACAACGAGACAAAAGTAAGGAATTATTCCTCTTATTAGTCACCTTCTCTTCACTAACCCTACTAAGCCTAACCCTAGGCTTGGTTGAGTTGCATTAGTAGTGTATTGTCGCCATGTCCAGGAGACACTGTTTTTTGCATCACGGATCTAAACCCAATTTTTTGGCCTTTTAAGATGTACAAACTTAAGAAACAGTGGTTAAAATGTATTCATTCAAACAACCACAAAATTTTGTTTTTCTTCTTCTCTCTGCTCTCTGGACTATGCAGTTTGATGCAGGTCAGATGTTATGACACAGTTATAACATCACATCTGAAATGTAAGAGAGGTATAAAATAAAGAATTACCACTGTGAAATGTCCTGCACAAGTCATGCTTGCAAAGTTGATTCGGGTTGATCAGCTTGTTCCTGTTGATTCTCATTATCGGATTCGGGTTTGATCTGATACGTCACAACTGATAGGTGTAGTGACAATAGTGTTTCAGGGCCTCGGGAAGACTCAGGAACAGATACTTGCCGGTTATAGTATAAGGCGTTACATTTCCAATACGCTCTAAGCGGTAGACCAATCACAACAGATTGGGGCTGACTGACCAATCAGAGCAGATTATAGAACCAAAGCAGAGTTCAGACAGAGGGTGAGAACAGGTGATGCAACAATGCAAATTATAAGAAAACATTAAATGACGTACAAGTATTCTAGTAGACCCATAAACAAAATTATGAACCTGTAATTGAGCATAATAGGACCCCCTTTTACAGGATTCCATTACTTGACCCAAATCTAAAGTTTTAATATAAAATAAAAAATAAAAATAAAAAATGCTGTCATTATGTATAGTCATGTGGTAGCAATGTGTGAAAAGTTAGTCTCTTGACTTACAAAACCTGTCAAGAATATCTCTCAGTCACATTTATCCCAAAAGATAATGAGAATTCAAGAGGAAATGTGCTCTATTTTGATTAAATTGACACAGTCCAAACAAATATGCTTCATTTTCTTTATGCAAATATGATTTCATACTTCTTCACTATTGATTTTAGAGTGTATTATGACCCGAACATGAGATTTTCTCCCTATATTTAAAAACAAGAGGAACTGAATCAGTGCTTGTGGTTTATTGGTGAATATTGTTCTCATGGACAAAATAATTTCAGAGCTCTTATAAATGTGCAAAATTGTCACTTAAGTTTAAAAACCAAAGTAAGCCATTTATGTTCTAGAATGTTGAACTTGAGAGGCACCACGGTACAAAACTATTCACGTTAATGTGCCCTTAAGGAATTCCTTGTTTCTTAGTCATTCTGGATAAAAGTGTCTAAAAATATCTGCAGAATAAATGTAAAATAGATGTAAAATGTAAATGAATAGTTTGCTGTGGTTATGTATTGTTCAATCACATAAAGTGATATAAAAAGCAGCTGTGTGTAATTTCATAAGCATTTCTATTCATCTCAGTGGCAATTCCTAATATTTAATAGCTGCTAACAAATGCTAATATTTAGGGAAATATACAAGAGGGAAATATCAAAGGCAGTGAAAATACCTCAGTGCAGTTTAAGCTGAAAAATATGGACCTGAACATAGTTCTCGATCCACGTAACTGCATCCCCGCAGTGAGATCCGCTGTTGTGAGGGAGTTTTTCAGCACCATGGACTGGCAGTCTGGCTGAGAGTGATGGGAAGATGAATGCTATGAGAATTAAGATACTGGTCGAAAACCTACTCCCCTCTGCCAAAACCTAAAAGACCCGAAGCACACTGCCAAAGCAACACTAGTCGTTTAACACCCTAGAGACGCTCAGTCGGAGTTCTGACCTCATCGAACATCTGTGAAAAGAACTCAGATTTGCTGTGCATTGCTATCTAACCTGGATCAGATCCAGCAGTTTTGCAATTTTGAGAAACTAATGTTGCTCCATCATGTTGTGACTATAAAAGCTGTGAAAGAATGCATAGGCCTAATTATTAACGGCTGACATTTCAGTCCTTGATTTATTGTTCTTTATAGGTTTATAGGTTTATACAGTACATTTATTTTGTTTTAGGGGTGCACTGTTGCAGAGGGGAAAAAAATCATGCTGCAATAATCATTTATGTAGAAAGGTTGGGGGCTAAATACTGTCAAGGCAATGTAATTAAATAAAATAAAAACACTTATAAAAACTATTACAAGACTCTTGTCTTGTAGACAGACCCGAATGTACAAGAAAATATTGGACTGTGATGGGTCAGTTACATCATTTAGTGGTCAAATATTTTGGAAAAATTAGCAAATAAGATCAAATAAAGCAGATCAACAGTCAGTGGCAAAATATACCCTGACAGGTTTTCTTCAGCCTTCCTGGACACTCTTTCTTCTCACATAATAAAATAGTTATTATTCAAACCGATATTTGATATTTGAGTAAGTTGAAAAAGTACTGCCATTATCACAAAAGGTTACACTTTATTTCGACGGTCCACTTTAGTAACTTTGTCAACTAACTCTAATTAATTTGCAACTACATGTCAACTAACTCTCATTAGAGTATTAGTAGAGTATAAGAAGACTGGTAAGGTTTGTAGAATAAGGGGTTAGTGAAGTGAAGATCATGGTAACTCATTACTAATGACTCAAGTGTTCCCAAATCCGCCAGAATTTATTAGAATTCAAAACCGTATAAAAACCTCAAATGCCTGCAATGACTTCAGTCATTATTAGCTATTATAATGCTTTTCACTTTAGAATACTGTTCCAAATAATTCATATTTCCTTCTGAAGGATTTGGTGATACTTGAGTTATTACTAGTAGATTACCATGATCTTCACTTTAGAAGAGTTATACATTATGCATTATTCACATTAATTATGAACCTGTATATAGCAGTGTGCCTCCCGAAATGAGACACAGGCAGCGTTTTTGAATGAATGATTCAATGACAAATGCAATTTTTAAACATTTACTTCTCGCCAACTACTGGCGTAACGATGTAATTGAAACGTCATGTTACTTTCAAAGGGTGCTTTACTGCTTTTTGATCGCTACCGTAGACATCAGAGTTTATATTCAAAATATAAACTTTTATCCCAGTATTTCTGTGATCATTTCAATATTTGTAACACAGAAAAAATTATACTGTGTGGTTGAAAAGACTGTTTGCGAAGCTGTTTCATACCTACACATGACAACTGCTTTCTCTGGATCGGTGGCAGCGCCAACACAGATCGAAATGTTTGCTGTGATCGTACTTGACAAAGGTTTCCCAGACAGCAACATAGTGTCGGCCCAGATCCGGCCCACATCCGGGCTGTGTGGAATCCACGATCTGGGCCAACTCTATGGTGCACTAAAATGGTTGTTACTGAGCTAATAGTGAATAACTCATTCAACTGAGCAGTATTACATACAAATTTGTTAATCAGAGTTTCTTGTTAGTTAATGTTACTCATTTGTTCATGTGTAGTTACTCATTAATGACAGAACTGCATTCTAAAGTGCTACACCAATAATCTTTGGTTTATTTACAACTTCGAAAAATATATATTTTTTATAGTGTAACCCATGTAGCAATCCTCCCTCCTCTGCGGTGTCCTACGTAGTGTATTAGTATAATTTGACAGAGCGGCTCATATAAGATAATTTCCATACATTCCGAGTGTGCTGATATCTTTACAGTTACTAGCTGTGATTTCTTCCAAAGATCTTTCTGGCCCAGTACTTCAAAAAAGACTAAAGATCAACAGCGCAGGAATGTGACTAGATTACAGCATCTGCTGAAGTTTTCTGAGCCCTCAAAACTCATTAAAAACGCTTGATTTTGTTACTCTCAAAAGTTAATAAGATAATGGAATTTAAACAGCTGTGCTGAAAAGACAGATGACATATCGGAGATTCTAATCTAATTAGGCATCTGGACACGGGTACATTTGTCTTCTGTCAGTCTTCATTCACCGTGTTTTAAAGTCTGAGCGTGCACACTCTTTTTGAGAAATGCTGGTCCAGCGACAAGAATCTTACTGCTATAAAACCCCTTGGAAACTACTGCTCACATTTTAAATTAGATGTTTCACATGTGCTATGAAATCTACAACTTCACTGCTAATTAATTCACTCTACACATATTTGGTTATGCATGCTTAAATGGGTGTTTCAGTGGATTTGTATAAAATTAACTCTAAAGTAGAGGTGTACAGTTACTGTACTCTACTCACTACTCACTTTACTTTTACTCCAATACATTATTAACTAAATTAAATCATAAAAAAGAAAAGAACCAGTCATTAATTTATCCAGTGTGTGAATTAATCTTTTATTCAGTTTGATTACTTTAAATCTGTCAAACTGGTTCAAAAATGTCAAATCCGAATCTAAATTTCTAGAAGCACAACAAACTACTCGGGGCACCGCCTGCACCCAAATAATCATAACTGACTGGATTTGCTGCTCTCCTCTATGAAACGCAGGCATGGAGCTTCCTCCTGAGAAACGTATCTGTAATCCCACAATAGATCATCACTTGAATGTCTGAGAAACACTCAATAGAGTGCTGCAGGGATTACTTTTTTTTAAAGTGAAAGTGACGTGAAGGCCAAGTATGGTAACCCATACTCTGAATTTGTCCTCTGCATTTAACCTATCCAAGTTAGTGCACATCAGGAGCAGAGTAGTGAGTAGTGAACACACACACACTCGCACTGGAAACCGTGACACACACGGATTATGCTGTGGCGCCCGGGGAGCGATTAGGTGCCTTGCCCAAGGGCACCTCAGTCATTTCCTGCCGGTTCTGGATCGAACCATCAACCTTTGGGTTACCAGTCGGACTCGCTAACCATTAGATTAGACTGTGCTCTGATCACGACTGGCTCTCACTTGGCTGTCAGCATGCTCTGATCCATGACTGATCACAAAATTTATTTTAGCACTTCCTGGTTCCATTGTCCTGAAGTCAGTAGGTTTTTGAATGGCTTTTTGATTGAATGCCTGGTCTGTGGTGAACACAAGCTCATGATAGCTTTTTTTTTTTTAAAGCTGTTACTTGTCTTGAACAAGGCGGTTGCTAACAAATGTCTAAATGGGTCTACGGAGGTTATCTGGGACATTAAACGGCATCACGCCGAACAGCCTGGTAAACTCATCTACTCACTATTCGACTTTTATAGTTTAAAATCGCACTCTCACAAACTATTCTAACTCAAACTTTCAGGGAAAATGTTTTTAAAATAAAGGCTGAAAGAGTTGTCAGAAGTTTAGTGATCTCAAGTCTCAAGTGATGTGTTCATTTATGTTTAGCTTTTTACTTCAAAATTCATAAAAGTTGGGTTCATTTGTGAGGATTATGATGAACAAATCGTAGAACAATCATAAGCTTTTGTTAGTCTCAGAGTTTTTTTTCTGCAATAATCCAAAAGTCAATGGAAAAATCCTCGATGGGTTTTTGTTGAGGGAACCAGGGTGATGCGAACTTACGGACTGGACTACAAAAATACGTCATCCCAGCAGCATTCTATTTACTGCTGCAGCTCACAAATCTCAAACTACCAAGAGAAACTTAGTGTTCTGAAGGGGGGGATAACGCTCTTCTTGGCATTAAGCCTCAGCCCCAAGCGCCTTATGTGGGCGGGAACGAGTCGACATCTCAATGTTGAACCGCCATCTCTCGTGACTGGGGTAAAATCAACTAGTCGTCTATATAGTTTAGCACACTGGAGTCTCAGAGGAGCCAGTGCTGCATCCATGCAATTCGTGAAGATGTGTGGGGATAGAGTTAAGCCAAATGGAGGAACCCAATACTGGAACATTTCACCCTGAAAGCCAACCTCAGGAACTTTCAATGTTGAGGAAGGATGGATATATGGAAGTATGCGTCCTTTAGATCTTTTGTGACAAACCAGTCCTCGGACTTGATTTGACTTGCGATTTGATCTCCTCAGAGAATCTCAGTGTAACTGCCGAATTGGATTCTGTACCCCTATTCTACTGTATGCAAGGCCCATTGAGATATATTTGGTAGAAGTTTCCATGCTTTTATATCCATATCCATGCTCTTTCTGTTTTTGACGGTATGAGGAGCTGGAGGCTGGCGGCCCACAGGACAGAGAGCGGCGAGGGATGAACCTCTGAAAACACTGCTGATTGACGTTTCGCCTCTTGAAAAGAGGCCAGAAGGCGACAGTGGGGCATCAAGGACGAATGTTCGATCCCTCTCCTTGATGCAAGAGAGGTTCAACCACAAATACCTCTCCGTTCCCACCAATGGTGCCATGGAGCGTCCAATAGCTTGGGCCATCTCCTTGGTGGCACAGAGCAACAGGTCAATGGCCCGACATAGGTATTTAATATCGTTGGGCCCGACCCTCTCGCTCTCATCAATTTCCCTCAGCAAGTCTGCCTGGTACGCTTGCATGATAGCCATAGTATGCAAGGATGCACCAGCACGACTTGCCCCCATATATGCCTTTCCCACTAAATCAGAATTTGTTCTGCATGGCTTAGTGGGCCGTCTCAGGGCTTTCAGCATCGGGGGAGAGATAAGATGTCAAAGTCTCTTCCACCCACGGCAAGAGAAACGTTGAGAAAGGTATCCCATAGCTGTTCTCTTTCAAGCCCCTTATGTTGGCATACACGTCTGCTGATGGGATCGATAAGTGGGATGAGAACGTCTTCTTCCATGATTTTGATAACTCAGCATGGAGATCATGGAAGAATGGTAAGCCTGACGCTGAGGTTGTGCTCGGGTCAACAGAAAGCTTTCTTATAGCTTGCTTTTCCATTTTGTTTCATGCTTTTCTGGTGGCCACTCAATGGTAATTTTGGCCACTGCCCGAGTCACAACCTCAACCAGCTCCTCATAGGCGGGGGAGGAGTGTGGTGAGTCCTCAATCTCCCCCACCTCGATGCTGAGATGCTTCCAGTTCCTAAGAACTCAAGCACCGGGCTCTCGCTTGGGGCAGAAGAAGTCACAGAGCAAGCTTCTCCCAAACGCGAGAGCTGGAACCTGCAAACAACACCAAATAGGACATACAACAGTAAATTACAGTTTAATATGCACAGAGCACTTGCTGAAGCACAGAAGCTGACTTTGTTGTATGCCGGCTTACCTTTGTAGCTCCCATGGTGCTACGTCGCGACGCAATGCCAATCCGGACTGAATTAGTTTCACACATGCTTCAGATGCTGTTACGCTGGAGACGTTCCCCAAAGTGCCGTCATACGATGCAGCGCGGGTTCCCTCGAAAGGGAACTTGCTTCCATACAATACAGCTGCTATACTGATGAACACATTTTTTTTATTATTATATAAAAAATTTTAGCAGAATACGAAATCTTTCAAAAAATGGAACTATGTTCAGTGTCCTATTTATTATCAATAGTAAATCACAGCATATTTCCAGAGAAAGAAGCTGTAGTTGTAGTTTAATTTAGCTAAAATTCAATGTTTAATTTCATTAATAATGAAAGAATCTCTCTAGCTGTTATCCACTGCCTTAGTTCAGCACATTTCCAGTTTAAGGGACCATTCACACAGAATGTGTTTTTCTATTCCACTGCACTACTTTTACATTGTTTTTCCATGTAAACATGTGTTAGACAGACACGTTTAACCGTTGCATGTTCATGCTCATGTCTTGCATTTTTTGCAGCGTCTCGCACATGACACATTATTCTAAAAACGCTACGTTCAAGTTAAAAGAAGTTCAACTTTAAAAAAAAGTTTGCACTTGTTCCACTGATCTGCGTCTCAGGGCCAGTTGTATAAACTTAGCCACTATGTTAAGACTGTGTCTTAAAGGGCCCCTATTATGGATTTTTGAAAATGACCTTTCATGTAATGTGTAACATAGTCTCTAAGTGAATGAAAACATCCTGCAAAGTTTTAAATCTGAAAGTGCACTGTATATAAAGTTATTGTCTTTCAAAAGTAAGAATCGACTCTGAGTCAATTAAATGAATCGTTTTTCAAACGAGTCATAAGCCTTTTCGTTGTGAAGTCAAGAAGAAACATTAGAATATTGCCCCGCCCACTTATTGCGCGCACAGACACCAGGGAAAACTTGAACCTCAAACCTGCAGCTAATTCCTGTGGATACTGGATAGCATCATGTCAAGACGCTGTGCTCTACAATGTGAAGGTAAAGCCAGTTGTTGTTTTTTTACTGCCCAAGGACGAGCATGTGAAGAATCAGTGGTTAAAATTCATCTTTACCATGATACCACAGCAGTATAATCCTAAACTTTTGCTGTGTTCCCCTCATTTTACTGACGACTGCTTCTCAAATCTCAGAGTTCAATGCAGGATTCGCAAACCGCTTGCTCTTGAAAGATGGTGTTCAAAATACTTAGTTTTGAGTTTTATATTGTGTAGGTCTCCTGCTAACTGGCTAACTCACGTTATCACTGTCTTAAATACTTCTGGTAATCAGTTGTGGACCACTATTACCTATAACTGTGTCTATTAATGCAGATTGTCTGTCGTTCTCACTACTTTCAGGAAATATTTGTTTTACCAACATTTATGTTACATCAGTCATTCACGCTAGAGCTCGGCTAATGTATACATTGCAAAATAATCGGTTTGTTGATGGTCATGCACTTGTTAATGCTGATGGTGAGGAATTACAGTTGCAACATCTCATAATGTACCTCAAACTGAGTAGTGTATCACTGAGAAACGTCCTGCTCGAGTCGTCCTTGCGATGGAGGTTTGGGTTAAATAACTAGTTCTTCCAGTGTTTCATCATCGGTCTCGCGCTCGCATTGATTTGGTAAAATCAACGTCATTGTTCGTTACTGTCTTTAGTTTACGGTGTAGGAAGTCTCAGGACAGCTGACGTTGTTATAGCAATAGGCGTTTTTGTTTTCGACGTGCTGTACACGGTAGGCAAATCACAACAGACTGAGCTGTCTGGCCAATCAGAGCAAAGTAGCTCGCGGAAAGGCGGGATTTAGAGAGATTGATTCATCTCACGAGTCGTTTGAGAATCATTGAAAATGTGATGATGTGCAATGTATATTATGCAGGTTTTTTTTTACCTTTGCTGCATGTTACGTTGTAGGAGACTCCACAACAACATTAGGGAACTTTAAAATAGCATAATAGGGGCACTTTAAGAACTAGTTTGACCAATTAGCAGTTAGTTAAGAGGTAATCTGTTTTACCTTTCCTATTCAAATTAGACCAATATACCTTTTTTATGTAGGTGACTTTAAAAAGTTAGGGCCAGTCTTTAAAAAAATAATCATGTTTTAATTAATTAACATCTAAGAAGCATTTTATGCAACCAGCCCTCAGTCTCGCCAGCCCTAATACTTTAAAGAAAACTTTGAACGTTGTTCAACAAGAAGAGTTTTGGCTTAAACAATGTCCACAGATCATTCATCTATTCAGAAATCAGTTGTTCTATCCCAAACAGCAAATCCCTGTCTCTACATGTCACATAGCAAAGCTCTCTACAGTCCTGTAGGGGAAAAAAACTTTTTGTCATCCTTACAGCTCTGATATTTTGTTGAACCAGCTGGCTAGAACACCTCAGGCTCTGAGCTTGACTATGCAAGTTTTTTCCTACAATTCCCTGACTGCACCCCTCCTGTATCCAGTCACGAGTGGATCCAAATGTTTGATAGTTCCTTGGCCGAGCTGTTTGCCTGTTTTTAGGGCAGGCAGATACACGTAGCTGTAAATCCACACAAAGATGCACGTAAATCCATAAAAAGATGTCCAATCCAAGCCTTCATGATCCCTATTTAGCTTTTCTCATTCTGACAGCATGAGACTCAGAAGAGTGAAAACATAAAATCCATGCAGATGTCATTTGGTTTTGGTGTCAATGTCAAGTTGTGTTCACTCAGTGACATAAACCAGCCCTTTTTATATGATGTTGTTGCAACACAACAGTGTACTGTATGTCACTAATACTCAAGAAAACACAAATAATTTTTATTTTTTTATTTTTTATTTTTATGAAAAATCATGCAAAAACAATATTTAAGTACTGGCTCAACAATTTTAAAGTCTGGGGTCAGTAAGATTTAAAAAAAATATTTTTGAAAGAAGTCTCTTCTGCTCACCAAGGCTGCATTTATTTGATCGATGAATACAGTAAAACAGCAATATTGAGAATTCATTAATTTCTATTTTAATATATTTTAAAATGTAATTTATTCGTGGGCGATATGGCAAAAATATCATATCACTTTTTTTTTTTAGGCAGGATCACTATCCACGATCTTATTACAATTGCATGTGAATAAAAAGTTTAACTGGCAAGGCTTTAAAACAAATTCAAACAATAAACTTTTGCAATGGCGAAGAACTGCAATGCCACATGAGTGTAACCCTACCTGCATTGCTAAATTGTGATGTGAATGGTCACTGCTGTTGCTGTTTGGATTTAAATAGGCATAGTCAATGATTGGATCATTATTGCAATGAATATTATGTTTCTAGCATGTTATATGTTTGGCAACAGTTCTTCTAACCCTAATTGATGGAGTGTGCAGCTTTTCATTTCTTAAACAATTATGTAGGAAAGACACATCATGGCCATATTCCAGGATGACACGTTGGGACAGCAATATGAGAAGCCGTTCAGGAAATAATACATATGTATTGTGTGAATATCGAATGGCTCACGCATGGTTAAATGTAACGCATTGGTTATAACACAAATGCATTGGTTTATAATACATTGGTATAACCACACACATATTGGCATAGATACATTGGTTTGATCATACACACAAAGAGTACTCAATGGTGATTTTTCCAACTGAGGCAAAAATCAAACTGTCCATCTATAATATCAATTTAATATAAGCAAGTGCAGACACAGAAGCCAAGAAGCTCTCTTTCTGAAATGGGAATTGTGCCTTGTGCTTGAAGTGCTAATGTCAAGTTCAAACTAAGTGATATGTTAATGTATAATCATTCCCATGCGCTGTAAACATCTCTCATGTCTCAACAGTATGACTTTTCCTCTGGGAAACCTCATTCACATGAGGTTGTGTTGATCTGAGTTTGAGTGATGTTTTCCTCCATGTTCTGTGTGTTTGAAGCTGGAAATGCATTCAACCTCCACTACTCATTCGCCAGACGACTGCTTTTATAGACTGATAGGGAACATCATTTTGAAAAGATCTATGCAAGACTGACTAGTTGTATTTGAGTTCCCTGAGTTGCCATGAAATGTATTGCACTTAAAACCGCAAATTATTTATTATTCGTGGTACAGCAAGCATGACTGATAGTGCTCTATTACTTAGAGTTAGACATTTGAAGAAACCTCTAAACATAAGTGTTGGCACTGCATGAGTTTTCTAAGCAATCAAAATGATGATTCCCACGGAGGAGCTCTGGAAGGGTAAAAGGAGGAGTGACGACAGTCGTCCGTGAGGTACTGCTGCTTAACTTTCCTGTTGTTATTTGTTTATTTTATGATTAAAGTTTATGTTGAACGTTCGCCGGTTCCCGCCTCCTTCTTCCCTGAGCCTTGAACATCATTACACGTTAAAGTTAACTGTGGTGCTTGCATGCACATTTGACTTAATATGTTACCTGCATTAACACAGCGTCTCATATGCGGTTCATGTTTTGTAATTTCAGTCACAGTAAAGAACCATTAGAGTGTCCCAGACAGCAACATATTGTCGGCCCAGATCCGGCCCATATCTGGAACACATGGATTCCACACGTACGAGATCTGGGACGACACTATGTTGCTGTCTGAGTTACACCTCCATATTAAAAGCATTGTAGATTGCATCAAAAATGGTAATTTCCCTTGTGAAAAGTGCGCTTAACTTTGAATATGCACTTGTAAGTTGTAGCTGAATTGAACTCATTTCATAATATAAATATATATAATGATACACTTCACACAATTATTAACCTGAACTGACTTGATCTGAATAATGACACTACTGCCTTTTTAGAGCTGCTTTACAGCAGAATTTGAATATATAAATGTATAAAGTATGAATAATGTATTATGTAATGTATAAATTATTAAAGTGCTATATAAATAAATGTGATGACTTCAAATCTTAAAAGTATTTTAAAAAACAAACTGTGGATGCAGATAATATAATATTGCTGGAATAAAAGGCAACGGTCACATGCGCATTCTGGACTCTCACACTCAGTCACTCGCACTCACTCTAACTACGGTGAACCTGATTTCACCAAGTAGAGCATGAGCCTGGATAAACCTCCTAGTTGATCCTGGAACTATATTCCAATCAACCAATCATATTTGAAGGACAGTTTTACAGTTAATGTCAAGTTTAAGCTTAAGGGTTAGGGGTTATTTATGTATTAAGTACTCTTTTAAAAGTATGCTGTTGTTGAAGTGTATTTCTTTTACACAAGGGGTTCCTTTAGTGATAGCCCTAACATGAATGTAGCGTAACACTGCCAACTGCAACTGGCTGCATAAATCCTCTTGTCAAGTAAAGGCAGATAAATAAGATCAGTGTTCATACGTCCAAGTCTTCAGCCCTCCATCTGGAATAGAGAGATATATGTGGAAGAAACTCAAAGGTCTTTAAAAGATGATAAAATAGTTATTTATCTCTTTGCCTATACAATCATGCAAAACTGGAAAGAATTTGCTTCAGATCTGTTTCTGTCTCTCTCTCCCAGCCTCACACGCACACACACACACAAACAATCAACCTCACACATGCTCTCAATAGAGATGAGCTCTTTCATTTAGTCAGGTATGTCAGTGTAGATGACTCCAGCAGCAACTCATTTTTAATATGCTCACCTTTAACCAAAGATTAAATACACTCACCTAAAGGATTATTAGGAACACCCGTTCAATTTCTCATTAATGCAATTATCTAATCAACCAATCACATGGCAGTTGCTTCAATGCATTTAGGGGTATGGTCCTGGTCAAGACAATCTCCTGAACTCCAAACTGAATGTCAGAATGGGAAAGAAAGGTGATTTAAGCAATTTTGAGCGTGGCATGGTTGTTGGTGCCAGACGGGCCGGTCTGAGTATTTCACAATCTGCTCAGTTACTGGGATTTTCACGCACAACCATTTCTAGGGTTTACAAAGAATGGTGTGAAAAGGGAAAAACATCCAGTATGCGGCAGTCCTGTGGGCAAAAATGCCTTGTTGATGCTAGAGGTCAGAGGAGAATGGGCCGACTGATTCAAGCTGATAGAAGAGCAACTTTGACTGAAATAACCACTCGTTACAACCGAGGTATGCAAAGCATTTGTGAAGCCACAACACGCACAACCTTGAGGCGGATGGGCTACAACAGCAGAAGACCCCACCGGGTACCACTCATCTCCACTACAAATAATAAAAAGAGGCTACAATTTGCACAAGCTCACCAAAATTGGACAGTTGAAGACTGGAAAAATGTTGCCTGGTCTGATGAGTCTCGATTTCTGTTGAGACATTCAGATGGTAGAGTCAGAATTTGGCGTAAACAGAATGAGAACATGGATCCATCATGCCTTGTTACCACTGTGCAGGCTGGTGGTGGTGGTGTAATGGTGTGGGGGATGTTTTCTTGGCACACTTTAGGCCCCTTAGTGTCAATTGGGCATCGTTTAAATGCCACGGCCTACCTGAGCATTGTTTCTGACCATGTCCATCCCTTTATGGCCACCATGTACCCATCCTCTGATGGCTACTTCCAGCAGGATAATGCACCATGTCACAAAGCTTGAATCATTTCAAATTGGTTTCTTGAACATGACAATGAGTTCACTGTACTAAAATGGCCCCCACAGTCACCAGATCTCAACCCAATAGAGCATCTTTGGGATGTGGTGGAACGGAACATTTCTAAAGAATGCTTTCAGCACCTTGTTGAATCAATGCCACATATAGAATTAAGGCAGTTCTGAAGGCGAAAGGGGGTCAAACACAGTATTAGTATGGTGTTCCTAATAATCCTTTAGGTGAGTGTACATGTAAATATTAAAAAATATTACATTTTTTTAAATATTAAATAGGCCAAAACTGACCATCCCATCCGCTCATGTTCCTGGCCTGTCTATTCACATTCAGTATCAGCCTCAGACAGCTGCTAATGGACCTCCCAGAGCCCATTTACTGCCCCTCCGATTCTCACAAATCTGGAATGTACTTTTTCATTGTGGCAAGCTCTTATCTGATTGGCTGGCCCAACACAACTTGTGGGAGGAAGGCCACACAAGTGTTTTATCAGTCCGTTTGCCATGTTTACAAGGTACCGGGTGGATAAAATCAGCACTTTTCAGGAAGAACTAAACACAATGAATTTGCTAAAGTTTGTCAAGTTACATCTGTGAAATAATCAGTACTTTTGGACATGCTCTGATCACAAACCTTTTTTTTTTTTTTTTTGCCACCATTATTTGAATTATATTTTTGTCTGATAGATGCTACACAATTACACGTGTTCCCATTTATACACTTGTGAAAAGGAAGTGTGCTTAATTGCATTGAATGTGCACATAAATATTATGAAATTGCATGTAAAGTTGTAGTTAAGTCCTAAGACAATGAAGGCCAAAAAAGCATATCTAATTGCATTTACTATAAATTTTAACTATAATGCATTTTAGTTAATTGCAATTAAAATGCAATTACAAAGTGGTTAACAACATAACATTAATTTCAATAAATCAGAAAAAAAATCAACTTTATTTTTCCGTAATAAGTACGCTAAAGTGAAATTTTTTTCACAATGCATAACATTTCAAAAATAGCAATGCATACTGATAACAAATTGTTTGAAAGACATATAAATTGCAACAAAATTATTATATTAAATTAGACAACTGCTCTCATGGACAGTTTTCTCCATAGATCTTAGACAGCAACATAGTGTCGGCCCAGATCCGGGCCACATCTGGTACATGTGGATTCTACGCGTACCAGATGTGGGCCGGTTCTGGGCCGACACTATGTTGCTGTCTGGTTCAGGGTAGCACAGGAATGATATTGAGACTGTGAGGAAAATAATTACAGTCAGCTCAGTGGATTGTACTGTTGTTTAAAACTCTGTTTTAAAAGTTATGAGTTGTGAAAATTACGTGATCTAGGACCTTTACACAGTGTGTGCCATTGTAAGGTCTGTAAGTCTATCCCTCACAGCCTCATTTTCATATGCGTTCAATTCAATATGGCATCTAACCTGACTAAGGTTTACTGTAGCTCCTTAGAGTCATATATTGGTAGCATTCTTGGCCAGATTAAGCTGTTATGAGGACTAGGCTATGAACAAGAGCAGAGGAATCACAAGCATCTCAATAAACTGTCATCCCAAGCATTTGTCACTCACTGAGATTTATTCACCTGTTCACAGATGTGGGCATCTTTGTTGAGGGATTGCCGTCTTGTAATGATGGCAGGTGATAATTGCTACTACATGAAATAAGTATAGCTGGGAGGCCTATCCAGATGGAAATGGGTGAGATTTGCCCAAGGCAACATGGAGAATTACACACAGAAGAGCCTTAGTGAAGTTTTATAAGCCTATAAGCTGTGTAACTGAAACTAAGCGTATATAGAGCAGTGGTTCTCAAACTATGGTACACAGATGAAAACAACTAGAACAGTTTAAAGCATCAACACTACGTGAATTGACTCATTAATCAACTCATAACTCATGCAATGAATGAACTGGTTGTGTTAACCTTATTTAGTGATTAGTTTCTGTTGTCTCATTTCAGTTATGCTTAGTGTACATTAAGGTTCGGTTCAACTTCTTAGCTCTCCACAAAACAATTTGTTTTTACTGTTGAAGCACCTACAAACGTTTGAGAACTACTGCTCTACAGGTCTGTTAGAGATGTAGCTCAACTTTTAAAAGCTACCATATCTTTATATGACATCCATGTAAGATTAATCTTTTAAGAAAATAAAAACTGACAACTTTCCCAAATGATTTAATGAGTAATGGTTAGAGGTGGACGAAGAACACAAATCAAGTACTTAAGTACAGATACCCTAATAAAATATGACTCCAGTATTAAGTACTCCTTTTCAACAAAAAAAAAAAAGAGTAAAAGTAAAAAAGTACATGATTTTTAATGTACTTAATTATTAAAAGTAAAAAGTACTAATAGATGAATGTTTATTTATTTTGCAATTTTATATAGGCAACACCATCTTACAGCTCAAAATACATGTGCGGGATGGAGTGGGATGGAGGGAGTATAACGAAGACACACAGATAGTAGCTCAGTCTGACAGCAAAATGGAGAGAGCTTTGGTGATAACCAGTGTTGGGGAAGTTACTTTTAAAAAGTAGTGTTTGCTCGTTACTCGTTACTTTTTAAAAAAGTAATCCGTTACTTTACTTAGTTACCCCCTTTGGAAAGTAACTTTTTACGTTACTCGTTACTTTTACGTTACTTTTATGTTGCTTGACTTTGGGCAGAACCCAATATCTGTAGACAATATCTGTATCCTAAATATGTAGACATAAAGTTATACTATGGAGGACATAACAGGTATTTCTTTTGTGCTCTTTATTATAAAAAATAGTATCAATTTCAAAAGAAAAAAGTCCTTCTCATTGGCGCTGCTGTGTGCGGCAACTTCTCTGTTTTTATTCTCAGCCGGCTCTGCATCATGGGGTAGAGTGCGACACTCCGCGATGAGCAGAGCGACCGCGCCGCTTCTCTCCGCTCCGCTCCCCCTATCCACCGAACTTTAAATTTCGCCAACAGCCAATAAAGCTTCCCTGCTCTCCAACACCGGTGCGAATCGCGTCTTGATAGCGTAGGACAAAATGATATAGAAGACATAAGCTTAGTTTTCAGACATACGACTCACTCTATCAAGGGAGTAGGAGAAAAAAAAGAGATTTTGAGAGAAAAAAAAATATTTGTTTAAAAGTACACATATTCAAGCTTTCTATATATTTCTCAGGTCTGTGAGACAAGTAGCTTATCTGAGTATTTATGACATATTTATGACAAAATAATCATGACATGGAGGCACCAGCGCGTGAACTGAAGCTCGTCTCCATACTGTAAATGAACCGAATCATTTACAGTATGGAGACGAGCTTCAGTTCACACGCTGGTGCCTCCATGTCATGATTATTTTGCATTCTATATTTACTTATTGGATTATTTTGCATGCTATATTTACTTATTTATTAAATTCAGGCAATTGGTTGGTAAAACATTGATTAAAATTAAGATACAATTAATACAAAACGAAATTCACTTTAAAGAAATGCTTTCTACAAAAACAAACTTAATAAAGTGGTCAAAATCATGTCTGCTCACTCCATTTGTCTCCCGATATATTGCGCAAAATTATGATCTTACTCATGCTTTTCACTTTTCATATAATAAACATAGATTAAATTATTTATTTATTTATTTAATTTAAACATAAATATGAAACTAAATAGTTTTCTTTAATTTACTTCTTATTTATTAAATTCAGGCAATTGGTTGATAAAACATTGATTAAAATTAAGATACAATTAATACAAAACGAAATTCACTTTAAAGAAATGCTTTCTACAAAAACAAACTTAATAAAGTGGTCAAAATCATGTCTGCCCACTCCATTTGTCTCCTTATATTGCACAAAATTTTTATTTAATTTAATTTAAACATAAATATGAAACTAAATCATTCTCTTCAGTTCTCAACAGTTCTTTTCTCTCAAGCGCGCAGCTGAGGCAGTGTCGCTGTCAAATATATCCATGGGAAAAGTAACGTTGCGCCGAATTGAAAAAGGAACTACGTTTCGTTACCAAATTTTTTGTAGTAGCACGTTACACTACTTTTTACCCGAAAAAGTAGTTAAGTTACTGTAACGCGACAACACTGGTGATAACTAAGTGAATATTTAATGATTATAATAGCAATTACTTGCTAGAAATGACATTAGAAGTGGAAAACATTGGTCAAAAATGTACATTTACACACAAACTGACCAGCAACCACAACTTTCAGCCGCCATCTTTCTTTTTCTAGCTCAACTGTCACAGAATGGAAAGCACAGGATTGTGGGATATCAAAGGCAGTGAAGGATACATCTATGCTGCCTTCAAAAATCGATCAGAAGAAGGGATCTCAGGAGACAGGAAGTGAAACTAACATTGGATTAAGACGTGCCTTGATGCCTTCATACCCTGGAAAGCGTCCTCCGAAGGAAGCATTTATCTGCTTTCGGACGCAGCCGAACACACCTGTTGACTTGCGAATAGATGCAGCTGGATCAGTCCAGGGCTGGGTTTCCCGAAACCTTCTTAACGCTACGTCGTTCTTAAGTTACACCTTAAGCTGTACCTTATCGTTAATACGTGTTTCCTGAAACGTTCTTAGTTAAGTATACCTTCTGTAAGTCATACGTTCGGAAGGTTGGTCTACACCACTCTTAGCTTTACCTTATCACTGTTGCAGGTCTATATGAAAATAATTCTGAAGTTTTAATACACACAGTTCATTTAGGCTAATTCAAGTGTTTTCATGCAAAGAATAAAATTGTCAATCACACTGATTGTTGTTAGAATTTTAATTATATTATTATTATATATTATATTATTAATTTAATAAAAGAGCGCTTTTAAAGGCCAGTGAAAGCATAGGCTACTGTCAGTTAAGTCGTATTCGGATGCTAATATTGTTTCTCATGGGCTCGTCCGGTATTTTAAACATTCACAGGGGTGAGTCAGTGATTTTAGAGCCGTCCGAATCCATAATATCAGTGTTTTTTCTCACCCAACCTGCGTAAAAATCGCTGTCCAAATTAGTACCTACTGTTTTTTGACAAACAGGTCGTGTGGTAATTTAATTGCCGTCTGAATCGACATCTCTGAGTATACAAGAAGAGATTCAAAATCCACTGTTTAAATCCTTTTTGATCACTGCCGAGCACCGTACATTAGATGTACACTTTTATTACTGAAATGCTGGAAGGTATTTACAAGAATAATATTTCATCGCAGCTCCACCTCAGCGAACAAAAATGGGAAAGAGTTTGAAGAGTTTAAAAATGTGAAATGGTTATTATGGCGGCAATATATGATACAATTTAAAAATACGTAGGCTAGGCTATTATAGGCTATTATAATTTGGATAATTTTTTTATAATATCCCATTAGACCTAATAAATGCAATTTCAACTATTTCTGAAGTGCTTCTTTTATAAAGAACACCGCTTCCTCACATAAACAGCCCCTGCAAGAGAGAATAATTGATTCTCGAGCCATCGATATCAACCAATTCAGCACCATCGCCACGGACAGCACCGGGTAACGTCGCACGTAAGAAGGTATATCTTAAGCAGCTTCCTAAGGTATGGTTCGGGGAACACGCCTAGAAATGGTATACCTTCAGTTAAGTTATACCTTAAGAGTCTTCGTAGCGCGCTAAGAGACAACGTTATTGGGAAACCCAGCCCAATTCACTAATGAATCATTCAGTGAGATTTGCAATCGCGTCTGGGAGCCAACAGTTTTGCATATAAGAGTAGATACAATTGCTTGTGTAGCAGCTCATTTGTTAGTCACTTGGATTAAAAGCATCTGTCAAATTAATATGTTCAGAACTCTTTTCATTGCTATAATTAGCAAATGCTAAATTCAGACCTAAAAAACTTGCAGACCCTGGTCAAAATTCCTATTGGGATTTCTATAATATTGGGAACCTATCTAAACCAATCCTGATGGAAATTCTCAAACACGAATGTTAAACAAAACATCTTTTAGAACACACAGACCCAATTAGACTATTTCATTCTCAATATGATACAATTTGACATGAAAATGAGGATTTCATGTAAAATTTTCGGTATCACTGTCCAATATATTTGTGTTTATCTGACATTAAGCCATAATTCATACCCATAAATATGGCAAAGAAAGAGCAATTTATTCTCGGTTACAGGTATTTTTTTTTTTTTTAACAGCACCCGATGAAACGGAGAGCTCATTAACTTTCAGACATTTCTCCATCTGGATAGAATCATTGCCAGGCCTTGATAACCTCACAGGGGAGAGTTTAGCATTCAAACAATGAGCCCGTCTACATGTCATACTTTTAAGTCATCAAGCACAGGAAATGCAGCATAGAAAGGCTGTAAAACAAATCTGTATTGAAAGCCACAGGGATTATACAGGGCTATTTTCTAAATGTGCTGTTGCATATAGTCCCCCATTGAAGGGATCTGACGATTGCATTGGTGAGTTAGCCTATCTGTAGCAGATAATTAACTTTAATTTTGTTTTTAAAAATGTATTGTTTCTGAATTGACACCTACTAAAGCTACTCTCAAATATTCTGATGCTCAACCTGTCACCCTGCCTTGCTGGTAGTTTCATTGTGTTTTTGCTCATGTGCCTTGGTTTATTGCAATTCCTTTCAGCTTAACGTTCTTCATTACCGTAATTCGAAGACAACAACACCATCTCTGACTCCGTGGCACATTTTCCATCTCCAGCCACCATCTCTCTGCCCGCTCTAGACAGGACTCATCGTCCGAGCCAGAAGTGTCCTAGAAAGTATGAGAGATCTTCCACCGTGGACCTGATCTTGACGCTCAAGCCCACCTCGGAAACAGAGCCTGAGCCAAAGCCCGCCACGGACCTTGTGCTGACTCCAACTATGGAGCCAGAGCATGCCAACACAAATTTAGAGCCAGAAGCCATCTCTGCCCTAAGGCCAGAGCCTAACACCAGGCCCATCCTGGCGTCTGTGCCATGGGGGCAGTCCTCTACTTAGACCAGTGGTCTCAAACTCAATTCCTGAAGGCCACAGCTCTGCACAGTTTAGCTCCAACCAGCTCCAACTCACACCTGCTTGGAAGTTTCTAGTAATCCTGAAGACCTTGATTAGCTGGATCAGGTGTGTTTGATTAGGGTTGGAGCAAAACTGTGCAGAGCTGTGGCCCTTCAGGAATTGAGTTTGAGACCACTGACTTAGACAGTCGAGGAGTGCTCACTACGGAGCCCGCTACCACCCTTGTCCCCACCCCTGAACTCGCTCCAAGGAATTTATTAGATGATCCAGTCCCATCCTGTCACCTGCCCACACCGCTGTCCCCGTCATCACCATTGGCTCCATCTAGTCCACTCTATTAACCTTCTCCGCTGGTGCCTCTCAGCTCCGCAGCTCCCACCCTTGTCCACTCAATCCAAGGAATCAATTAGATGACCACTCCCACCCTGTCGCCTGCCCACCCTCTTGTCTCCATCACCGCTGGCTCCGTCTAGCACCAGGACTCATCTGCTCTGCTGGTGCCTCACAGCTCCTGGGTGCCACCCTATCCGCGGACTCCCTCCAGCTCTCTGGCTCCGGGTCTCTTCTCTACCAGCTCAGCTCTGTGAGATGGATCCCATGACTCCACCTCGGCCTGTCAGCCCGTCGTCTCTGCCTTGGTTCTGCACTTCCTCAGATCCACCGTAGTCTGACATTACTCGGGCTCCACCGGCCTCCCTTGTCCCTCTGGCACAGCCTTCGTCTCTCGTCATCCTGGTTTCGCAGCGGACTTCTGGGCTTCTGGCTGTGTCTCAGCCTTCTACCCCTTCGGCTCCACTGGGTTCCTCCTTCCCTTTAGGTCTGTGCCTAAGTCCTCACTTCCACCAATGTTGCCCTATCTTTGCCTCAGTCCCTTAAGCTGGCAGGATTCCCTTTGACTTCTAGGCCTGCGATGTCGTCCCAGTCGTGCGTCCCTTTGGTTGTGCTGTGGCCTCCACCTGATCCAGCTCCGCCTCCATCTGTCGAACCTACGCCTTGGCTCCTCCCTCCATAAGCTCCACCATGGTATTCCCCTCTGCTGGTCCCTTTTGTTTCCTGTCCTTTGTCAACCCCTTGTCCTCCTCCAAAGCCCCCTCCCTCCTTCCACCGTTGGACTAAATTGCACAGCGCAAGGACGCGGCATGTGGGAGAGGGAGTTCTGTCAGGGTTATGTCTAGTTTCATTGCGTTTCTATTAATGTGTCTTAGTTTCTTGTAAATCCTTTCAGTTCAGCATTCTCTGTGACCTTAATTACTTCCTGCTAGTTTTCTTAGTTACTGATTATTGTAACCTAGTGGACATTCTCCTTCTACTCTCTCACTATCATTTAGAGATAGGTAGAGATATGCTTATTTGCCAACAGCCATATCACCCTGTAGCCCAAGACTGGTTGCCCACTGAAGCTAAGCAGGGCTGAGCCTGGTCAGTACCTGGATGGAAGACCTCCTGGGAAAACTAGGTTGCTCTGGAAGAGGTGTTAGTGAGGCCAGCAGGGGGTGCTCACCCTGTGGTCTGTGTGGGTCCAAACACCCCAGTATATTGATGGAGACACTATACTGTCAAAGAGCATCGTACTTCGGATGAGACGTTAAACCCAGGTCCTGACTCTCTGTGGTCATTAAAAATCCCAGGATGTCCTTTGGAAAAAGTGTAGGGGTTTAACCCTCGGCATCCTGGCCAAATTTGCCCCGTTGTCCATCATGGCCTCCTAATCATCCACATAGATACTGATTGGCTTCATCACTGTCTCCTCTCCACCAGTAAGCTGGTGTGTGGTGGGCGTTCTGGCGCAATATGGCTGCCGTCGCATCATCCAGGTGGATGCTGCCCATTGGTGGTGGTTGAGGAGATCCCCCTACCCTTCCATGTGTAAAGTGCTTTGAGTACCCAGAAAAGCGCTATATAAATGTAACGAATTATTATAATTATTAATTATTTGCATCATAATGAAATAGTAACTTTTTTTTGTTGAAAAAACTTAATTGTAACACTTTACAAGGTTTCATTAGTTATAATTAGTTAATGTATTAACTAACATGAACTAACAATGAACAAAACATTTGTTACAGTATTTATTAATCTTTGTTCATGTTAGTTAATAACAATTCAGTTGTTCATTGTTTGTTAGTTCACAGTGCATTAACTAATGTTAACAAATACAACTTGATTTTAATAATGTATTAGAAAATGTTGAAATTAACATTCACTTAGATTAATAAATGCTATAGAAGAATTGTTCATTCCTAATTCATGTTAACTAATGTTAACTATAATGAAACCTTATTGTAAAGTGTTACCAACTTAATTATCTAAAATGCTTTATGGTGGTAATAACATACAACAGTATTGGAGACAGCAGTTCTTTTTATCTATTTATTATAGAAAGAATGTCAAATTAGGAAAGAAAATATTATTTAGACAATAAAACTTTAAAGCTATTTGGTACCACTTGACAATAAGGTCCCATTAATTAACATTAGTTAACTATAACAAAAACAATGAGCAATTCATTTGTTATACTATTAATTAATCTTTGTTAACTTTAGTTACTAAAATCCCTAAACAGAGTGTCTATTTACACTAAGTGCAAATAGCCCGCCTTGTCGGCAATGGCTATTTACACGTATCTAACTATTTACATTTATTGCAAAGAAAATACTGCTATTTTTACATAGTGTAAATAGAATCTATAGCTATTTTCACTTAGTGCAAATAGCCGCTGCCCATACTAACACTGTTCATTGTTTGCTCATGTTAGCTCAGGTCCATTAAATAATATCAACAGATACATCTTTTGATATTATTAATGTATTGATAAATGTTGAAGTTAACACTTGTCTAGCTAAGATTAATAAATTATTTTTCATTGTTAGTTTGTGTTTACTAATGTAGTTAACAAATACAAACTTATTGCAACGTGTTACCCGTTATTATGATGAATAACTAATTTTCATAAGCATTTTTTTTACTTTTTGAATAATCATGGGAGAATGAAATGTTCACTAATTGAGGAACTGTCCTCATATAAATGTTAATTGCACTGTACATTTTTATAGATCACCTAAAAATGTCTGTATGAATCTGTCTATGTGAATCTGAGCTGGAATTCTGCTGAGCTGATGTGCTGGCGTATAGAGACTTTTTATCTGGGTTGGAGTTTTATTTGTAAACCACTCCAGCTGGTCCTGTGTGAGGAATTACATGTTAGTTTTTCAGTTTGGAAGTGGAACAAAAAAAAAGAAAGAAAACAGCTGTCAAACAATCAATTACGAAGCTCCACAGAAATAGCTATGTCGACAAAACTGACAGTCAAGCGTTTAACAGTGATGCTGAGTCGTCGCTGAACAAATAGTGGCTCCAGGCTCTTCATACTGAATATGCATTTAAAATACTGTGAATAAACAACTTCCAAGTCAGTGGTACAAGTAGAACTGAGCAACTGTATTAGCTTCCACAGTCAGGAAAGTAAAAGAAATATGATCTAGTCGGAGGTGTGGAAGTAGAGAATTTGCCAGGGAAAGCTTTAATATAACATCTGTTTCTTATAATAAAACATGATAGAAGCCAGCTCAAATCAACCCTCCCGAACTGTTAACAAACAGAGAGATGTTTTAGTGTTTGCCAAAAATTTTACCTTCTGAGGACTGATCGACTTGCGTCCATGTTTAATGCATTGTTTGGCCATGGTGGTGTCAAAATATTAGAGGGATATCAAATATTTGTACTCTTGTGTGTGTGTGTGTGTCAACTTGCTTGTTTGACTGAATAAAAAGAGGTTCCAATCCATTGCACATTATCTACTGTCTTGTCAAGTCAAGTCAAGTCATCTTCATTTATATAGCGCTTTTAACAATGTAGATTGTTTCAAAGCAGCTTTACAGAGATAAACGTATAATTTATGGTAACAGAGATTGTTTTGGCTTTATAGCGGTTCTTTAGTAAAGTTATTTTCCAGCTAAGGTTAGTTATGATTTATTCGCTTCCGTCGCAACAATCATTTGTTATTAAATTAGGGGCCGCTAAGACGACACAATTCTCTCTACATAGACTTTAAACGCGAACCTGTGATAAACGCTGATGGCGTTCACATGCGCATTAAGAATTGGTTCTATAGTTATGTGCGTTTGAATATATGTTCCCTACAAACCAAGCCTGAACAAAGTACTGGTGTTTCCTTATAATTTTTGATACAGAATTTTATTTTATTTTATCAATTCGGGGTAGATACGCGAATTGAGTTTCCCGACGACGCTTTATCTGTAGAGTGGTAATGGGATCCTCCATAGGGAGAGACTAGTTGGCACTTCAGCACAGCGTTGTCATCGGGTCCAGGCGAAGGTCCTTCATCAGATCTGGATACGGCCTGGATCCGGCAGGCTGCGGGAAAACCTCGGGATAAACAAAGACACTAAAATTAGCGTAGATGCCATTCTTCTTATGATGTAACGAGTACATCAGGATTTATGGGAAGTGTTCCCGGTTCCAGCTGACCTAATCTATGCAGCCTAACATTAAATTATAGAAGTCTATAATGTATTATGTGAACGCTAGGTCAAAGAGATGTGTTTTTAGTCTAGCTTTGAACTGACAGAGTGTGTCTGCTTCCCGGACAATGGTAGGAAGGCTGTTCCAGAGTTTTGGTGCTAAATAGGAGAAGGATCTAACGCCAGCAGTCGATTTTGATATTCTAGGTATTATCAACTGGCCGGAATTTTGAGATCGCAATAGACGTGAAGGACTATAATGCGTTAAGAGCTCGCTCAAGTACTGCGGAGCTAAACCATTTAGTGCTTTGTACGTGATCAGCAATATTTTAAAATTGATGCGATGGAGCCAGTGCAGTTTTGACAGAACCGGGCTAATATGGTCATACTTCCTGGTTCTGGTAAGAACTCGAGCTGCTGCGTTTTGGACCAGCTGTAGTTTGTTTATTAAGCGTGCAGGGCAACCACCCAGTAGAGCATTACAATAATCTAGCCTTGAGGTCATGAACGCATGAACTAATTGTTCCGCATTTGTCAATGAGAGCATATGACGTAATTTAGATATATTTTTAAGATGGAAAAATGCAGTTTTACAGATACTGGACACGTGACTTTCAAATGAAAGATTGGTATCAAAGAGCACACCCAGGTTCCTAACCGACGACGAAGACTTAACAGAGCAGCCATCAAGTGTTAGACAGTATTCTAGGTTATTACGTGAGGAAGTTTTTTGTCCAGTAATTAGAAACTCTGTTTTTTCAGAATTTAGAAGTAGGAAATTACAAGTCATCCAATTTTTTATATCATCTATGCATTCCGTTAATTTTGTGAATTGGTAAGTTTCGTTAGGTTTTGAAGAAATATAGAGCTGAGTATCGTCAGCATAACAGTGAAAGCTAATGCCATGTTTCCTAATGATATCTCCTAATGGTAGCATGTACAGAGTGAACAGCAGCAGTCCTAGTACTGAGCCTTGTGGTACGCCATACTGAACTTGTGATCGATGAGACATCTCTTCATTTACTGCTACAAACGGATAACGGTCAGATAAGTATGATTTAAACCATGCTAGTGGAATTCCACTAATGCCAACATAATTTTCGAGTCTATTTGTCAAATATTATTTCATTTGTACAATTAGCTTATCTACTGTATATGTTTGATTTGTGCATATACAGTAGCATATATGTTTTGTGTTTTAGTATCATTAAGGTACCATTATAGTGGTACCTTATTATTATTATTATTATTATTACTATTTTTTTTTTATGTCTAATTAATTTTCATTAATTTAAAAAAAATGTAGTACATCAATTTTTATATATTTTATTTATTTCAGTAAAAAAAAAAATATATATATATATATATATATATATTTTTTTTTTTAATGGTTTTAGTTTTAGTTATCCAATACGTGATTGATGTATTTTCATTGAAAATGCAACTGATGTATTTCTAACTGCAGGTCAAGGTCATCATAATAAATGAAGTCCTTTAGTTGTGTCTATGTTTAAGTATGATACACATTCAATGATCAAGCATTAATTCACCTTTTGCATGATTGAAGCATCCTCAATTTTGCGTGATATAGTATAATTGGTCAGTTGCTTGGCGAACCTCATAAATGACTCAAGTGATTTCATACATAGATTAGTAGTTTTATGTCTCTTGTATTACTCAGTGATTTGTTTCCTCCCATAAAATACAATAATTTCACCCAAAAATCTGTATTTCAAGTCCATTTATTAGTTGTAATTTTGTAAATGCCTACAGTATGTAAATGAGCTTTGCTGTAGGGTTGGGCGTGACTCAAAGTCACCTGCTGGTGGCACTCTATATATCTTCAACTGAATATTAGTTTGTAATCTGTATTAGTCAACCTTCCTCTTCCGAGCTTCAGATACTGTCTGTTCATAATATACTGTACACTTCATCGTCTCTGATCTCTAAATCCACACCTTAAGCCTGATGTATGTCTCACACTGTTATATTCCGTGCCGGAAATGAGTGGATAACATCTTTATTTCTCAAGTGTTTATTGATGCCACCAGTAATTTCCACCTGTGCAATAATGTATTTACCACACAAGTGATCTGCTTTGGCAATTGTCTTCTTACACTCTTCAAAATAAAGGTTCTGAATTGGCATTGATGGTTCCATTAAGCTTTCAGTACAGAAGGTTCTTTAGAGTAAAAAAAAGGTTCTTCAGGTTATTAAAAAGTTATTAAAAATGAGTCTTTTAAGAATTGTTAATTTAAATGTTCTTTGGGAACAAAAAATGGTTCTTAATGGCATCACTGGGAAACCCCCTTAATGAACCTTAATATTTAATAGTGCAACACAGCATCTTAACCTTAACACAATGTTTCAAAATGCTCTGCATAACTCCTTACTTGACTCACAGAGTTCGACGTTATCATGTTGCTAATGCTGTAAAACTAGCCTGGATGCCAGCCGAACTTAGCCCCGCCCACAACATTTGAGGTCGGGAAGTTCGGTCTGGACTTAATCCGTTGTGGTAGCCTGGAAATCCAGACCTAAATCTAAAAGATTAATGGTCTGGCGTCGTCTAATGAAAATCGGCCAGCTCGAGGGGCGGCACCAAGCAGGCATTTGAAAATCTCACTGCACGCAATTGGATAACACTACGACCAATCACAACACGTTATCGCTTAGCTACCGGCGGAGCTAACTGGCAGATTAGACTCTTGCTGTATCCGGTCGGCAAAACAGCATAAACGTCCTTCTTGCAAAGGAACGATTCAAGCGCCGTCTTCTGTTCCTGTTTTAGAGAAAAAGTCTACATCTTTCATTGTAGCGGCCAAAGCCGTTTCAAACAAATGGTGTTCATCCATAGCCATTTTGCAATGTTTACTAATGACTTTGACGTCACAGCGCTGTCGTCATCTCGCCTCTGACCCGCCTATATCAGATAACCCGATGTGATTGGTGCAGCTCAGATAGAGGGGCATATTTAATGAGCATCATTACTCGACAGCGACACCAGAGTAACTCGCTGAGCAAATTCAACTCGAACCAGAGCTGTTCAGACCAATCAAATTGTCAGGGTGGGCTTTATACGATGATGGACAGATGATCAACAGTAACGTAATCATCCCCGTCACCAAGGAGCACTTGGGTTGAATTAATTTACAATAAAGATGACTGCCGCTGGAGAATTGAGATGTGTAGATTCCAATGATATCGACGACAGCGTATTAATTTAAAAAGAGGAACAGAGAATCGCGATCTAAGGCATTTGTCGATCGGAAAGATGAATGACGAATATACGCCACTTACTCCATTGCTCTGATTGGTTGTAGGTCTATCCAATTGAGTGCAGAGGCATTTTCTTTCCCAATGGAGCAGTATCAGACTCATATTCTGACTAGAATCTGAGGACTGTTCAACTCTAATAGCACACAAATGCGCAATAAAATAGCTTAATTAGACTATTTCAATCACAATTTTTTAAAGAAATTATAGGAAGGAAGTAAGGAAAAGATCTTTCTTGCCTCGTCCACCATCTTGGTTGGATTTTTTATAAAGCATTATCTGCAAAGTATCTTAGAAGATGCCATAATTTTAGATTTTAGAACAGCCTTCCTGTTGGGAGTGTTGCAATGATTCCTTAAAATGCAGCCTATGTAGGAAGCTCACTAGGTTTTGGATTCGTGCCCATATGTTTGTATATAGGTTAGTGGGAAGAATGCTTTTATGATGCATATGTTTAAAGATATGGACAGTTCCAAACTGTTGAAGGAAAAGCAGAAATATTTGGAAGGAGATAATAAAAACATTAGAAAAAGAATATTTGAATTTGAGCATAAAAACCCATTTGTTTTCTTCTTTGTTCTTTTTGTTCACATATTCACTTACCAAAAAAAGACCTTTTCTTGGCATTCTTTGTACTATTGCCTCATATAAAGATACACATTCAAGATACTGTTTCCAAGCCCAGATGGGTTTCGCAGAACTATTAAATATGTCATTCTCTGGGATTCCTCACTTATAATGTGGATACAGTTACAGGTGTTTCCCTTTGGTTGAAAGCATATTCATTGAAAATCTCAGTAGGAAGGAGAAAGGCAAGTGTGTACAAATGATCAACACAAATCAAATAATTCATTTCTCACTTTTAATTGTGTGTGTTTCTCTGAAGATGTGTGCTTAAAATGAGTTTGTTTAGCTGGATCTACATAATGGTACTGGTAATTTTCTGTCAGGACATTATCAATTTTTACGGACATGTTCTTTAACTCTAAAACACAACCCAAAGCAATGTGTAATTCTATATAAAAATAAAACACCTATGCAAAAGACAACGTGGAAAATTCCTTCATATTAACACAGAATATTGTGCACAATTTTACAGACATTTGAGATCACTTTTTTTTTTTAACTACAAAAATGTACCAGAGGAAGAAAAATTTCCTCCAAAATACCATATAGTACAGGCCTAGAGGGAACCGAATGCAATCATTTATGAATAAAGCATTTAAAAACAATCTAAATATTGGGTCAAAATACTACAATAAAACTATACCAAACTATATACACTCACCTAAAGGATTATTAGGAACACCTGTTCAATTTCTCATTAATGCAATTATCTAATCAACCAATCACATGGCAGTTGCTTAAATGCATTTAGGGGTGTGGTCCTGGTCAAGACAATCTCCTGAACTCCAAACTGAATGTCAGAATGGGAAAGAAAGGTGATTTAAGCAATTTTGAGCGTGGCATGGTTGTTGGTGCCAGACGGACCGGTCTGAGTATTTCACAATCTACTCAGTTACTGGGATTTTCACGCACAACCATTTCTAGGGTTTACAAAGAATGGTGTGAAAAGGGAAAAACATCCAGTATGCGGCAGTCCTGTGGGCGAAAATGCCTTGTTGATGCTAGAGGTCAGAGGAGAATGGGCCGACTGATTCAAGCTGATAGAAGAGCAACTTTGACTGAAATAACCACTCGTTACAACCGAGGTATGCAGCAAAGCATTTGTGAAGCCACAACACGCACAACCTTGAGGCGGATGGGCTACAACAGCAGAAGACCCCACCGGGTACCACTCATCTCCACTACAAATAGGAAAAAGAGGCTACAATTTGCACGAGCTCACCAAAATTGGACAGTTGAAGACTGGAAAAATGTTGCCTGGTCTGATGAGTCTCGATTTCTGTTGAGACATTCAGATGGTAGAGTCAGAATTTGGCGTAAACAGAATGAGAACATGGATCCATCATGCCTTGTTACCACTGTGCAGGCTGGTGGTGGTGGTGTAATGGTGTGGGGGATGTTTTCTTGGCACACTTTAGGCCCCTTAGTGCCAATTGGGCATCGTTTAAATGCCACGGCCTACCTGAGCATTGTTTCTGACCATGTCCATCCCTTTATGACCACCATGTACCCATCCTCTGATGGCTACTTCCAGCAGGATAATGCACCATGTCACAAAGCTCGAATCATTTCAAATTGGTTTCTTGAACATGACAATGAGTTCACTGTACTAAAATGGCCTCCACAGTCACCAGATCTCAACCCAATAGAGCATCTTTGGGATGTGGTGGAACGGGAGCTTCGTACCCTGGATGTGCATCCCACAAATCTCCATCAACTGCAAGATGCTATCCTATCAATATGGGCCAACATTTCTAAAGAATGCTTTCAGCACCTTGTTGAATCAGCCACGTAGAATTAAGGCAGTTCTGAAGGCGAAAGGGGGTCAAACACAGTATTAGTATGGAGTTCCTAATAATCCTTTAGGTGAGTGTATACTGTATATATTTGGAAAATTCAACAGTTAACTTCTTCTTTAAGTTTATTTCATAAAAGCATTTCATCAGCATTTGACTAACAAATTATATTTTTAAGATATTCTTCCTTAATATTTTTGGTAAATTGCAATCCATATATTCGGCACTAAATTTACTTATTCAGATCCACTTCATAAAAAAAAAAAAAAAGATGATTTACTCAATTCATAAGGTATATTTAAATGGTTTCACATCTTTAACGTTTTTCTCAAAAACTTTTAAGTGTAAATAATTCCTCAGTACATTTAAGTTTTTTAGCGTGCACTGTTTGAGTGAATCCCCATTTTAATTAATTATGATTGTACAGTAATAACCGCTATGATATTTTGACAGAACCATCCTCAACATGGTATTTTATTGCTAAGGGCATTCTAGTGGATACTGAGGTGTGAAGGAGCGTGTCAAGTTTGTTTATGATGGTGCTGTCTAAAGCTCATTGCAAAAGTCACATACACCTACTGTAAACATTTGGTTACACCCAACACCACTCCTCTACTCAGTTCTTCTCTACATACAAGCACGGATATAAACCTAGATGACATTTAATGGAGTGACTCACTCTGTGTCTGTTGTCTCTGTGCAAACCTCTCAGAGAGTGAGATGGACCATGTTCCTCCTCCACATGCAGAAATGACCTTATTAAAGCAGCGGCTGTCTGGGCTTCTCTCATGTCTGATCGATGGCTGCTGATAAAGAGGGAAAGAGGAAGACTTAAAATCCACAAAAGCGTTTCATTCTCATTCTCATTAGTGCTAAGGCAAGCATCATTTTACTGATGCTCATAATTAGGGCTGGTGATTTGAACAGACCCTTCAATGCAAGTATTAAACATCTGTGCATAATTGTATGTCTAGCACTTTTTCACAGTGAATAAATGATTACTCATTGTAGTTGCGCTTGAGGTGTGCTTTTATCATTCAAAGAGATCAAACTTACTATTTGTTTCCTAGTTTCATTTCGTTCATTCATTTGATCATTTAATTAGTTAATTAACTCATTCATTTGGTCTTTTTTTCATTCATTCATTCGGTCATTATTATCATCATCATCATCATCATCATCGTCATCATCGTTCATACATTGATTCATTATCATTCATAATCATCATCCATCCATCCATCCATCCATCATCATTCGTTTATTTCATTATTTATTTATTGTGTAGTAAAGTGTGTTTTTTGGGTCACAAACTGTTCAGATCAGACTAAAATGAAAAGAGATCTGTTTAACGACACAAACAGGAACAGCACAAGCTTGACCCACTTAACCACGTTTTACTCTTATCACTGGTTCTTCTGCTGTTTTGCAATAATAGTATCTATTCTGCTTCCTTCGCATTACTTCACCAAACCATCACTGGGTGGGCAGAGTTTCTGGAAAAACATATAGAGGTCATGTGATCATGTTTCAGGGTCTGATTTCAGAAATCCGAGGGTTTCTGAATGAGCCGTTTTAATAAATAGACTTTATGGGTGGGAGACCTGAAAGTTACGGTATGTTTTCTTAGCAGAAAGAAGACTTTTATCTTAAAATATCAAGAACATTTTCTATTCTATTATATCTTTAAATGAAAGATTTTTCTTTTGCTCTAAGAAAGAGCAATGTCTGAGAAATCAAATATAGCCCTGATGACAGATTCCATTAACTCTGTGGCTTTCTGTCAGATCCATGCCTCATCGGTCTGTGGGTTTACCCTACTTTTCTATTGCCCTGTATGTATGAGAGATTATCTCTGCAGCAGGTAGTGACTAAATGCAAACCTGCTAACTCTAATGAGTGTAATCCCACAGACAAAGGGATCACCTTCTCTTTCTCTTCTATACTCCACCCAACCCTGAACGACAGAGTTACATGCACAACAATTAGAAGACACTTATAGCAGGCCTGAGACACACATCCTTTGTCTTCTAGCAGCACCACACCTCTCTCAAAAGCTCATCTTACCTTCATTTCTCCTTATATCCATAGCATTTATTTTCCACATTCCACATTAGTTTCTATTTATAACCATGTGCCTCCCACATGCCTTTCATGTTGTGTGTGAGACGAGTGCGATGGGAACAGTCTGACACGAAACTGCTGAAACCGGAGCCCACCAGGGCTCAATCCTTGGACCTTTCCTGTTCAATACTTCTAGACCAAATAATGGAAATCTCCAAAATTGTTTATCATAACAATGCAATTGACGACCAAATCTACTTACCTAGCTGTGTCGTCAAGCAATTACAGCCCCAGGGGCCTTGTTTTACCTGGCATTATCATCAGTCTCAGATTATATGACACTGCAATGCAATTTTTTTGTTGTTTCATTATCATTTTTATTTTGCTATTTTGCATTTCCTTAATTTCCGCATTTTATTTCATTTGTTTTTAAAGAGAACAAGCGTTTTGGAGAATGGATGGATGTAGAAATTGTCTTTGTTTATTTTTCTTATCATGCCAATATGTAGAGCACTTTGAAATACCATTGTGAATGAAATGTGCTGTTTAAATAAACATCCTTTGTCTTGACATTGTCTCTTTTAAGCAAATATGTATATTATGGAAATTAGAGTTTTTCTCTAAATGCCATTTGTTGAAAGCTGGTAAACCTCAAATGCACAGAAATACTCTAAAATAATAACAATAATAATAAAAATCATTTTCATAATGATAACTATTTGGGGTGAAACTAAATAAAAAAAGTATGTTTTGAACTTGTTGGCCAACATCAAATACTAAACTGAAGTCATAGTCACACAGACGTGTATGTACAGTAGAACCATTGTGCTGAAATACTAACAATAAAATAAGTACAAGATTTCTGTTTCAAATAAGCACTCATTCTTTCTAATCAATAAAAAACTGTATAATGGTTTCCACAAAAATATGAACCAACACAACTGTTTTAAACCTCTGAGCATAAGAGCAGATTTCTGTGTATTTGTATATGTGTGTATAAAAGTAAAGATGTGCTTTAAGAATGTTTTTCCCGCACCGTATGTATTCAGTGAGTTTGTTTTGGCATGGCTGAATGGTGAATTAATGTGGTGTCGGCAGCAGGCAGTGAGTCTGTTGAAAGTCGAGGTAATTCCTCGGCACTAACACAGGCAAGGGGGCTTTGCTCTGGGAAACAATGTCACTTTCCTTCAGCGTTTCTCCAATTCCATAAATCTCTTCATCTGGAAAAAATGCCTCACGGAAACGAAAGGGAAAAGGACCCATGGAATAGCCGGCAGCTCTCCAGTCCATGATTGGAAAACGCATTAGGCGACGGAGAGAATGTATTTGACGGTATTCTGAATACCTACCGAACTAGCAAGAACAAAGAGATAGTTCACCTCACTCCAAGACTACCAGAGTACTCATCAAATGGCGCGTGATTTCATGTGTTCTCTCTAAAGACTCTCACGTGGCTGCTCACGATCTTCTGTCGCTCTGATCTAAAACCTCACTTCTTGAGTTGCCTACTCAGAGAGCTTTCTGGCATCATCGGGCGCTTTTTGTTGTGAAGACTGTTCAAAATTTTAAAGATAACTACTTTTGGCCAAATTCCAAGGCAGCACTGCATGTGTCCTTCATATAAAAGGCAACCCCAGAATCCCTTGCAAAGAACTGGAAGTGGGGGAAAAAAGTCCCCAAAAGTTTTGGGGACTTAAAACTATATATATAGTTTTTTTGGTTACACTTTTTTAGATGTCCTTGTAAATTATGCAAATAAGTACTCAAATAATTAATATTATTTAACAACAATGCTATATAATTAAGTTTAGGGTTATTGTTTGGTTTATGGTTAAGTTTAGGGTTATTGTTTGGTTTATGGTTAGTTCTTGTAACAATGCATCATTTATTCGTATTACTATAGTAAGTAGGCTACATGTAAGATGTGTAACAGCACACTGTGAAATAAAGTTTTTTTTTTTTTTTTGAAGTGCGTGTTTAGAGTATGGGCTGTATATAAGATCCCTAGATGTCGACACTCAAAACCATATATGTCTAACTCGAGTTATGTATGTGAATTGCATATAAAATTTCCGTCCATTTTGAGCACACAGTTTCAACATTAAACAAACTTAATGTGATGCATATTTGTCAGCCCTACATAAATCAAACAGGTAAGTTTTCTGTAATAGCACTAACCATGAGACCTCCTTGACAGGCTCCCGTCACTTTTTCGGCAGAGGCCTGGGCGTACGTAGCTCGTACATCACACCATCCACCTCACTGACTCTACACCTTTAAGGCAACAACCTTAAAGGCACAATATGTAGTTTTTCGCCGCTAGAGGTCGCCTATTCAAAACAAAGGCGTAGCTTGATGACGCCGAAATTGAGCGCAGAATCATGGGAGTTGTCGTCTTCACCTCACAACCAGTGGAAAATAATCCGATGGGACTTGGGCAGAAATAATATTCATAGATGAGATTATTAACATTACTGTATGAAGCAGAGCAGGGCCGAGTGCTGTCGGAGCGGAACGAGGCCGCGATTTCTAATGAGAGATGAGCGCGAGACGCGGCTCGAGAGCAGCAGAACTTTTATTATACCGCAGACGCCGCTTCCACTTCTTCAGGTCAAGGTTCAGGTTTGTTTGCATTTGTCTGTTGCAACGCGTTAATCTGCGTGTTCGCTCTGCAGCTACTATGAGACACTTGTTGCACACTGCACACGGTCTGTGTCCGGGTTAAAATTGCTTATTTCTCTGGATTTAAACATTCTTGGAAATATCTGGGATAATGTAAGTACACAAGTCAAAAATATATATAACATAGTGGTTTTGGGATATTTTAATCCAAAAATCTTAGATTTTGTGCCTTTAACATCCAGAAAGACTACTGAACCCTTTGAAGGGAGAGATAGAGATGATGAAAAAGTTGGGCGTCATCGAAGCCTCCACAAGCGAATGGAGTAGCCGATCGTGATCGTACCAAAGAAGGACAGATCGCTGCGTGTCTGCGTCCACTTCCACAAGCTAAATGCCCAGTCGAAGTTTGATACCTACCGTATGCCAAAGATCGAAGACCAGTTGGAGAGGATTGGACAGGCCCAGTAGATCACGGCATCGGACCTGTGTACGGGGTACTGGTCGATTGGAACTCCAAACTTCCAACCACCCGTTGGACTATACCAGTCTACTGTCCTACCCTTTGGTCTGCAAGGGGCACCTGCCACCTTCCAGCGGCTAATGGACCACATGTATTCATGGGCATCTACAGCCACAACAGGGCAGACCACCTGAACCATCTGAGACAGACACTGGAGAACATCCGAGCAGCAGGCCTGTCCTTAAATGTCAAAAAGTGCAAGTGGGCAAAGCGTGAGAACAACAACCTTGGATACCAACTGGGCAATGGCAAACTGCGACCACAGCTTTGCAAGGTGGAAGCAATCTGGCACAGTCCTAGGCCTAGGATGAAGAAGGAGGTTTGATCCTTCCTAAATCTCCCGCGGAATCATATCGGACTTTGCTACGATTGCAGCACCGCTAACGGACTTATTAACGAAAGCAGGAAAGGACCCGATGGAGTGGACCGAGGCCTGCGAAAGGGCGTTCAACACCTTGAAAGACAAGATGTGTTCTGAACCGGTGTTACAAAGCCTTCACTTCAACCAGTGATTCCTGGTTCAAGCAGATTTCTCCGACAAGGGGATTGGAGAGGTACTGGCCCAAGGGACTACCGGTGCTGAGAAGCCTGTGGTGTTCCTGAGCAGGAAGCTTGTGTCCGTGTAGACCAGGTACTCAACCATCGAAAAGCAGCGTCTCTGGTCCCTGGAAGCCCTGCGCTATTACCTCCTGGTACGGGAATTCGACCTGGAGACCGATCATCAGGCACTAAACTGGATTCACACCATGGATTCACACCACAATGACTGAGTTACCCAATGGTATCTGGCTCTCCAGCCCTACACCCTCCAGATCCGACGACCTGTCCAGATTCCCTAACAGTGTGCGGATTGGAGAGAGGGGGGTGGTGATATGAAGAAGCGACCTTCTTCATTGCTGCATGCGGCAGCACTGGTGCTTATAAATGTACACACACACACACACCATGCACCCTTTCCATACCTGCTGATGGGGTAGCGGGTGCACACTCGATCCCGATAGCACATGGTTGTTCATTCAAATTCCATACTGTCTGTTATTCTCTCCGGACATATCACACATTGTTTATTGTTTCATGTTTTATTGTTGAATTGTTTGTGTTATATGTTGCCGTAATCGGGATACTGGGAGCTGTGCCGGCCAACACGATCCAGTTATGACATCGCAGGCTTGTTTCTATGTGGGGTACCAGAAAAAAAACAGATAGTTGTGTTATTCTTTCTTTGTTTACTACGATTATGTCTATTGTTTAAATATTTAATTAAGTTAATTTGCATTATGTTTATTTTTTTATCGTGTTAAGTTATTTTATATACCTGAATGTGTGGATGTTGTTGTTCGTTTGGTACTTTGGTTTCTCTATTGTTTTGGTGCTTTGCTTTATGGGACTATAAACTTGTACAATGTAAAAAAAAATGATGATAAAAATTTTTCATTGCATTAACTCATCAAAATAAGTCAAGGAATTTTTATCTGTTTTTTTATGTTATACAAGATTCATTTAATTCATTTTTCATGCATTAAAGATTTTTTTTTTGTCAGTTTAATGTTATTTAAGTTGCAATGACTTAAATATCCAAGTTTATTGTACTTAAAAATGTTTTAAGGCAGCAACGTTTTTTGGGTCTGCCAGAAGTATCAGCATCATACATTTTGCATCACAAAACAGAATCTGTATCACAGTATCTGTATCATACATTTTAACCAACTGAATATTGCTTATTCCGCAGTTAGCCATATTTTAACCATATTCATACATTTAACTGAATAAACGTGATTGTTTCCACAATATTAACAGATTTGTGCTGATTCTTAGCTATAAAAAATAAATAAAAAAATGCATTTTGAAAATATGATTATTTGTATAAATAAAAATGTAATAGTTAATAATAAACTAAACTATAATTTATTTATGTTAAAACTGTGTAATCCAAATGGATGGAAATTTTATGCGCAATTCAAATACTTATATCATAAATCTGAGCCTAAAAATTTTTTTCCCAGTTAGAATGTTTTCATTAAGATAGCCAATTAAATTAGTATAAATAGCAAATAAAAAAACTCAAATTCAGCTGGTCTATTTCACCAAATATTACACCAAAACGAGTGACCATTAAGAGGGTTTCTGCCTATATAAAGTGACCATCTGAATTTGTAGGCAAGGAACAGAGCTTGTGTTTTTAATGGCTTGTACATAACACAAAAGCTATGACGTCATATTTGGCAAAATAATTGTTCATCGAACATCAAGTAGAAATACTCAGTGATAGCTGCTCTATTCTTAGCATGCACTAAAGGTTGACCCGTCTAAAGGTCTGGTTGCCCTGGGTGACTGCTGATGTCATATCTATGTCCAGCAGACTGTGGCTTTACACAAATGTCATCTCGCTAAGATATATGTTTATTGCTCACTGAGTGTGGCTGCTGTCGAATGCCTGACCTGCTGTAAAAGCAATGGAAGTCACAAAGTTATTGTGGTCGTTCTGACGCAGTTCACCCTAAACAACCTTTCGATTGACCTGTTTGCGGTTTGTGCTCAAAACGTATAATTCAGAGGTAAAAAAACTCTGTTCTGAGAACTACTGTTTTTCTAGCTGGCTTTTTTTCATGAGGGTCGTCGTCAGCCCCTATAGTCAATTTTTCTCTGTGACAATAGGGGCGTAGTTTGCACACTACAACACCCCCAATATATACCACAGTTATTGGAAACATATAGGGCCCTATTTTAACGATCTGAAACGCAAGTATCAAACGCGAAACGTAAGTAACTTTGTGGGCGGATCTCGGACGCAAATCTAAAATGGGTTGGTCTGAAGTAGCTTCATTACTCATAGGTGTGGTTTGGGCGTAACTTGCAATAAACCAATCACAGCGTCATCTCACATTCCCTGTAAAAGCAGACGCGCTTGTTCCATGGCGGATTGCTATTATAATGGTGGATTTGCCAGGCGCACGCCAGGAGCGGTTCACAGCCGAGGAGACCGATGTTCTCGTCAGGGCCTTAAAAGACAGAGAAGTGACATTGTATGGGGATGGGAGAAACCCACCGAAATAAGCTTAGGTTAAACAGGCATATAATAAATTGGGTAAATGTGTTAGCTAGATTTATGCCTACTTTTTCACATCTTCATGGACACAACAATGATTTCCCTTGTGCGGAATATTTTTCCTTGTAATTATGTATGATTTGCAAAAATGTCAGCTGCTGCGTCTGTGTAGATGAGACAATCAAAGTGTATGTGCGTTGTGCACACGCTACATTATGGCCAAGCATGCGCCCTTAAAATAGCACCTGAATAACGCGCCACTGACTTTAGACTAGGTTTTTCCTGGTCTGTGGCGGAATTGTTTTCTGGAACTGGAAAATAGCACCAGGGAACGTTTGCGCCGGAACACGCCTCCTCTTTTTGCTGAACCGCCCCTGGGAGCGCAAGTTAATTTCCTAATTTACCGACGTGCATCTGCCGAGGGAAAAGTCCGCTTTGCGTCGGGTGCAAAATAGGAATGAAACATGCGTCAGTGTACAAAGTCAATTGCGCTGGGTGCAAGATAGGGCCCGTTGTTTGACATAGTGGTGATACATTGGCCATCACCTTATCAAGAGTCTGGTGTCAATATGAAATCCAAATATACCGCCCCTAATATACACTATATTGCCTATAAAGTTACACTATAAAGTTTTGGGATGTCTGCCTTTACATGGCTTTAATGACATCCCATTCTTAATCCGTAAGGTTTAATATGGAGTTGGCCCACCCTTTGCACCTATAACAGCTTCAACTCTTCTGGGAAGGCTTTCCACAAGGTTTAGTGTGGTAGTAGAGTGTGTTTATGGGAATTTTTGACCATTCTTCTAGAAGCGCATTAGTGAGGTCAGGCACTGATGTTGGATGAGAAGGCCTGGCTCACAGTCTCCGCTCTAATTCATCCCAAAGGTGTTCTGTCGAGTTGAGGTCGGGACTCTGTGCGGGCCAGTCAAGTTCCTCCACGCCAAACTCGCTCATCCATGTCTTTATGGATCTTGCTTTGTGCACTGGTGCGCAGTCATGTTGGAACAGGAACATCCCCAAACTGTTTGTTAAGAGCATGAAATTGTCCAAAATGTGTTGGTAGCTTAAGCATTAAGAGTTCCTTTTACTGGAACTAAGGGGCCAAGCCCAACCCCTGAAAAACAACCCCACACCATAATCCCCCCTCCACCAAACTTTACACTTGGCACAATGCAGTCAGGAAAGTACCGTTCTCCTGCCAAACCCAGACTCGTCCATCGGCTTGCCAGACAGAGAAGCGTGATTGGTTACTCCAGAGAACACGTCTCCACTGCTCCAGAGTCCAGTGGCGGTGGCTTTACACCCCTGCATCCGACGCTTTGCATTACACTTGCCGATGTAAGGCTTGGATGAAGCTGCTCGGCCATGGAAACCCATTCCATGAAGCTCTCTACTTGAGCTAATCTGAAGGCCACACGAAGTTAGGAGGTCTGTAGCTGTTGACTCTGCAGAAAGTTGGCAACTTCTGTGCACTGTGAGCCTCAGCATGCGCTGATCCCGCTCTGTGATTTTACGTGGCCTAGCACTTCGTGGCTGAGTTGCTGTTGTTCCAAATTGCTTCCACTTTGTTATAATACCACTAACAGTTGACCGTGGAATATTTAGTAGTGAGGACATTTTTTACGACTTATTGCACAGGTGGCAACCTATCACAGTACCACGCTTGAATTCACTGAGCTCCTGAGAGCGGCCCCTTCTTTCACAGATGTTTGTAGAAGCGTCTGCATGCCTATGTGCTTGGTTTTATACAACTGTGGCCATGGGAGTGATTGGAACACATGAATTCAATTATTTGGAGGGGTGTCCCAATACTTTTGGCAATATAGTGTATATATACATGTTTTTTATGTTAAATTGCTCTCTCATATCTCATAACTTTTTTGTTCTGCAATTTCATTAGATGCTGCATGTGTTGCAGGAATCACATGAAAAAAAAATGAATGACAGAATAGTTTCTTGGCAGTTTTTGGTTGATTTGGCACAATCTATGGGACAAAAGGTTATTAAGTACATTTATCTAGCAGATTAAGCTATCTTGGTGTAGTTTGATGATAGACCCTTATATTTTATATGATGGAAACTTGGTCCAAAAGCAGAGAGGTGACATTATTGTCCATGAAATGATCAGATTTACATATTAAACAAAGGTGGGTAAACTGACAACTTAAATACATGAGCACAATGAAATTACTGTGTTGCTTGAGAAAATGTACAACATACAGTTAAATGCGACAAAATAACATTCTGCAATTGGTGCAATTCTTTCTTTTTTTATTGAAGAAAACTTTTCAAATCTTCAAACAACTGAACACAAAACTTTTACACAAAATAAGCAGTTAAAAAAAATGACATTTAGCAGCTTGAACAAAGAAATCAAAGCAGAATGACAATTAAATTCACTGATACAAATAGAAAAACAAGCATAATGTTTGTTTGTCCTAAAAATAAATGTTTTTTTTTTTTTTTTTTTATAAGACATTTGACCACTAAGCGTTTGGCATCATCTGAAGAATGGCAAGAAAGGAACTCCAAACTTCACAGAGCGAGTCAAACATCCCGCTGCCAGCAAAATCCACAGGATACTGTCAAAAATGTTAAGACAAACATAACAACAAACTGGAGGGCGAGTGAGAACCACAAACTGGAGATGCAAATGTGTAAAAAACAAAAAAAATGTGAGATATGTGAACATGCAGAGGTGCACCATACGGCCCTCTTGATCAGCACAGACCCCACAAATGTTAACGCAAATTCTACTGACTGATATCAATCACTTTAACGACCATATCTTAAAATCTTTACAAATGCATCCATTGATGTTTTTAAAGGGGTCATATCATGTCATATATTTTGCTTCATCTTTTGAGGTAAAATATTTTGATGCACTATATAAAGTGGGAACTGCATGAGGTTCTCAAGTTCATGAAAATTTGTATCATAAAAATATAAAATCAAAATAAATAATTTTAAAGTTAAAATAATTAAAATAAAGAACTTTAAAGAGACAATAAACCAACATTAGAGGACCATGAATATGCAAATGTGTTGTTATTTTTGTTGTTAATATTATTGAAATGTTATCTTAAAATCTTAGAGGATACTTCAAATAAATATTTTAGGTCAAAGGGATTCAGCTGGGAATAGCCTACTATATAACCATACTTTAACTTTTAGGAATCAAAACTTGCTCCCCAGTCCAAAAACAACATTTATTGAAACTAAACATCCACAACTTTCTGACAACAGACAGATTAATACATTATTTACACATCAATGATTGTCTACTGTGTGAGCCAAAACTTGCAAAGAATGTGCCATTAAGAAAAAGCCAAAAATACCCAAAAGCTCGTGTGTATGAGCCGAGCAAAGCACAAGGTTTGACAGGGGTTTCTATGAGGTCCTATCGGGAAGATCGGGTAAAGATCAGGAAAAGGTTGGAAACCGGTGATGAAAAATGAAAACGGGACTATTTTGGAAAGGAAAAAAGTGAAATGGCAGTGAAAAAGTATGATATGACCCCTTTAAAATCTCTTTCAGAAATGTTATGCATCACAAATGCAAGTTATTTCTCCTCATTTAATCTTGATAATGCCAAATAGTGTATCATTTGATTGATGCGAGCACTTAAGCGTTATATGATGGAAACTCGACTGCAAAGTTTGCATTCCACTGAAGATGGATTCAATGATCTGTGCTAAATACTTGTCTGTTCAGCCAAATTGCTCACAGTAATGAAATAAGCTCTATTGATTAAAATACATTTGTCGAGGGAGATAAACCCCTTCACCAGCTGCACCCATCTCTCCAGCCCTCCCTCTCTCACTCCCTCTCGTCTGAGTCCTCGCTTCTCTCTCGCACTCTCGCTTTCCTCTTCCTTCTCCTCTCAAGTCTCTTTGTCAAGTCTAAACATATATGCCACCGCTCCGCCTACTTCCTTCCGCAGCGCTATTAATCAAGCACAGGTTAACACTCAGTTACCAGGGGGTGAATGAGGGGTCACGTTCAGAGCAGCTGTGAAGGGAGCGCATGAACACAGCCTGTTTTAGTTCCACCGCTTCAGCAAGAGCTGTCGAATTCCCTGCTTGGATGTTACAGCAAATACCGTCCCACCATCAAAGCTGCTTCTGCAAATACCTTTCTTCTAGAAAGTTAGGAAACGAACTTCGCTCTTGGCGCGAAACAAGTCTTTTCTTTGTTTTCAACCATGCATGCATGTGCCCTCAACGCTCAACTTTTTGCATCACGTTTCTCATCTGGATGCTGCTCAGAAACAATAAATTAAGAGTTCAATCACAAGACACACTGCTTCAGAAATAACGCAGAGGACCGCAAGGAAAAACGACACTTGCATTGGTTGTAAATCAGGACACATCATGTACATTCACAAGCTTTTAGTCCCTTTGTCGTGTATTTCGAGATTATGAGGTTGCTTTGCTCACCTCAGCATACTGCATTGACATTAGGCACTTTGAATGCATTCACATGTACAAATATAGACAGCACTATCACATCATTTGATAGTCTGGGTATAAAAATACAATCTTAAAATCTTTGGTTTGTACAAACTGGAATCGTACTTTTTGACTTTTCCCCCTCATTCAGAGAGTCTCTGAGAAAGCTTCTTTGTGTAACATCGGTTTCTGTTTGGACTGAAGGGTGTAACGGCACCTCGTGCTTCCCTTTTGATGCATCTAATGACTGAGATTAAATGTTTTTGATAGTGTCAACCGGTCAGAAACGCATGTTAGTACGTTTAAAGCCTCACAAATTAAGCAGAGGTTGCCCTCCAAACTGGTGTTAGCAATGGCCATCTTATTTCAGAAAACAGCGTCAGTCTGCATGAACAAAAAACCCACTGGAGCTGTTTTACACTGAGCCCGGTTCATGTCACTCAAGCATCGGTGCACATTGGGGAAGTGAGACAATTGCGAAACAACTTCATCTCCCTTACGATAATGCAATGATTCAGCTCATCTTTTTCACCATCTCTCAGTTGCACGGTAGCCACGTGGAGTAGGTTTGCTGATGGCAGGTAAAGACCGGCTGCACTTGGGCAATGTAATAATTGCTAAAGTTACCGTCTGCTACATAAGGGGCAGGCTGGTAATAGCAAGTGACATTGGCCACGTTGGGTATGACGTTCTGCTCGGCCAGCACACGCACCGCCAGCATGGCGATCAACCCTAAGGCCTGCCGTCGCTCGTGTCCCATCAGACACACCGTGCTCTCGTTCACCACCCCATGCAGAGTCGTCAGATAATCGTACTTGCGGTCCTCCAAGCCCACAAAGTGGTTCTGGAGGTAAGACTCCAGCTTGCGCTGCTGTTCGCTGATGTCCGAGAAGTCGATGAAGAAGCGGGAGCACATGTAGCGCTGGAGAGACTTCATCTCCGACTCGGAGGCGGCGCGAAAACCCCTCACCAGAAGATGGCAGTACTTCAGCAGGCCTCCTCCTCGGATCTCCTCGGGGTTCCTCGTGCAGATCACCTTGTTGCGCAAGTGGTCCAATGCGGCGCCGAAGTCTCCGTACACGCTCTCGCCGATGATGGTGGGGTGAAACGTTTTGGCCATGGGGTTCTCGGAGCACTCGTAGAAAAGAAGCAGAGAGTCTAGCTTAATCTGGAAAGAATCGACACTGAACTCGAACTGCCGGCGCAAAGAGTCCACGAACTTGAGCTCTACATTTTTGCCCCGGTTGTTGGAGAGAGAGATGAGACTCCAGCGGTCCGAATCATTGCACACTTTCACCATCTTCTGCACGTATGCTTCCTGCACAAAAAGACAAGGAATCGTTGTTAGATCAGTTACATCATTGTTTTATTATTATTCAAATAGAATTGCATCAAATACATTTGAATGCACGTCCGTTTGCCGTATCAGTTCTCCATAATTTCCTGTCGCAGGAGATCTAAGAGGCTGAGAATGCTCGATTGGCTTTAACCTGCTTTAGCGCAATCCTCTTACCGACAGAAAACCAACATTTCACCAGCCGATCAGTAAACTACTCTAATTGCATTTCTACTAAATGTCACTGGAGACTATAGGGATCCATGCAGATGATCTTAAATTACACACTGAATAAACAAAATCACAAACAACACACATGAAGCAAAGTCAAGCAATGAAAGCCATGTACTACAGTGTGACATGCTGTACTTTACACACCATTTTCTTATAAAATGATTATTAAAGATTTGGTTTGAACTGGTTATTCAAGGGTCTACTGATAAACAACAAATATATTCTCCCATCAAAGCTAAAGTAACTTACTGTTTACTGTGCTGTTTGCCTAAATTACTCACCTTTTTACACCCGTTAATAGTGAAAGATGAGTAGAATATCAATCTTAACAATTGGAAATAGTCCAAAAGAAAGATGAAAATAATTTAAACGTTTAAGATGGCAAAAAAAGGTTCTTTATTGGCATTGATGGTTGCACCAAAAACCTTTAAAATCCATGGAATCTTTCATTGTTCTTTAGATTATTAAAAAGTTCTTCACACTAAAATAAAACATGGTTCTCCTGCCAAACTAAATGATCACTGAAAGTTTCTTCTATCTATGACATCACTGCGAAAAACTCCCATTTGAAACCTTTATTTTTAAGAGTGTAAATATAATGGAATGAATATGACTAGTGTTTCTTTATAATGCATGTTATATTTTTAGTGTTTTAATGATTATCTATTTGTTATACTACAAAAAGAACTTGATTCTTTATTTTATTTTTCCAGGCACACACACACACACTCAAAACATTATGCATGGAGACTGATTGGATATTTTACATTTGTAGGCTACTTAAAAAAAAAAAAAGAAGCTTAACTGACAACTGTAAATTAGATTAAAGCTTCACAGAAATGGTGAGCACCTAAAACATAAACGTTTCCTTTTACAAATATGTAGCTACATTTGAAGCTGAAAATGTCAATTAATCAACTACTCTCATGAATCTGAACACTCACCTTCAGGGTCAACGGTGTGATTTTCTCTTTGTTGACCCCATCAGGTAAAAAGTCCAACAGACAGTCCAGCACTATGTTCTTGACGATCTGAAACTCCGTCTCTCCCTTCAGGTCCACGCAGAATATGAGGTCCAGGTCCTTGTAGCCGAGCCCGCTGTCCCCGAGCAGGACGTGGCTGGCGGCGGACCCGTTGAGCCGCGTGTCCCGCACATGGATGCCCTGCTCCCGCATGCGGCCCCGCACCGCAGTCACGATCTCCCGAGGCTTCATCTGCAGCGTGGGGAAGTTTCCTCGGCCGTGGATCGGGATGCTCTCCGTCAGGATGAGGTCCAGGCGCTGGACCTGCTCCCAGCTTAACACGCTAAAGTTCGTGCTGTCCGTGTTTGCGTCTGAAACCCTGTCCTCTTCAGCCATCGTCGGGTCTGTGTGAGGACTCGGAGGAGTGTGTTCGAGCGATCTGGAGATGTTATGAAGAGAGTTGAGGTGCATCACAGAGGAGACGCATAATGCGCTCGAGACTCTACTGAGGTCTGTCCTTGTGATGTGAAGAGCGTCATGCGTCCACAAAGCGTTTGAGAGTGTGTGGTGTGTGTGTAGTATGACAGCAGTGCTGAGGCTTTCTGTGCGCCTCAGGTCACGCCTATTACACACACACACACACCACTGTCACAACAGCAACCCAATGAGACGCGTCTCTCCACAACTGTGCGCTCAAATGCACATTTAGACATTTTGCAGAAGGGTTTTCGAAACTGAGGTCCGGGGACCCCCGGGGGATCGCGTGGGACTGCTGGGGACTAAGTTTAGCGAAAATCGATAAATAAAATCGATAACATTAAAGTAATTAATGAGTAAATAATTAATCTTACAATACAGTATTGACTTAATAGAAACGAAATATTTTCAGACATATTTATAATATTTTTTTTCCTCAATATAATCGGGGTCTTTGGATATAGATATAGATGCCTTTTGAATTTTAGGATGGGATCCCTTGCATGAGGATGATCATTTTTATTTGGGGTTCATCTAAAAGACCCCTGATTTAGCACAGAAACACACTAATATATTAAATACATAATCTCATAATTTCACAATTATTTCCATTGTCTTAGAAAGGATTAAAGGTTGCAATTTAGTAATATTTATATATAAATATAATATATCTTAATATAAATAGTCGAATATAAATAGTCGAATAGCAGACGGTAACTTTAGCAATTATTACATTGCCCAAGTGCAGCCGGTCTTTACCTGCCATCAGCAAACCTACTCCACGTGGCTACCGTGCAACTGAGAGATGGTGAAAAAGATGAGCTGAATCATTGCATTGTCGTAAGGGAGATGAAGTTGTTTCGCAATTGTCTCACTTTCCCAATGTGCACCGATGCACAATGAAGGGCACTTCTTTTTCACAAGACAGACAGACAGACAGACAGACAGACAGCTTGTTTGAAAGTGCAATAAAACCAGTAATGTAGCTGAAAATGCAATAAAGCCATTCATCAATAGCACATCTGTACCTGAGAAGATTAAAACATTTTGGAAGAAAGTCCCAACAAATTGCAAAGTAAATTGAGGGTCAGTGTCAGGACATTTGGTGTCTTTTATTGCCCTCTAGGGACGTGATAGAAAAGCGTCTTGAACAATAAATGACTCTTTCCAGCTGTAGAAAACATTCAGCATTCAGTTCTAGAAACACCAGCAAACATGTCCAGGATTCATAACCTGAAGCCTGAGGTCTGGCTGTCCCGTATGTGGGACTGAGTCTCCAGCTCATGTCAGAGTGGGGCAGCTGTCAGTCAGGATTCATCCGCGGACACAAAGCCCTGCGTCACTGCACTCACCCAGCCCTTTAAATCGCTCTGATCCCATTTAGGTTAACACAGGCTAAACCCTGCGAGCAAGACCAGTACACCTACAGTACAATCATACAGAACCTATTACTGACCACTAACCCATATTCATAACTGTACTCATCCTCTCGCATCTATCTATCTATCTATTTTTGTCAATGAGTACTATCTATCTATCTATCTATCTATCTATCTATCTATCTATCTATCTATCTATCTATCTATCTATCTATCTATCTATCTATCTATCTATCTATCTATCTATCTATCTATCTATCTATCTATCTATCTATCTATCTATTTTTGTCAATGAGTACTATCTATCTATCTATCTATCTATCTATCTATCTATCTATCTATCTATCTATATATCTATCTATCTATCTATCTATCTATCTATCTATCTATCTATTTTTGTCAATGAGTACTATCTATCTATCTATCTATCTATCTATCTATCTATCTATCTATGTCAATGAGTACTATCTATATCTATCTAAGTCCCAGTCATGGTCCTAGATGGAAATACCATTGTACTGAGTGAGTATACGTCACGGTCATGCTCTGTTTCTTTATCTTGATTAGTTCCTAGTCATAGGTTTCCATGTTACTGTTTTGCCCGTGTTCGAGATCATCTTTAGATGTAGTCACACACCTGTTCTCTGTTTCTTTGAGTATCATCCTCCTTGTATATGAGCCCTCAGTTTGTTCAGTTCATGGTCTCGTGTTAATATTATGTTCATTATCGCCTGATTTATCTTTAAAGTTACCCGTTCATTCTGTGTCCCGCATCTCTCTCTTGGATTCAACTAAATGTCTCAATATATTTTCGTGTTATTCCAAGAACTTAAAAGTAGGCTATATCACGGAATTGCAATGGTACATGTCCAAAAATCCCTCACATGGTTCCACCCGCTTGCCCACAAGTGCTGCAGTTTTCAATACGTGACTCAGTCCTGACCGGGCCAGAAGTCTGATCTGTCCAGACAAGAATTGTGTCTCTGCAGCTGTAAACACTTCTTTTACTGGGACAAGCCACATCTCTGAGTCACTCCGCTGACAAACACTCGCATCCTAATAAACAAAAAGAGATTGCAGCTGACAACTTCACAAATCAAACTAAGTGGCCAAATGTGTTTGCTGTTGAACTCTTTATCTGAAATAATCACCACGGGCTGTTAGCCATCGACTGCTATTGACACGGCAAGAGATTGCTTACACTCTCCGAAAAAAAGGTACAAATTCTGGTACAGATTTTGTGCCTTTTTTCCGGAGAGTGAATATATCTTAACATGTGGAGGTGTTCCTACATGTACGTTTATGTCCCAAGAGGACAGCTTTGTAAGGATGGAGCTTTGTTTATTTTCTGTAAATTCATAGGGTTAAACATACCCAGATTTAAAGAAACCTGATCTTCACCAGTCATCATCAACTGGAAAATGAAACAAACATGAGTTTCAGTGCATTATGTTTACAATCAAGTTAAACAACTTCACTTTTCTTCAGAAACCCACACTATTGAAAGAGCTCTACAGAAACTGAATTATAAATGAATAAACATGTCTATGGTATTTGAATTTGCTCACTTCATGTGTTTTTACTGATCACTCAAACCTTTGATGATGTTTAAGTCTCATACGAGTGTAAATGCATTGTTCATTAGCATTGTTATTGAAATTAACTATAGCATATAGTGTGAAAGTCATATTTATATCTCTATAATGTGTTTAATCGGATAGCAAACCAATAAATCAAGATGCATGAAGTGACCAAGTGTAAAATAGGCTCTAAAGCACATAATGCATTAAACTGTACAAAATTACATAAGATTGAAAGAAAATAACTGACACTATTTGCACAATTTACACTTTTTGTAGTTCATGGATCAGGCCTAGTGGTGTTTAAACCTCCAGCTGCTTAGTTTATTTATTATTATATTAGGTTAAGCTGTTTGTTCTTTCCTTTATTTTGTGTATGAAACACTGGTGATAGTGGTGTCTTTTGCACTCAAGGTTCTTCTCGAGGTTTTTGTTCTGCTTCATTCTTTTCTTATGTCTGTATGTGTAGCCTTCATATAAAACATGTGCCCAAATATTTGCCAGAATGTTTTGACTGAATGTATATATACTAAATACAATTGTCTCATTGTAGTACATGGAGACAGCAGGGAAATATGTGTCATTTGTCCTCTGGTTTTCTGTTGGACCAGTGGTCTCGGTTACTATAGTAACTTTTTCTTAGTCAGTTTTGGGAGAATACCAGAGTGAAAGTCATTACATAATCCCCATTCCCTGCTGAGTTCATTTATTCTAGTCATGTCAGGTCCTTAAAGTGATGTAAAATAATTTCTCTTGTTCATACTTAAAGGGATAGTTCACACAAGAATGAAAATTAGCCCATGATTTACTCACCCTGAAGCCATCCTAGGTGTATATGACTTTCAGACGAATACAATCGGAGTTATATAAAAAAATGTCCTGGCTCTTCCAAGCTTCATAATGGCAGTGAATGGCTGTATGTCATTGGAAGTCCATCAAAGCTCATCCATTTATGATTTAAGTGTTCGACACGGCTCTCCGGGGGTTAATAAAGGCCTTCTGGAAGTGAAGTGATGCGTTCGTGTAAGAAAAATATCCATATTTAAAACTTTATCGACTGAAATATCTAGCTTCCGACAGACGGCCTACGCAAGTCGACTTACACCAAAAGAGTAACACTTGAACTTGATGCACAACGTCATTGTCGAGCACTTAAATCATAAATGGATGCCCTTTGATGGACTTCCAAAGACATACAGCCATTCACTGCCATTATGAAGCTTGGAAGAGCCAGGACATTTTTTAATATAACTCCAATTGTATTCGTCTGAAAGAAGAAAGTCATATACACCTAGGATGGCTTCAGGGTGAGTAAATCATGGGCTAATTTTCATTTTTGGGTGAACGATCCCTTTAGTCAACTATACGTGAGACATTCACTGTGTGCCAAAAATAACAGTACGGAAATAATGGAATAAATTATGGAATTAAAGGCACACTATGCAGTTTCCGTTTTTGTCAAACAGCGACCCCTAGAGTTGCTGTGGAGTACTTGTATTTAACGTTACTGTCGTAAATACCACTCACGCAGAGCCGTCTCTGCACTCTTCCGACCGCGCTTTCGACTCTGCCACGATTCACGTCTGAAATGCATGCTAGTGTCTTCCACAGAGGCTGCTTCATATGTTGTTGATGTATGTGACGTCGTGTCGTAAAGCGTGATTCTCGCGAGATTTGTCGGGGCGCCACCTCTCAAACTTGCATCGCTCGTTTTGCCAGCGGCGTCCCCCCCCCCTGCTTTGCTATCAGGATGATTCGCCCTACTACGAGTTTGTTTACCATCGAAATGATTTCGAAGCTGTTATATTAAGGTACAAATCTTGCATAGTGTGCCTTTAAGGGAATTAAAGGACCTTCCCAACTTGCATATGTCACACGAGAGGTCGTGAACTCTATCGCAGAGCTGGACCAAGGCGAGCATTTAAAGTATATACATTTTTAAATTAGAAAATGACTGATCATTTCACTTGAGATTACCCTTTTTCATCAGCACTTTAAAGCTCCCAAAATATTGATTCTGGAGCATAAAATATGGTTTACATTGAGCATCATTCACTGGCATTAGAGACAAATCCTGGAGTGTTTTCCTACAAAACTCTCAAAAGTTGGGAAACACTTCGGCTGAAGAAAGTCAGTCATAAACATCTTGGAAGGCCTTTGGAATTTTCATTTTTGAGTTTCTATTAGTTAAAGGAATTTGACTAATTAAGACACTAAACTAAACAGAATGATTCTAAGACCACAAAAAAACTGATGACCAATTAAAACAATATTCTCAAGAAAGCAAGTTTTAGTTTGATTAGATAAAGCCAAAGTGAACAAACTACTGTAATTATCACTTTTAACATGCATTTAAAATGTATTGTAATTAAATTATTTAGAATGAACCCCTTTATACTTTACATAATTACTGATAATTTTCATCTTTAAAACATAGGTCCGGTTTCACAGACAAGGCTCAGATTAAGCCAGGATTAGGCCTTAGTTCAATTAAAGCATTTAAGTAGCTTTTATAAACATGCCCTAGAAAAATACATTATGTGCATCTTGAGACAAAACAATGGCAGTATTAAGATATATTTTAAGATATATCAGTGCAAGTTGCTTTCAGTTAAAACAGCAAAATTTTCGTCTGGGACTATAGCTTAAGCCTTGTCTGTGAAACCAACAGGGATAACGTGTAATATTTTATCCAGTATTTTAAAACTAGGCAAGGCTGTCAATAATATTCTCAGGGCCTGCAGGGGAAAAGGCCAATCCTGGCCCAGCAACACATGCTCATTTTCTCAGAAGTCTCTTTCTACACACTAACCTGCCTAACGTTACGCGTAATGAATCCGATCTGAGATCCCGAGCGGCACGTGGCGAAACCCCCATGAGCTCAACGGCGTGGGAGATCAGTGATGTCACTGAAAAGGTAAGCACGTTCTGGGCACGCTCAGAATACACTGCACTCGTAGCCGTAATTATTCAGAGCGGTTCACTAACAAGAATCTGCTAATCCACACTGATGCTCCATGAGCTCAATGAGATCAGAAACAAGAGTCAGAAACAAGTCACACTGACAGAAAGGACTTTAAAAGTCGCTCTTCATAGCGGCTTCTCTTAGAAAATAAAGAGTAACTAGTGTCAGTCTGTCAGAGGGGAAAAGTGATGTGCGATTGCTGACATGAGTCAAATAAATGCGGTCATGTGTAGAGGAATAGTTCACTTAAAAATGAAAATTCTCACCCTCAAGTTGTTCCAAACCTGTATGAGCTTCTTTCTTCTGCTGGACACAGAAGAAGATATTTTGAAGAATGTCGGAAACCAAACAGTTGATGGACCCCATTGACTTCCATAGTATGGAGAAAAACATAATAATACTATGGAAGTCAATGGGGTCCATCAACTGTTTGGTTTCCGACATTCTTCAAAATATCTTCTTCTGTGTCCAGACTACAAGTTTCTATGATAGGAGGGATTTAAGAATTTATCTTGCCATGATAAGACCTCAGAGCAAACAAATATGAACATATGAAAAATCAATTAAACACTAAGAGGATTAGGAGATCTAAATATTTAGTTTCCATTTGCTTGTCCAAGACTGTAGTGCTTTCATAAAGTTGCTACACAGAGCAAATAACGTTTTTGTTGATGATGGCATGGGTTTCTGGTGTATTTCTCTTTGTGGAGCTCCATATCAGATGTTTCTGCCTTTAAAACAACTACCAGAGTAAATCATTTAAATCATCCTGCAGGATTTTCCATAACCAGAGTTTGTTGATGCAGCACAGCCTGGATTTTCAACAAATTGTCCATTAAACTGTAATTATGACATAATTCGTTTGTAACACAGTTCCGTGATTGGATGAGCCACGTTCAGAGTGGATGTGGTTGCCAGGCATCAGGCTAATGAGAAACATTACAGAGCTATAAACTATTAGATATGATGGATTAATCATCATGTGACGTAACATGAACAGCATGAAAAGCAGCTTGTCTTAAACATGTCAAATGTCTGTATCGCTCTTAAAATGCTGATTTTGTTCTGTATCCAACACACACAGGTCATGGTTTTGACAATCTATTGAAGTCATATTTAATTCATTGTAATACAAAAAGTAAATTAGAAACCCTTTACCAATTCTAGTGTAATTGTTTTTTTCATTTATTTAAAATGTTGAAAAGTTTGGGGTCGGTAAATGTCTTCAAAAGAAGTCTCTTCTGCTCACCAAGGCTGCATTTATTTCATCAGTAAAACAGTAATATTGTGAAATATTAGCACAATTTAAAATAGCTGTTATCTATTTTAATATATTTTAAACGTTACTTTATTTCAGTGATTAAAGCTGAATTTTCAGCATCATTACTCCAGTCTTCAGTGTCACATGATCCTTCAGAAATCACTCTGATATGATGATTTGATGACCAAGAAACATTTCTGATTATTATCAATGTTGAAAACAGTTGTGCTGCTTAATATTTTTTGAGGAAAACATGATACATTCTTTTCCACAATACTACTCAAAAGAAGATCATTTATTTTTACCTTTTAAGTTCACTTTTTTAAACTTTTTTCACTTCAGCAATAATTTGCCAAGTGTTGTCTTTAAAAAGAGACTAAACTTAAGTCTTATCTCCACAGCATTCAAGATTTATGTTTCAGTTCCATGCCCAAAAAGTGAATAAATGGATTAACTACTGCATAAAAATAATTAAGTACCATACAATCCTCTAAAAATACAAAATATTAAATAAAAAACATTATCGAACTAAAATATAGTACAATTATATCACTGAGAAAAAAAAACAACTCATTTTTTATTTTTGAGTCAGAGGGTTAATGCATCCATGCTGAGTAAAAGTATTGATTTCTATATTTAAAAAAGCATAATGAACTGTATAGTGCATTGATGTATATTGTCATAAAACCACAAAAGCTGTTTTAAACTTTGTTAATTATATTAAAACACAGCTTTTGAAACAGCGTTGCATACTTCTTCCCAATCTCCTGGGCATCATATCTCCTCTCTGACTAATTCAGTCAAGTAAGTGATTATCATTCCTCTCACTGCATGTCTGGCAGATGCTTGAACTGAAGCGTCGCAGTCATTACTGCACATTAGGACCCTTAACCATCATGCTCTTATTTATGGAGGGTCATCTGATGCACTCTGTTAACGGCTGCTTTTTAATTCTCTGATGATTGTAACATATGCAAAGAGAGAGGTTTTGCTCGTAAGGAAAGGATTGTCTCCTAAATCAAATCACACCAAACATCAAATTCATTAGGACGGGCTTGAGATGACTGCATGAGTGCAAATTTGACAAATGAAAGAGAGGTGACATCACTGAAGTAACGTCACTGGAGACACGTTGTTCTCTGACCCCGATGACTGTAAAAACAGAGAGTCAACAGCGGTCTGCTAAAACAGGCTGAGGTGGACAAGAGGTCCTTTAATAACTCATTTTCATATGAGCTGAACCGATCGTTGGGTTTGTTCGGCTTGAAGCGGCGCTGCGCAGACCGATCGCACACACTTTGGGCCAGATTTACTAAACAGGGCAAATCGGCGCAAAAGAGCGCGATTCCACAAAAGCTCCGATGGGAGTGGAAAGTTGTGCACATGATCCACTTACGACTTGCATATTAAAGAACACAGAGGATCATTTCCATAATGACCAACACAATCTACCAAGAGCAGCTCAACTTAGCATCTGGTGCATCTTTTGTTCGGTAAATAATGGTGCAAATACCAGAAATCACCATGCGAGATTCACACTCTCCTCCCATAAATCTTGCACCTGAAAGGGAAACTCCTACGAATGCGTGTGTAATAAGGTCAGCCGCAAAAATAAACCTGTCCACGCCTTTTCAGCGCTAATTTTTCACTGCGTGTCATTAGTAAATCCTGACAGTATTTTAACGGCAAATGATTTGTGTTGGAGCTGTAAATCTGGCCCCTAATTTATACTGTCCGAACAAAATCCCACATAATAATATATCGGAAACCTTTTACACCTTCATTGTAATTATAGCCATTTAGTGTGTGTGTGTGTGTGTGTATACATATATATATATATAGCATTGGCTCATGTGGATGATTAGGCGATACAATTGAAATGGATCACTGAAAGATTTAAAGGAAAGATGAATTTTTATTCTAGCCATCACATTTTCAGTTATTAACAAAAACATAAATTAGCTTATTATAGTGCCACCTTGTGGGCGATTCTCATCAAATATAGTGCATAGCCTCATGCAAAACAAGATAATGTATCCTCTTACCGACCTGTTTCATTTGTCTCTGTCCACTTGCTCAATACCTTCCATGTGCTAAATGTGCTACCTCTCCTTTTAAAAGCGGTGAGCCATCTGATCTGAACAACTACCATCCAATTTCTATTATTTGCACTGTTGCGAAGGTTTCCGAGAAACTAATTTTCAATCAAATATCAAAATACATTAATCGGTCTCCATCTCAGTCAGGTTTTAGACCCAACTTTTCCACCACTAAGGCCTTAATGAAATTCACCAATGATTTGTTTACTTCCTTTGATAAAGGCCAACTTACCAGTGCAATCTTCATTGATCTCTCTAAAGCATTCGTCATGGTGGACCATTACCTTCTACTTGATAAATTGCACTCTATAGGCTCTGGTATAAACTCTCTCCTCTGGTTTAATTCCTATCTCCATTACAGACGCCAATATGTTACTTTTCAAGGCTCTAATTCTGTTTATTTGGTTGTTGATAATGGTGTTCCTCAAGGCTCAACCCTGGGTCCGCTGCTCTTCTGTGCCTTTATTAATGACCTTCCCAAAACGTGCTCACAATCTTTCATTTATCTTTATGCAGATGACACTGTTATTTACTCTTCCCACTCTGATATTTCATACATTCAGTCCTCACTGCAGTCAGAATATTACTCATTACAGGATTGGTTTTACAAAAACAAACTTCTGTCTTGCAGTATGGTGTTTATCAAAAGATGTGTTTGTTCGCATTCCTTTGATTTAAATATTAGTTTTGATGACGGGTCACCCCTGACTAAAGTTGATCTATTTAAATGTCTTGGTCTTTGGCTTGACCCTGAACTGTCCTTCAGCCTCACATTGATTTTATTTTCAAAAAATCGTATGGTTGCTTGTGTTTTCTTTATCGCTCAAAAGATTAATCTCCCAATTAATTCTTCCTATTATCGACTATGCGGATATTATTGACCAAAACACTTCAGATACCAATTTAAAACCTCTAAATGTCATTCACAATTCTTTATGTATTGTTTTGAGAACACACCATTGTACACTGTATGAAACTCTTGATTGGCTCCAACCAAAATCCCAAAGGCAATACCACTGGTTCCAGTTTCTTTTCAAATGCGTTCATTTTAATGGCCCTTCTTATTTAAAACAGCTTTTGGCTCCATTTACATCCTCCTATCCCTTTCGACACACGCAGCATCCGTTTCTCTGTGTCCCGAGAATTTTTTACTGCAGGTCATTCCAGGACAAAGCTCGATCAGACTGGAACAATCTCCCTCCTCGTCTCAGATCAATTACATCTTTCCATCCGTATAGGACTAATCTATTTTCTCATCTGAAAACAACCTGCTCATGTTTTTAAATCAAGGCTTATATACCAACGCTTATCATCCTGTTCATTTTCTTTCTTTCTTTCTTTTTATTTCTGCCATCCATCTCTCAGTTTTCTGGTACATTTTGATTTTCATGTTTGCACTAAAATGTATGTCCTCTTGTGTGTACATGCTCCTGTTTGTCCAATACAGTTGGAGACTGTAGCTGGGAGAACAGGGGAGTGAGCTGTTTAAGTGATTTTTTATTATTATTTTTTTAGTTTTTTGTTTGTTTGCTTTAAATATGTTGTATTTTGTATTGTAGTTTGTATGTGTTATTGCGACACCCTCGAAAATGTGGTGTTACATCTCAAGGGGCTATCCTTTCAATACATTCAAATACACATCAAATTTCATTATTGTTCATTATTATTATTATTTCATTAAATTAAGTTATGACAGGTTTTCAGTTGTAGCACCCCCTATTGGCAGATATTGATACACCTTGTCAAGCTTTATCAAGTTCGGACATTGCATTGAGCAGATTCAGGTCGAGCAGTCAAAATCAAAGATGCCAGACCATTTAATATACTTATGTCTTCACAACGCATTATTGGATCAGAATTCTTGTAACTTTTTGTCTTGAGGATATTGGGATGATACGTGCCAAGTTTGGTGCAAATCGAACCAATGGCCTTGGAAGATTTAGAAAAAGTATGTTTTTCAGAAAATTTTAAATGGAAAAAATGTCCCAGGGATAAACAATATTGGATCTATATGAACTTTTAGAGCCGAAAAAGAATAATTGGCAAAACAGTAAATACAATAGGGTTCAGCATCTTGGTTTCATGGACCCCTAAAGAAAAGAAAAGGAAGTCAATGAATCAAGGGCAAAAATTGTTCATAGCAATTTTTAGGTTAAGGGTTTGGCGAACTTGATTGTCTGAACCAGAGCATAAAATAAATAAAAAAACCTGAGGTACTAAATAATATTATATGGTCTTAGCCTTGATCAAGCCACAGTGCAGAAGTTATGCTAGAGTGACGGTTTTCATGTTAAGCTCCAATCCTAGATTAATATGTAACAATTGTAAGGATATGTAACACTGTACGTAATACGTAACAATCTGTTTGACCTACAGTACCAATGGAGATCTGGAGACTTTCACAGACCACACAACATGTGGGTGAACCTTCCCTTTAGAGATGCATGAAGACAAAACAACAATCGCTGATGCTCACATTCACCTCTTTATTGCATGCCACTGCAAATATCTTCTCTTAACATTAAGCAAACATGACTAAGAGGTATTCAAAGAAAGAACAATAATCTTTTTTTTTTTTAAACTATAGTGCCAATCATATTTGTGATAATGACTTAAACATAATAAACTATAATTACACCCAGCCCCAAATGAGAATGTTATTAATGTGGATTGCACGAGGAAGCAAAATATAAAATGCATATTTGTAAATCTCAGCTCCTTTCGTCGTGCACAAGTTTCTTTCAAACCAGCGGCTTCAAACAGACCTCGTGAGCAGCCTAATAAAGTCTTTATTGCTTTTCACGGCTGATTGGATTTTCTTCATCTTGTCACAATGGGTGAGTTTTATGTGTTGTGTGCCTAGCCTCCATAAGACACACACACACACACACCTGTGAGATGTAGATCACTGCACCACAGGATCATCAAGAAAGAATAAGAAGAGATACAAACATCATTTGGCACATGCGGCGACTCTTCGGAGCTGAGAAAAATAGGTTACACTTCACGTTCCAGTCTTTTCTTAAGAGAAAACAGCTAAATGAATGAAAAAAGCAGACAGAAAGAAAAAGCAAGCAGTCTAAGAGAACAAGTGTGCATTGGAAAGCAGGACACGGCTTGAGATGCAGCTTAACACTGCCTGAAACTTAAGCGTGATGTGATGTGATGTGATGTGCTGGGTGTTACGGTAACGCTGTGCTAGTATCAGCGTTTGTTCCAGGTGGGGGTGGCGATTGGACCTTGTGGAGCTCTTTCCACCAAGATCAGCTCCTCTGGGTTATTAACGGCCTTGTAATGGAGTAACAGGTCCTGAATGGCTCGTTCTTCAATCTACAGTAAAATGAGAAGAACGGAATTGAAGGGTCAATGACAAAAATATAAAAAGAAATCTAGTGTAAAACACATTTGCACAGTTCGTAGAAGCTGATCAAAGCTGAATTTTCAGCATCATTACTCCAGTCTTCAGTGTCACATGATCCTTCAGAAATCATTCTAATATGATGATTTACTGCTCAACAAAATAAACCAATAGAAAAATAATAATAATAATTTAAAAAAAAAATTATTTATTTTTGTAACAATGTAGTCTTTACTGTCACTCAACAGTGTCTTTTTCATAGTTTTACAATTTTATAACAATTTTATCCAAAGGTGAGATTTAAATACAAAGCTAAACTTACACATTTCCTTTATAGTACATGAGTGTACATATCTTAATCATTATCATTCAAAAGTAGAAAATGTTTGAAGTAGCTTGGTTTTTTTAACCATTTATATCACGCTGTTTCCTTACAGTTATGCCATTTGACAACCTGAACTAACTAATGTCATTGCCAGGTTAAAGTTCCTGTTTTTAAGTCACATGCATTTACATTTACATTTATTAATTTAGCTTTTATCCAAGGCGACTTACAAATGAGAACAACAGAAGCAGTTAAACTAACAGGAGGACAACAATATGCAAGTGCTATGACCCTTCCCAGTTTAATCTAACGCGGTACATGTCAAATTATTATTATTATTATTATTATTTTTTTTTTTTTTTACATGCACATAATGCCGAATCTCGTGACCTGTATGAGTGCTAGCGGCTTCTCGCGGCTGCGGATCAGTGCCGCCTCCTGTTTTCTCTCCTCCTCCACAATGGAGGCAAACGTAGAAGTGGACGGAGGGCTTCCGGCTGCTCTCAGCACCCAAGGGCTGATGGGAAGAAGAAGAAAAAACACAAGAGAGAACAAGGTTCAATGCTGAGTAACTTCCTCCGAAGCGGAATAACGAAGTTGCTTCGAATGCTTCAATTGAATTGTGAGGAATTTAACCTGCTTCTATTTCCACTGTTTCTTAATGATTCAGCAAACGACAGAAAACAGGATCATCACAACAACGGCTCTGACACTTATATTGCGCACACACACACTGTATATATACACACATATATATATACACATCTATATAAGGAACATATACGTACGCACACATATTATATAAACATTTTTATGATACATGCGTTTAATCCCGATTATTAATCGATTTGAAAGCCCCATTTACTTCCTAAATCCCATATCAAGCTCAAGCAGTTGAACAATACAAGGATAGACATGAAACTGCTCTTAATTCTTTCAAATAAATAAAGTTGCATAAATTATTCCCTAGCTTTCAACGAGAGATGGTTACATTAAGAACATACATTTTAACATTAGATGTAAATTTTTTATGTTAAATCCACTACTGTTTTATATAGAATTGTTCTATAGTCTATCCAGTATTAAATTCAATTACATCAGAAGTAACTAATTAAATTACAGAAAAATGAAGAGTAATCCCTTACATTACTTTTTCAAGGGGAAAGTAATTAGTAATGAGTTACACACTGGTTGTGTATTAATTTATTATTTTAAAATTTAATATAAAATATTTAATGCTAATTATTTTTACATTTTTGCTCATTTACATTCTTCCACGATGTCTACAGAACGATGTTTGATTTGACTGACTTATGTTAAATGCGATTCATTTATTTGACAGCACTAGTGATAAGTAATGCATTTCTTTTCAGAGAGTAACTGGTACAGTAATGTCACCGTTGAAGATGTACTTCGTAGCTAGTAATTGTTTACTTCTGTAGCTCACCCAATACTGTACACAACACAAAAACAACCGCTTTCCACCCGAGAGCAGCGACACACACTGATTTCAGCCTGCCTTCTCATCGCGCTCGTAAACACAGGTGACGTCGAGCCCCAGGGATGAGTGTGTTTGTGACAAAGGTTGCCCTTATCAATATAGATTACAATCACAGACGGGCTGCTGATAAATATTCAGACCTCTGCTCGAGTCGCTGGACTCATAAACACAGACCCAGCGGGCAGCTGATGTGACCGAGAGACGCCGGGCTCAGGGTCAGGTCAGATCAGTGCTGACACATGATGGAGGAGGACACGTCACACTGGACGTCCTGGAGAGCAGAGCATCCCAGAAAACACCACAGATAAGCATCTCTCGTGCACCACATATAGACGGACGTCCTGTTGCATTCGGGTCCGTTTTTACCCGGAAGAGGTACATAACACGTCTTTAAAAATTCCATAGTTTCTGGTTCAAAGATTTTTTTTAAGTGTGTTAAGACTGTCAAAATACTTTTTTTTTTTTTTTTTCACAAAACTAAAACTAAAAACTAAATTGTTACACCTTTTTCTTTCAGGTCCGTTTTGACTCGAAAGCGAACTGTGTCTTTACACATGAATGTCGGGGTTTTTTTTAACATTAGATTTGTCTCAAATTACTTCTGTAAAATACACTTAGTGTTTTTTACACTGACACGCACATCATACACAATAATTCTGAAAAATAAATAAATCAAATAATGTCTTAATGTTGAAATAATAAAAGTTTATCCAAGTAAAATGAATATATTTAGTTTGACAGTACATTTCAGAGTAATATTGATGTTGTATTGGTGTTGTTTTGTTAGAAAAAGAATATGTAGGTTTCATAAATTTAGACTGTTTTTAGAGGTCATGAGTCATAAGTTTCATATGAATAAAATAAAATGAATTGAAGTCAATGGAGCTCATACTGGAAATTCTAATATTACATGCTCTTATAAATGTCATCTAACGATATATTCAAATACAATTTCTTATAAATATTGATAACTTGGTTTGCATCACACTGGTTTTTGCTGTCATTCTTGAAATTTTTTAAATAATCTCAATTTCTTTTATTAATAAAAAAATTAAAGAAATTGTAATTGAGTAATAGCATGGAAAAAACATGGTAACATGCAAAACTTTAAAACCTTTGTGCATTCACTCATTAATGATAAGTTTACTGATTTAGATAATACATGGTTTTGAAAATATTAAGTTATGACTTTTATAAGCTTTCGGTCCACCGGCTCCAAGCTGAAGGTATATGCTGTTTTTTTTTATGCATTAGGAGGGTTAAATAACAGTCTAAATCATCTGAACTGCAGATGACACTGGGTTTGCATAATAAACACAGTGTACTAACCAGATGCCACCGCGACAAAGCAACTAGTGCCAAGATACGGTCACTCTGGTTTCCATTTAAATAATTTCCAGATGAATATTTCAACACATTCTCCATCGGTTGAAGTCGTGGGGGGGGGGGGGGGGGGGGGGGGGGGATCTTACTAACCCAAGAACAAGAACATACCATTACTTCTTTGAGAAAACAGCACAAAGAAAATTAAACAGTATCAGCCTAGAATCACACCTACAGAACACAGCAGTAAATGTCAACAGATGTACTGTAACATGTGGCTTCAGTCCTCACTGACTACAGCATCTCAGTCACATGATCGATCACTCACAGGCCTCGTTATGAAGAAGCATTACAGCGCCATCTAGTGGAACGTACAACTGAACAAGAATCAGACACCTAATCTCACACACAAGCTTCAAAGAAAAAGCAATCCCAGAATGCACTTTTTGTGAACACAGAACGCACAGAACTCTTTTTGTGCTTGGAGAATTGTGGCGTTTCTATTCCAGATGATCAATCTCCTTGTGCTAAAATCGATGTCCATTAACAAATGGTTTAAGGAGTCTGGTGTGGACTAATCTTGTGTACCTAGCCAGAAGGTAAAGCATGTCAAGCGATCAATAACAGTTTATGGTGACGTTTAGGGGTGGGTAAATGCCACTACACTAACACCATGTGCAACCACACATCATTAATTCAAGATCGCAACACTCTTCATTAAAGCACATGTTGATGTATTTGTTGATGTCAGTTCTTTTCTCAGAATTTTAATCTCTACCTGTTTATTTCCCAAACCATAAAACATTTTAACCCAGTTGTTCTGTGATAATATGAATATTTGTAACACAGAGATAACGATACGGTGTGTTTGTGAAGCTGTTTCATACCTACACATGACAACTGCTCTCTCTGGGTCAGCGCCAACACAGATCTGAATGTTTCACTGTGATTTTGTCAAAGGTTTAATAGACACAAGCGAATCGTTGTCATTTAGGAATGAGAACACGATTTTTTAACAATTAATCGTGCAGCTCTATTGTGTTTATTTATTATTTTCATACTTTTATACCCAGCTGAGTGAAACGACACTTGCGTCTGCTGTTTGTGTGTCGCACAAAGGCAGGCTTTCTGCTGCTGTCATAACTTACATGCGTTTTGTTGAACTAATGATGACGTCATCAGCTAAAAAGCATGCACAGGTTTCTTTACTTGAGAGCGCACCAGAGTTAGACCAGTTACAGTACAGTGCATCTGAACTCAACTTTCACTTTAACAATTTACATGCGAAACATGCCATGTTTCAAACCAAACTGCGGGTGTGAAAGCATCATTGGACTTCTGACTTTGCGAACCTGTTTCCTGTTTAGCGGCCATATGCATCCATCATTTAGTGAATGGATATTGTGCACTGAATGAGATGTTCCTCACCCCGCGGGTTTATCCGGGTCGCTGCCCTCGGCACATTTAAAGGTCACTCTTTTGGCACACATAGGCGGTCCTGCAGTGGCCACTGGACTGCTGGCCTTCACTGGGGAAACTGGAGAGGGTTTTCCACGCTGTTCCTCCTCCACTAAAAGATCCCGGAAGGAACAGGAAGAGGGCGGGGACTGAACTGCTGTCGACCTGACAACACAATGATGCAAGGTGAGTGAGGAACTGACAACAACGGTAGGACAAACATCATTAGACAATCACTGTTTCCAAATGACACAAAGTTAATGGCTCTGCCAAAATCCTTTTGACTAATTCCCCTTACACAGGGTGACACATTGTGTATTTATGTTCCCACCTTTTATTTTTTAAATTGATGGTCTTATACTTCTTAATGATAAACTGAGATAAAATTGTTAGCAATAGTTTAGGCAATATATAATGCATCACCGATCTAGCTATAAATATGCGCTTTATAAAACATGTTACAATGTATTAGTATCAGATTTATTAGTTTACTAAGGGTGTTCACACACTAGTAGTTTGGTTCGCTTGGTCCAGACCAAAACTAAAACATTTAGGCCTGGTCTGCTTAGCGTTCACATTGGCACTTTATCACCGAACCTAAAGATACTGAACCTAAAGGCATCATAGGGATACATTCACAACCTGGTCGGCTTTTATTACATATATTTTGCGATGGAACTCGGTGTTCTGGGATAAATGCGCTCGCTGTATGTGCATGGCTACATATGATGTTATTTTGACCCGCTGAGAACTCGTGAAGAGCTTATAAAATGGGTAAAGGAGTCAAAACAGCGTCAGGAATCCCTCCGTCACACAAACCAAGATCTGCTGTGAGGAGACGCGGTTCTGATGCCTGTATTGAACTGTGACGGGCAACATCGAGACTATGATGAGAAAAAACAGCTGAGCATTCTGTCCTTTATAGAGTCACATGTTTATGACATCATGTCCGTCCGTCTTGCGTTCATATTTCAGTCGAACCGCACCAGAGTTCGTAAGGACCGAGACCCATCTTTTCAGCGTCTCGGTCCGCTTGTTTGGTGGCCCCAAGGTTTAGATGGCAGCGTTCACACTTACTCACATGAACTGCACTAACAATCACAATTTTTATACAAAATTGTATAAAATATTGACGAAAAAAGATGTTCATGTAGTTTAACTTCCATCCATTCATTCTGCTTTTATCCTCTACAGGGTCACGGGGATGTTTTGTGCTTTGCTGGACTATAATGTGTCTTTGTAAATGGTTTGCATCTTCATTTGCTACTGACACCAGTTACACTTGCAGGGGTGTGCAGGCATTGTACATATTCAACCAACTGTAGTGTGCGAGAGATGATGGGATCAGAAATTGATCAAAGCAATACAAACACGTGTACAGCGTTTGGAAGACACTTAATTATTCAGTAATAGTATTGGTGCTGTTGAATGAATAATATCAATACTTGAATTGACTGACACTATTGCCTTATGAAGAGCTGCTTATAGCATAATCAAATTTGCAACATTGACTTTGCAGCATAATATGAATTTGTCTCATATTTGATGAAGTCTGCATCACTGAATCTGTTATTTTCCTGTTTATTATTGTGAGGCTGCTATGAAACAATCTCTACTGTATAAAAGGCTGTATAAATAAAGGTGACTTCACTTGGCATATTATGTATGAGGACTGTAGAGAGCATGTCAATAGGAAAGCCAAGCCAAATTTAGAAACCCCAAAGAGGCCGTACTGTCACCCTACCGTATACCCATTTCTCAGGCGTAATGGAATAAGGAAAGCAGAAAGTGATCAGGCTCTCACCAGGTCTTCACAGGTTTCACTGGAGGAACAGATGGTGGTGATTTCGCAGACATGCTCTCCGTGCTTCCCTCTCTGGAGGCCAGAGCCATCATCTTCCTCTGCTTCTGAGACATCTTACTGGGAGTGACCGCGGCTTTACTGCTGCTTGATCTGGTATTTAAAAAAATTAATTAAGTAGAGAATGAAAAAAAAAAAAAAGACACTATAAGGAAAATGAAAATTCTGTCATCATTTACTCACCCTCAAGTTGTTCCAAACATTTAATAATTTCTTTCTTCTGCTGAACACAAAAGAATATATTTTGAAGAATGTCGGTAACCAAACAGTTGATGGACCCCATTGACTTCCATTGTATTTTTTTTTCCTACTATGGAAGTCAATAGGATCATCAACTTCAGCAGAAGAAAGAAATTCAAACAGGTTTGAAACAACTTGAGGCTGTGTAAATGATGACAGAGATTTCATTTGAAGGGAATTATTCCTTTAACTGTGCTCTGTGAACTACCATGACTTACGAGCTGGGACCTTTGGCTGTGGCACCCAGGGTCAGTGAGTTGGCCTCCATCTCCATGATGGCCCTGAGGTCCAGGACAGGAGCTGGTCTGGAGAGACTGAACATACATTCAGAATTATAGCGACACCAATGAAGACGATCAACTGCTTGCGGTGACAGAGATTTAAATCACCTTGCTTTGACTGTCGGGATGGGTTCAGGGGTGGAAGACTTAGTGGGAATGGGGCCATTTTTCAAAACAGGGTTGCCAGGAGGTGTCTTTAGTCCCACTGGTCCACGTCTCTCCTCCTACAAAAAACAATTTTTCTTAAATGGAGAGTTCACGCAACGATGAAAGTTCTGCCATCATTTACTCAGCCTAATGATATATGAGAGCTCTCGCGGGAGGGAAAATGTTCAGAGAAAAATCACTTAAATTTTGGTACTTTCACAGCTATTTTATTACAAAAGACGTCCGACAGCAATGTTAGAATGTTTCTGTCTATCAAAGAATCCTGAAAAAATCCTGAAAACAGCACAACTGTTTTCAACATTGATAATAATTGATCATCAAATCATCATATTAGAATGATTTCTGAAGGATCATGTGACACTGAAGACTGGAGTAATGATGCTAAAAATTCAACTTTGATTCAAAGGAATAAATTAAATTTTACAATATATTCACACAGAAAACAGTTCTTTTAAACTGTAATAATATTTCACAATATTACTCACAATTCTACTGTATTTTTGATCAAATAAATGCAGCATAAATGACTTCCAACCCCAAAATGTTGAACTATAGTTAATATAAATAACAAAAGAAAAAGCTTTAAAAGGACGTAGCTGACATGATCAGAATCAGAAAGTAGTAGTATATCTTTAAATGTTACTAATGGTATTGTTAAACTGTATATAAGTGTATAGAGTACAGTATATATTACACTAAAAATAATATCTTAATTTATAAATATTATATTACACCAAAAATAATTATCATTTTTGGAAATCATCTTGGTTTAAATATTACCCAATAAATAATATTATTGATATTAGTGAAACTGAAAACAACATTTAGTTTTTTTTTTTATATTAAAGAATGAAATGTCTATACTATGGAGTATTGTGAGTTGATGGTAAAGTGTTGTGCTATTACCTGTGTATCAGGCCTGTCCTGGAAGATGGGGGACGGCAGGTCTCGAGGGCTGCCCACCTCCATATAACTGCCCTCCGAGTCAGACGTGATGAGCTCCTGCAGAGACTCCACTGAACTGGCCTTCACCGAACGACACAAACCTGGGGAAACACAACAGTCAACCAGATCCAGTCCAAACTAAGAGCATCTGTATTCAAGAAAACTACTGAAGTGATAGAAATGACTGAATCATTTACATTTGCTTTGTGGTCACATGATCTTCAGTGTGCAGGGCGCCATTTAGATCAGTGGTTCTCAACCTTTTTGTCTTAAAGGCCTCGATTGTTCAACATTATATTCAGAGGCTCCTGATGTAAACTATAACATTTCCTCTGTATGTTCTGCTGTAATTATGATAAAGCTGCTTGTTTTCAAACATTTTTATCAACAGAAACGTGTCAAAATACTAAATTGACAATTATTTTTGTGACTCTAAACAAGTCAACAACTGAATGTTCTTCTGTATGAATTTCTTTCTTCTGCTGAACACAAAAGAAGACATTTTGAAGAATCAACAAACAGCTGATGGACCCCATTGATTTCCTACTATGGAAGTCAATGGGGTCCATCAACTGTCTGGTTACCGGCATTCTTCAAAATATCCTTTTTTTGTGTTCAGCAGAAGAAAGAAACTCGTACAGGTTTGAAACAACTTGAGGGCGAGTAAATTATGACAGTATTCAAAATTTTAGTGAACTATTCCTTTAATTTAAATAATTGTAATTAATCCTGCAACTCATATAGACGCTTGCTGAGGCTCCTGGTTGAGAACCACTCATTTTCGGAAGAAAGTGTGAGTGGTATTTATCTGTTGCGAGGGTATTTTGGGGTGGCTGCACACTGACCCAGCTCAAAAGAGCCCACAGAGGGATCTGAATAACTCCCTATTCCCAAGTATAAGCAATAGTAAAAGTGATGCTTGCCTTAGCAAACACAACTAATTAGTAGGGGTGTAACGATACCCTCATGTCACGATTTGATACATATTGAGATACTGAACTCACGATATATGATATGATATGATATTATTGCGATACTCCAAGACATATGGTAAAAGGTTAACAAAAAATGCACTGTTGATTAAAGGGTTAGTTCACCCAAAAATTAAACTTCTGTCAGTAATTACTCGCCCTCATGTTGTTCCAACGTGGTGTCGTGTTAACGGCCCCTAAGTTAATAACTAAGGATCTTTGCAACGGAAGTGAATCAATCAATCAAAACTAACAACAACTTTATTCTAGAGCTGCTGTAAAGCCAAAATAATCTCTGTTACTTTAATTTCCTATTATCACTGTAAAGCTGCTTCGAAACAATATATATTGTTAAAAGCACTGTATAAATGAAGCTGACTTGACTGACCTGTAGTGTGCGGGCTGTGTGTGACATCAGTAGGAGAGCTCTGAATGACATCAGACAGGTTGTATCCGCCAAAGCTGTCAGAGCGGCGCCGAGGTTTCCTCTTAGCCCTCATTTTGGCCTTCTTCAGCAGGATATCACTAAGTTAAACACAGTGAGAACTCTTACAGATGGACAGTCCTTCATATCCAGATTACAGTGTTTCAGCAGGGCAGATTTCACACCTGGAGTGATCCGCTTCAGAGCCACTCTTACAGTCCACAGCAGAGTCCCAGTCTCCGTCCTCATAGGCGCTGAGATCAGGAGCGTCGGCGTATGGCGTAATGAGGCGTCTCTGCATGGCTGGGATCTGATGGAGGGGTTCGCTGTCAGGAGGATCTCTGAGCAAAGCTTTAATGAACCTGATAAGAACGATGACTTAAAACTTACCATCCTCCTGTACGCAGATGTTAGATCCCGGAGGACGTCATCGCTCAGGATATCCAGCGATCTGATAGACGGAGAGACAGACACATGAACAACATCTTTGATACCAATCTGTCATTAGAAAGCCACGTTTCTAGCATCTGTAAAATCGCATTCTTCCATCTTAAAAATTACGACATATACTTTCAATGAAAAATGCGGAACAGTTAGTTCATGCGTTCATGCCCTCAAGGCTAGATTATTGTAATGCTATTATGGGTGGTTGCCCTGCACGCTTAATTAACAAACTACAGCTGGTCCAAAACGCAGCAGCTCGAGTTCTTACCAGAACCAGGAAGTATGACCACATTAGCCCGGTTCTGTCAACACTGCATTGGCTCCCTATTAAACATTGTATACAATTACTGATTACTTACAAAGCATTAAATGGTTTAGCTCCGCAGTACTTGAGCGAGCTCTTAACGCATTATAGTCCTTCACGTCTATTGCAATCTCAAAATTCTGGCCAGTTGATAATACCTAGAATATCAAAATCGACTGCTGGCGGTAGATCCTTCTCCTATTTAGCACCAAAACTTTGGAACAGTCTTCCTAACATTGTCCGGGAAGCAGACACACTCCGTCAGTTTAAATCTAGACTAAAACGCATCTCTTTTACCTGGCATTCATATAGAACATTATACATTTCTATTATTCAAATCAATTAAATGATTATTAGGCTGCATAGATTAGGTCAGCCGGAACCGGGAACACTTCCTATAACACCTGATCTACTCGTTACATCATAAGAAGAATGGCATCTACGCTAATGTTAGTCTTTCTGTTTATTCCGAGGTTTACTGAAGTCAGCCGGATCATGGGCCGTATCCTGATCAGATGAAGGACCAGCACCTGGACACATCCATGACGCATCCCTGAAGTGCCAGCCTCATCAGCCCTGTGAAGGCCTCATCGACACCACAGCCATCAGCACTGATCCTCAACAAACTCGTCTCCATATCGCTTGAAGTTCAGTTCACTTACGATAAGGATGTCATTATCTTATCATTATCATCTCTAGGGGTTTAAGATTCTCGATCTTACTTGGACTCCAGCATTGCCGCCATGTTGAGGACGATGAACTGCAGGCAGGAGAGCTTGAGCTGATCAGCGTTGAACACGGTGGCGAACTCCAGCAACTCTGCTGCGTTCTTCAGCGTCACTGCACACAATACAACACTCAGAGATTACACTCGATATTTACAGGACGTGTCCAGGAATGAAGAAGCTTACCGGACGAAAGCATCTCATTTCAGTGTCTATTTGCGCTGCAAGAATTTTAGACCATGTTATATGCGATTTAATAATAACAAAAATCAAGTCAAGTGAAAGATAAAAGCTTAATAGTTATAGTTAATTTCCATGCAATTCAAAATTAAAGGGGCAGTCGTTCTTGGAAGCTATTGTTTCATCTCTAAACTTTCCCAGATCTTTGTTTTCTCTCCATCTACAGTCTTGTATTTTAGTCATGGAACTTTTTATTTACTGTACATAACATAAGCCCACTCTCATGCTTTACTAGTTACTTGAAAAAAGTAATCTGATGACTTTTTTCAAGTAACTAGTAAAGCATGTTAGTGGGCTTGTGTTTTGCTACGCACTTCATTCCACCAAGCGTTGTTTGTTTTCTTATGTATTTAAATCCAGATAATTGATTAACAAAACATCGATTGAAATTAAAGGGGTGGTATAATGATTTTCAGAAGATGTAAAATAAGTCTCTGATGTCCCCAGAGTGTGTATGTGAAGAAGACTTTTATATAGCATGTTAAAATTGTCACTTTTTAAGGGTGAGCAAAAACCCACCGTTTTGTGTCGGTTCCTTTACATGCAAATGAGCTGCTGCTCCCGGCACAGGGGGCGGAGCTTCAACAGCTTGCATTCACACAGACATACACTGAAAATTTCAACAACTTTCATGTTCAAACCGGATTCAGACAATGATGGAGAGACTCAAGAAAAAGTGACAACATGTAGAAGCATCAGGACATTTCGTTGTTAGTTGATCAATTTATGTTGCTGATGTGTAGTATCTTCTAGTCATTGATTAGCATATTCTGTCTTGATAATCTATAAATGGCGTTCCCGGGTGTGGGGTTTATGCAAATTTTAGGGTTTGTGATGTCACTTAACCCGGGAGGAATGTCGTGTAGTCCCTACCAGCCGCTTGTTGGAGTCCTTAAAAAGCAATTTCTTTAAAAGAAAATTTCTCCCTTTGCATTGTAACTTTGCAGATGTTGTTTATGGTCAAACAGCAACATTACACACTAACTAAAGTTAACAAAGTGAAATCATAATCAACCACCCCTTTAAGGTACAAATTATACAAAACGAAAAAACTTCAAACAAACTTATGAAGTGGTTAAAAATCGTCTCCGAGCCACTCCATATCTCCCGACATATTGTATTCAATCCATTTCCACGCCCTTTATGACGCATCCCATTTTCGATATTTTCTTTCTTAATTAACAAATTAAAACAAAACAAACAAATAATATCATAAAATTGTAAGGAAAATATGAAACCAAATCAATTTACTTAAATGGCTACAACAGTAATGCATTACTTTTAAATTTACGACAAAATATCTGAACATGAACAACCTTCCCCAACACTGAAAGAGAGACTTACAGTTCTCAGTGATGGCGACCTCGCAGATCTCCTTCAGCCGAGTGATCAACAGCTGATCGGCCACCACAAGCACGTTACACACGAACTCCACATTCACAGACTCTGAGATACACAGAGAGACGAGACGTGGGTTACACAGGAGAGAGGAAGAAACAGCAGGATATGACAGAAAAGCAGAACATCTGGGCTGAAACCTCTGACAGTGGGAGACTCGTCTGTGTAGATGTACTCCAGAATAACCTGCAGGACATCAGAGGTGGTGGGCATTTCGAGCGCAGTGCAGCTGGTGGCCTGAAGAGGGCAGAAGAGATTACGTTAAAAAAACAGCTCCAGTTCAGAGAGACTAAAGATGCTTCATGTTGTTCAATCGTACCTCTATCCAGGGGCTGCCCAACATACTGTTGAAGTACTCTGAAAATTAAATAGTGCATCTATATTAAAATATGAGACATCCACACTCCTAATAAGAACAGGAATCGTTCACCTGAAAATTAAGCATTTAGTTACGTTCAAATTTCAAATTTCAAAATTTCAAAATTTCAAATTTCAAATTTCAAATTTTATTTCACACACGTCATAATTTTGAAGGCAAATACAAAATACAATAGTATATTTTGTGTGGAAAAAGGGGAAACCCCGAAGAAGCTATTAAAGCTTTTAGGAGGGGGCCCAATAACAACATACAACATAATATACGAACAAAACAAACAAATATACAAATACAGCAAGACACAAACACTACAAACAAACAGACAATCCCAGCACAAGTATGACACTTACAAAGTGATCAAAAAGTGTATGATAAAAGCAATTTTCCCTTAAGTTTTTTCTTGAAAACGGAGACAGAATGCAACAATTTTAAATTTTCCTCAAGCTCATTCCAAATCTGCGGACCTCTACAGACTACACTCAGGCTCGTACATTTCAATCGTCTTAATTTACCAGTAATTAAATGTTTTTCCCTTGTGTGATATATATGCTGGGGTCGACTGATTGGAACAAGTTTACACAATCGGCAATTTAACTTATGAACAACCTGGAATATCATACAGGCATTTTGAAAAACATTATATTCGGTAAGTCTTAATAAACCAAGACGATGAAACAATGGACGTGAGGGGGTATTTAGCTCAGACCACTTTAATACCCGTATAATTTTTTTCTGTAAAGACTGTATTTTATTCAGATAGCTAGTAAAAGTATTACACCATATGACATTACAATAATTTAAATGAGACTCAAACAAGGTTTTATATAAAATGACAAGTGATGACTGTGGAAGAAAATTTCTTACTTTGAAAAATAACCCAACGTATTTTGATAATTTTTTTATTAACTGATCAATATGATATTTAAATTGTAGACATTCATCAATAAAGACTCCAAGAAATTTTGTGGTGTTTACTCTTTCAATAATTTGTTCATTTATTTTAAGACATACATGCTTATTTGCCAATTGATTTTTTTTAGAATGAAACACAATGTAGTTTGTCTTATTTATATTAAGAGATAATTTATTACACCGAAACCAGATAGCAACATTTCTTAGCTCTCTATTTATTGTTTCTTCTATTTCATCTGGATTCTTATGTGACATAAATAAGTTTGTGTCGTCAGCAAATAAAACTTTGTGTAATGCCATTGTGGAATTTTCAAAATCATTTATATAAATTAAAAAAAGAAGAGGGCCCAAAATGGATCCCTGAGGGACTCCACATTTAATGGGTTTGGACATTTAATAACGTTTGTGTCATTTAAAACATGTATAAACTTGTATCATTTGTATAACTTTGTCTAAGCTGCTGAATGAAAGCGAATGGGGACTTTCAACCATAAAATTAAGGATCTCTCAGCAAGGAACTTGAATTTCAGTCTGTTTCTCACAAAAAAAATATAACGAGTTACAAGGTAGTTTTCTGTTTTATAGTCATTTTTAGAGCTCTCCACTATCAGCTTAAAATCTCTTTGCTTCCACAGGAGTCATTAAACCGGTTAATGATGAGAGAAGTTTAATGTGAAATGTCCACGAAAGAATAAAATCACTGCGAGTCAGAAATCATATATAAATGTCACTTGAGTTTAGTCAGAGTAAACAGATATACACTACCATTCAAATGTGTAGGATTGGTAAGTTTAAAAAAAAAAGTTTTTAAAATAAGTCTCTTCTGCTCACCAAGGCTGCATTTATTTAATAAAAAATTAAGTAAAATTGTAAAGTTTTACAATTTAAAATAATAGTTTTCTATGTGATTATTGTAAAATGTAATTTACTCCTGTCATCATTACTCAGCATCAGTGTCACATGATCCTTCAGAAATCATTCTAATATGATTTGATGCTCAAGAAACTTTTCTGATTATTATTACTATTATTATTATATATTATTAATGTTGAAAACAGTTGTGTTGCTTCATATTTTTTGATGAAACCGTGATGTTTTGCAAGATTCTTTGATGAATAGCAAGGATTATTTTAAATATAATTCTTTTGTAACATTATAAATGATCAATTTAATGCATCCTTACTGAAGTATTAATTTCCAAACTTTTAAACAGTAGTGTATTGATTTGACAAAAATGAAACCGAGGCGGTGTAGGTCAGACATATACTGAGCTAAGTTTATGATTTTCCTGTCCAATGAAAAAAATGTATTTAAAGACATATTTTCAATGCTTCATCAGCAAAATGGTTAGTAATCAGGTACACAATGTAATAGACTTCTTCACCTTCCAACACTTACAGCTTTATTTTCATTTGAGTCAGATTTAATATGGTATCTGAATCATTCTGAATAAAGTCTACGGGCAGTGGACGCAAGTGTGAAATAAAACATTTGATCTCACCCAGCCGAGCGCACAAAACGCATTTGTGACAGGGAAACTCTTTCCCATCTTCAGAGCGCAGTGTGACATCACAGAGATACAAGCTGAGGACACACAATGAGAAGATCTGTATTCGCAGCCAATCAGAGAGTGTGTGATATCGACTGATGTTTCTAAAAGGAACAACACACACCATTTTTTCTGGTTGAGTCGTAGCTTGTTGCCCGTCTTCTTCTGCGCCACACTGATCTTCCCATTTTCAAACTTCACTCCGTCAAGCCTAATCAGACATAAAATACAGTTATTGATGACTTATTGATTACAGCAACAGCCAATAATAACCCCTCATATTTATATACAGTGAGGAAAATAAGTATTTGAACACCCTGCTATTTTGCAAGTTCTCCCACTTAGAAATCATGGAGGGGTCTGAAATTGTCATCGTAGGTGCATGTCCACTGTGAGAGACATAATCTAAAAAACAAAATCCAGAAATCACAATATATGATTTTTTAAACTATTTATTTGTATGATACAGCTGAAAATAAGTATTTGAACACCTGAGAAAATCAATGTTAATATTTGGTACAGTAGCCTTTGTTTGCAATTACAGAGGTCAAACGTTTCCTGTAGTTTTCCCCGTAGCCCTTTCCAGCCTTGTGGAGGTGTACAATTTTGTCTCTAGTGTCTTTGGACAGCTCTTTGGTCTTGGCCATGTTAGTAGTTGGATTCTTACTGATTGTATGGGGTGGACAGGTGTCTTTATGCAGCTAACGACCTCAAACAGGTGCATCTAATTTAGGATAATAAATGGAGTGGAGGTGGACATTTTAAAGGCAGACTAACAGGTCTTTGAGGGTCAGAATTCTAGCTGATAGACAGGTGTTCAAATACTTAATTGCAGCTGTATCATACAAATAAATAGTTAAAAAAATCATATATTGTGATTTCTGGATTATTTTTTTTTTAGATTATGTCTCTCACAGTGGACATGCACCTACGATGACAATTTCAGACCCCTCCATGATTTCCAAGTGGGAGAACTTGCAAAATAGCAGGGTGTTCAAATACTTATTTTCCTCACTGTATATAAACATAAACATACACATGACAAATCAACAAAACATTATCCTGAATGTGCGTGAAAACACATACGTGTGTGTGTGTGTGTGTGTGTGTAATGACGAACCCTCCGCCTTTAGAGGTGCATATTATACACTTGTCAAAATGAAACGTTAATTATGATTCGTCAGTTTCTGTTGGTCCTATCCACAACGTTATCTTTACGACGCAAGGTTGTAATACTTGTAATAGTGATTTGTGCAGCTGAATTAAAAAATGGAAGCAAATATCAAATGGTGGATACTAAAAGCCTAAACTTGATGTGTTTATCTCTGTTTTTAACCATATTGCAGAAGTAAGTACAAACATTTTCTCAATGTGTATAGTTAAAATTCTAAACATTAATTCATAAAATGTGTATACTGACAAACGTGATATAAAAAGGAAGAGCCGTTGTATTGTTTCATGCACTGTAAAAAATTGTATGATCAGTAATTCATGGCAAAATCTTTAACTCAAAAATAATTTGAGTAATTTCAACTTTTATAAGTTATATGAAACTCAACTTGATTTTACTGTCAGTTTTAATATAATTTATGTTAAAATGACTATATGAATATGTATATGTATATGCAAATAATCATAATTTTTTTCAACTTAAACATGCTTCCACTTAAGATACCTTATTTTGACCAATTTATAAGGCAGCATTGCATGAATCTTTCATATAGATTGCACATAGGCTGACTATCTGCCTTGTTAAAGCAAATAATGACTATTTTTGGAGCAAGACACCTTGATTGACATTGTAGGTGAACTTTACGCTAAAAATACGCTACAAAAAGTGTCTCACCGTGCGGAGAGACTCCCCAAGCCCAGTTTTTTGGCGACTCCCTGCAGCATCTTCACAGGGTTTTGTCCCGGTTGACCAATATTTCCGTTCTTGGCTTTTTTCCCAGACTTAGTGCTTTTACCCTTGGGCTTGTCAGCTTCCTCACAAGTCTTCGCAGGCAGAGAGCGGTACACCTCCAGAGCAGAACGGTTCTCCAGACCCAAAGCCTGGAGACTGTGGATGAGCTGCTGCTGTGGTTCGGGATCAGAGCTCGGGTTGGAGCGGGGCATGATGGGCCGGGTCCCATGCACCAGCATCTCACAGGAGTCTGTGTAGATGAAGTGAAGCGCTTGCTCCAGCATCTCAGGAGGAACCTTCTCCAGAACCAGCAGATCACAGCCCACTGCATCTTCCCCTTTCTTCACCTCTCCATCTCCCTCTCCCTCTTTGCAGCCATCGGGGAGGAGAATTTTCCGGAAGAAGTCTGAGCGCATGGACAGAATGTATTTGTGCGCTGCAAAGGTGCGATCGCCAGCCTGCATGGTCACGTCATGGATGCTGTCGGTCTCATCGGCTTCGGACAGGAGGCGCTGGAAGTGCTGGGAGAATGTGGACCCAGAGGTGGTGGGAACTTCATACAAGCTGAAGAAGGGAGAAGAAAAGTGAATGTAGGGCTGCGTGATTAAACTAAACAAAAGCAATATCGCAATATGGCTTAGTGCGGTTATTAAATCACAAAGGGTGTGATTTAATTAAATAGATATAAGCACTGTGTGTTTAAGAGTGAAGTGCGGCACAGTGTTCATTTACACGTGAGCAGATCATGATCCGCCGCCATCTCCATCTGCAGGGCTCCCTGCGGTTTCCATCAAAATGATGGTTTAATGTTTGAAAATGGAGATATTAAGATAAATATTAGTATTTTTATTTATTGTATTTGTAGAATGCGTGTGTTATTTCTTGATAACCGACCGCTGCTAAGGATAACACACCGTTGCCATGAAAAACAGAGCGTTGCTATGGACGCAGGATTCTAACCGTAGAGACGGAACAGACTATTTTCTTTAGGGGAAGCAATACAATCGTTTTTAAATCAATAAACTCCTTTTTAAATCAATATTTTGTGTCAAATTATTGATTTATTTGGTAGGTAGCCGCTTCGCGTCGGGGTCCTGATCAGCCTGTCAGGGTTGTATTCGCTATAACAACCGCCTCGCGCTACATTATCCCTTACTTATTTCACTGTGAAATCACAATAGTAATCTTTCTTATTCTGTTCAGTAATTTTTACATTTAATAATAATAATAATAATTATTATTATTAAAATCACATATTCGTTTCCCCCTATTCGTGCAGCCCTAGGTGAATGTATAACAAGACATGATTAAGATTGGGATCGGTTCAGAACAAATTTGGTTCCATCCAGTTTGCATTCTTACAGTGGTGTAGACATAAATCCTGTTTTTCTTGTGTTTTTTTGTACAGCGTTTACTGTACCTCTTTACAAGCAACTCTACTTAATTATTTACTCTTATTTGAGTCATTGCAAAGGGGTTTGCTGAAAAACTACTCAACTTATTACGTTTCAAAGTACTTTGGTATTATTTTTCTATTTTTACCCAAAACGAGGCGATGTTAGCAATATGGAGAGCTAAACATTCTCATGTAATTTCGGTTTCATTCATACTGGAAGCCGGAGGGTGGCCTCGTGCAGAAAATTCACAGAAGTTTCATAGAAGTATTTAACTTATGACATCCAGGAAATCCCTTAGATAGCGATCATGTGTTTATTGTCTTCCATGTTTCAACAGTCAAAATGTCTCTATCTGCATGTTATTCACGGTACATAGCAATATCTGATTTCCATGTTATATCTGTGTTAGTCTGTGTTCTTCAAGCCATCTCGGGTATATTCATAAGAATGATGTATATCTATAATACAGCATTAATTGACATAGCCTGTATCACAGTATAGAATTTTATCAAATAATATATTTTCTGTCTCGCTCTGTGTTAAGAAGCAACATGGGACCACAGAAGTTATTTCAAACATCACTGACAAAAAAAAAAAAAAAAACTGCTCCTTTTTTCTTTCTACTGAAAATGTGCCGGGAGGCCACTGTTGCTATAGTAACTAACTACACTTTCACATGCGTCTAATTGACAGATAAATCATGCAATCTAATTTCACTGTTGTTGCTAATGTTGAGGTTATTTCAGCTCCATACAAAGTTTGCTTTGCACATTTAGTTTAAATGCATTGTTAAAGCGGTCAAGCTTTACCATTAAACTGAGCTGTGTGCAAACTGTGCATGCATTTTAGACACTTACATGGTTCTTGCTTCGTCCATGCAATAACTGCTTCCTTGTATGTGTCCAGGTTTCTATTTACTTCAGCTGCTCAGAGCTCTGATAATATCAATATTCACTAAAATATTGAAATGTTAGCGATACAGATTCAAAACGGGAAGTTTTGATTGTTTTTGCACCCAAGTCAGACCTGTCTGTTATTGGCTGAAGCGCATCAGACCTGTCTGTTATTGGCTGAAGCGCATCAGACCTGTCTGTTATTGGCTGAAGCTCAGGGCTCCACCGCTGTAGTTTGAAAAGTGCCTGTCAAATAATAAAAAAAATCGCCCAGTTGCTCCGTAGGCACATTTGTCAAAGTACTTTGTACTTTTGGTGAAAAATAAATGTAGCGAAGTTAAATACTTTATTTTTATTCAACTCAAGTAAAAGTACCACAATTTAATTATACTCAAGAAATAAAATAAAAAAATGAAAAACTTACTTAAGTACAGTAATGAAAGTATTTGTAATGAGTTACTTTCCACCTCTGGCATTTTTTTTAAATATGTAGAACACTTGTATTATTTGATTGCTATCAGGATGTGTTTCAATCAGTTTCAACCAGAATAACAAAAAGTGTTTATGAAAAAAAAAAAAATTCCCTACCCTACCTTTAACTAACCATAGAATTACCATATAGTTAAGATAACATAATAAACAGGTTTATCAACTTTTAAAATGGAGGAGAGAATGCCTCTCATATCTTTTGTTGCTGATATAAGGCAGTAAAAGTTTGTGTCCAATAAAACCATACAGTGTTTAGGCAAAGATTTATCGGTCTATTGGTAACATGGCTGATACTGGTGTAATGTTTTATACTTCTGGTGTTGTTTGTCTTGAAAAACTGTAAATTTGGTTTTAAGGACATTTTGTTTACCTTTGTACGATAAACAGCTTTGATGATCAGAAGGAACTGGAACCATTTACTGACATCAAAAAAACTCAAAAATTCCAAACATGTCTTTAGTCATACACATCTGTGACCTTAGTCATAATTAACTGCACCTGGTTTTGGGATCGGCTTGCAATACTCCGAAGTTTCGTCCGTTAGAATCCATGGTGATGCTGACGGCTCTGTGGACGTAATGAAGCTTCTCCAGACGGATTCGTTCATAAACAACCCCTCCGTCTGAGTGGCCGGACACCTCCATGTTATCTGACACAACACAGCATATCTAGTTTAAAAATTCTATTTTATTTATAACACATTTAGTTAAACTGATGGTCCCAGTACCTTTTTTGTCTACAGCTTTCTTGTACTCTCCCAGCCACTGTCCACTGAAGCCCTCTCCATCCTGAGTAACAAACATCATGCTGTTCTTACTCAGGGCGATGTCTGACATGAAGACCTGTCGTCCATAAGCCCAGCGACACTGCCTCACTGACGTGCCCGTGGAGCGCCAGCAAAACACCTGCAAGAACATCAGAGAATAAACTGAATGAATACAATACCAGCTAAATGGTTGTTAAAGAGATTGATAAAGTGGTTGAAAGGCGCCTTACTGGCTCAAGTCAAATGAGTCCAGGAAAATATCTAGGGCCTTATGAAATCGGTTTTACTTTTTCTCAAAATCAGTTTTTTCTTTTCATTTTTCTGGATTCCCCCATCTTAATTTTACATTTTACAGGTTAAATAAAACTTTAGCAATCAAAAAGCGTATATAATTAACTGAAATCATAAAACATACAGTTTTAACAACAATTTCATAAAAGTTCAACCATTACATTTTACATTTACATTTTTTTCTCCGTTTTAATGGTTTAATAAAATTGTAATAATCAAAAAGGTTTTCCGGGACATTTATTCACAAGACGAATGCGCTAATCCACAGGAAACTGTGTGTTACGTAACGTAAACTGTAACTGACTGTCATAAAAATCTGAACGTCACTGACATCACTGACATTATATGATAGGCTGAGGCTTTTTCCAATGGTAAGAACCACAGACCCTCTCATCTCTCAATAATAAGACAATCTCTGCTTACAAACTGTGCAGAACGAGGAGGCACAAGGACTGGAATTGGGAACCCCTGCACCATTCCATATCGCAATTTGATTAAGTGTACAGTCCTACTTTTTATTTATTCATCCAAAATTGACCAAATTCCATGACATTCTAGTCATTCTTTGTATGACTGGAGTATGCGATTCAGTCCATGTTTTCAGCATCACGGAAATCAAAGGGCCCTACATAATCTTATGTCAGACTAGTCAGAAAAGTAGTAATGCATCTCTCCTCAAAGAAACAAGCCACATGTTTAGAGGGATACACCATTAAATAAACTGACGGAGTGACAAGCTGTAAAGATATAAAAGCATAAAACTCCGGCATATAACCAGACAATTACGCATACATGCTAGGCAAACTAACTGGCGGCATAAGATTAAGCTTTTATTATAGTTTTTTTTTTTTTTTATAAAAATATATAGATAAGAAAACTGGTGCAAAATTAATTAAACATTACTAAAAACTTGGATCCCATTCCACTAACTGGCCTGGTGCAGCTGATAGTCTTTTATCAGGCACGTATTGGCCCACAAGACTGAACATCTTGGTTAAGCAGAAATTATGGGGGGGCGGGGGGGCATTTGGACACTTAAGTAGCTGGAATGGTTAAGTGGTTCAACAACCATTCAAGTAGCCAAGTATTGCTCACAGCATTTTACAAAGAACTTAACAGAGACAAACTACTAACTTATGTCATCTGATGCTAGTACCTTGGAACAAAGTGCTGATTTTGATACTATAGAAAAGTTATTTTACACGGGCTAGGGAATCGTGTTGGTAAATATGGACAGTCACTAGATTGGTTTAGGTCTTACCTGTCCGACTGTTGCCACCGATTTGTGTAAATGAAAATCTGCCTGACCTATTGCAAAATATGGTGTGCCACAAGGCTTGGTCTTAGGACCTTTGTTGTTCTTGCACTTTAGGTGATAATTTTAGGAAACAGAGCATTAGCTGTCACTGTTATGTAGACCACGAACATCTCTATTCTTCTTCCAGATCAGATCATTTTTTCCAAAGATTGTATGTCAAAAAATTTCCATTTGCCAAATTCTTATTACTTTTTCAGACTGACGGTGTGTTTACATCAGCATTGTTGTTGTTCCCCCCGAGAATACAAACAGCATCTTCATCTGACTCTTGAATGATAGATTCTCTCCTTCAGTAAAATAACAAATATCACAACAGGCACTGTGACAACTCCCTCATGAGCATTTTTAGGCAGGAATTTTTGTATGATCAGATGATTATCGGAACAGATTTTTTTTAGGCTTTAACCCAATACCTGAAGTTTTAACCCAATCTCATCTTAAACTTAGTTATACAAGTAATTATTGGGTAATATTTTTATCCTGTTAGAGTCTCTGATGTGCATATTAAAGTTCAGTTCAGTGTCGTATATCACTCACCCTTCCAGTTTCATCTAGAGCCAGAATCACCAGCTTCTCTCCTCCACCATCATGCAGAAGCTGAGAATCAATACGATGATCCAAACTACCACCGCTCACTAGCACTTTTTTCAGGTTCATCTGTCTGGAGAACAACACAAGAACACTGTTGAACTTCCATCCAACTGAACTTTGAATTGGAATATTGCATAAAACATTTCCAAACAAAGCACCATTTCCATCTGCATCATTTTTATGTAGTACCTCAAAATTTGCATAAAATAATGTGGATGGAAACCTAGATTGTGTTAAGTGCCTGTTGCAAATTACATTTCAAGATCTAAAACTGTACAAAATCTGTTTTGCTAAGGCAACATAATTGTCAAACTCTAGTCTCTGAACTCCACTCACTTGGAGGCCAGTTTCTTGCACTGATAATCTGCCAGCAGGTACACATCCCCCTTTTCGGTCACACACACAGTGGCCCCATTGCTCGCAGCCGCCATAGTGATGGTCAAATCCTTGTGGTGCAGAGCGGACACCTGTCGAGGAACAGTCACGCACTTCTCTCCGTTGGGCTCCAGTAGGTAACCTGAATGTATCACAATGGTAGGACCACAACTTTTCATATGGGAAGAGGCAAATGAAGCAAATGCTCTGGTGAAATTGCACGCAGAGGAACTGCGATACACCTGAGAGATTTTAGATCAGTTAAACAATCTGGGATGCCTTTCCCAAAAGCATTGTAAGCAGATTGCCACCAATGGCCCCTACGATCAACTTAGCTCACAATGCTTTTGAGAAACGTAGCCCTGATTGTTTTCTGTGATAAACAGATCTGGGTACTTGAGCCTCTTACCAAGTTGGCCACCATTTAATCCTACGGTATAAACCGCGTCTCGGGTCCAAAGAACAGTGTGGAACCGGCCGGCTGCAACACCAATCACGGACCTCCCTTTCAGGGACTTAGATGTGACCTGTGGTCAATAGAAAATAACAAATATAATTTGTGGAATTATCTAGAGTTTATTAAATTTGTGAAACAGTGCGTCATACATAAAACAAACAAGGGTTCGGATTCACAAAAATCTTCTTAAACGTACACTATGTAACTTTTTTTGTTTAAAAAGTACAATTTATATAATGAGTGAGTACACAATGAATAATAATACAAATCATTTTCAAGAAAGTTAATTCTTCTTAAGTTTTGTCTTAAGAACAGTGTTAGGAATCAACGATAGGAACAATCTCAAGTGTTTTTGGGAGTACAAAATATTCTTGTGTTTTTCTCTTAAGTAAGAAAATGGGAGAACATTTTTTTTTTTTTAAGAATGTTTTGCAAATGTGGCCCCAGGCTGACCGACCTGTTTGGGAACTTGGCTGGAAGCAGGAGGAGGTGCCAGACCCAGCTGATGGTGGGTGTTGAGCCCAAAAGTGTAGACGTAGCCCTCCTCTGTCAGAACGACAGTGTGATCTCGGGCCGCTGCAATCTGTGAGCAGTGATGGGACAAAAGACCCTCCACCATTCGGGGAACCTTTGACGTGAACATGGACACCAAGTCTTAGAAAGCAGATGTGCAGAATATATGTGTTACCCCACACCAAAACATCTTACCAGATATGTCTGTTCATCACCATGTCCAAGTCGTCCGCCCTGTCCGTGTCCACATGTGTACACCTGACCCTTCTGGGACAGGAAGACCGAGTGGAACTTGCACAACACCACCTCAAAAGACACAGAAACACAATGTTGCCATCATCATCATCATCACCATTATCATCATTCAAGATCATGTTTGCACAGGCAGGCATGGTCCTCTTTCTGATATAACTCATAAGCCACACTTATGTAGCACAAGCACGTTATTTTCAGCAAAAGATAAAAAATAGAACTTAGTAAAAGAAGTTAATGTAGAAGCTTAAAAAAAAAAAAAAAATTTATTTGGTAACAAACATGTATTCATTACTTCAATGAGCTCATTGTTTCTGCCTTAAATTAATACAATATTAGCTAACTTTGTGATTTGTATATGTACATTTCTGAAATACATAACTTTGGACACAGTCACCTATGATAACAGATCACTCTAAATTGTAACGTAGACACGCATTTTCTGTAAAGCTGCTTTGAAACAATATGTATTGCGAAAAGCGCTATACAAATAAATGAGAATTTAATTGAATAAAATAAAAACTGACAATTAGCATTTTGGGTTTTTGGCCCAGTAAGTCCAGAAATTTGGATTTTGCCCAATAACTTTCACTTCAAGCATTTTCATTTGATTACCTTGGTTAATTTTTTGTAAGAATGTAGAAGGCATCAAGGAATGAGTAACATGTATGTAACATCCTGTACACTAATATGCCTTAATCTGATCAATTTGAAACCAGAATACACTAAAGTTCAAAAGTTTGGGGTTGGTAAGTTATGTTTTTAATTAAAAATACAGTAAAAACAGTAATATAGTGAAATTACAAGAAACATTTCTTATTATTGTCAGTGTTGAAAACAGTTATATATACTTTTTATTTCAGGATTCTTTGATGAATAGAAAGTTCAAAAGACCATTGTTTGAAATAGAAATCTTTTGTAACATTATAAATGTTTTTACAGTCCCTTTTGATCAATCTAATGCATCACTGACTAATAAACGTATTAATTTCTAGAGGGAAAAAAGTACTGACCCCAAACTTCTAAATGTGGAATGACTGAAAGAAATGAACCCATAAAATGTCCTTTTTAATGATTTCATCTTTCATCTCATAATTCTGTTTTAACAAGAAATAAGTATTGTTGTCATTAAACATTTGCTCAAGATCCTTAGACAAGATGCTATCATTTATATGAAATACTTTTACTTGGGAGGTAAATTCATTCACACAAACACACTTTCTGAAAAGTCACTGACTAATTTGGTAGCTTCAGTTTTAGACACAACCATCGAGACAAGCTGGTTAAATGTCACTGCAAAAATATCAAAGCAAGTGCAACTGCAAAAAAAGGCCTTTTTTCTCTCAGAACCATTTCTGAGCTATGTATGCAATGACAATTAGACCTCTTTTTAGACAAGTGTACCAAACACTTTTGATGCCACCGTAAATACGATGAGTATACGGTGAGATTATTGGTCGATTAAGGAAACCTACAGAATGAATGAACCTGCTGCGTTCTGCTCATCATAAGGGCTTGACTTTTAGCCATGACAGCTTTGCCCTTTCTCTACAGAGCGTGCCAGCTCTGGATTGGCTTGGAGTCGACTACAGCGGGGCAGGGGTTTCGAGGGTCAACATCATCATTAATTTACACACTCCTCAAGGCCAAAACAGAAGCAAGAGATGTTCTGTAAAGTGTCCAAACTCTGCGCCTGAAGAACTGACTGGCACCCGCTCTCCCTCGCTGCCATACGCACGCATTCACAGCGCTTATTTAATCTGCTGCTGTTATCCCTGAATGAATATTTTAATATTTAACTGAAAGCATCTGCAGAACAGCGTGGCAGGACACAATGAGCTTAGGGGGGCATTGGAGAGCTGACGAAAGGGTCGGGAAACAAGATCCGCCATTACAATGAGCACTGTAAAATTAAAGGCCTGCCCTGCACTTCAGAAATTAATCACACACAACCGACTAAACAATGACAAATGAAAGGAGTTGCTGAAGTGTCTTTACATAGGTCAGAAGCATCTCTGGAGGTTTCCCGTCATCCTAAATGGTTGACAGATTTGGCTTACTAAATTCGTTTTGATCGCACCCTTAACCTTCTTGTTCTTCTCCTTTCAAAAAAATGCCAAAATACCAAATGAAAGGCTGACAATGGGATCATGCAACACTACTGGATCACATTTCCCATCCACATATGAGCACATGTTGGTTATCCATCCAAAATGCAAATGAGTCCCCGCTATGACCACGGAAAAAAGGGAAGCTTATACACCGTTCAAAGCATGATGTTGGCATGAGTTGAGCTGTCGGGGTCAAGTATGCCAAAGCGGTGACAATCACCTAGGTGCTCATGCACATCTGCTAAATGCCCGAGTTCCAACACAAAGAGCTTCTCTCCATCAGCTTGAACATAGTTTTCATCCTCGAGGGCATTTTCAAGAACAATTTACAGAGAAGCAAAGAGGTCTAAAGCCCTATTCGCACTGGATTAGTATTACCTGGTGACCTCTAGTCATTTGTAATAATTGCGGAGGTTGTCTGTGATCTTAATCCCGTGCGAATCGGCCGTGTCTGTAATTTGTAAAGTAAAAATTCTCCCGCAAATGACCTACCATATTTTGCCGAACACCGAGGTCCCGTGATAATATTAGTCCCGTGCGAATCGGCATCTCTGTGATTTGGCGGGGTCGTATATCATTTTGTCAAGGTTTTTGTTTCCTGTGCACTTTTTTTATCCATCTTTTGCGAAGAACGGAGTTGGAGTGTTTTGATAGTATTTTGGGTGCTGGGTCATATTGCTATACACCATACAACTAAACAATTTGCAGAAAGCTGAAAACCATCAGAAGAGCAAAAAGAATGATTAGCTGGAGATGGATGACATGTATAGCAGTATGTGGTAAGGAACATTATTCTGTTTATGATATATCATACAGCTAGACCTATAACGACAAGACATGTCCAAGCAATAGCCTAAATTGACATCATATCCGGGAGATAAGTCCGTAAATTTGAGTAAAAAAAAAATCACAGGCTTCGCTTATCCCGTGCGAATGCGCCACACTAAATTCAGATGTGGGGGGGTAATTTCTAAATCACACGTGGTCCCCAGATAATACTAAGCCAGTGCGAATAGGGCTCAAGTCTCCTCAGATGGTTTGCAAGGACTCTTGGAGAACTTTGTTTTGAAGGAGTTCCCCGTTGAGAAGCCCGTTATCAAGGCAACACTAGCAGGTCCTCTGTTTTTCACCGTCCTCTGTTGTCACACATAACCCTGGGGAGTTTTAGACCCAGTCTGCATAAATAAACCCTGAGGAATAGCATTGCAGATGAGGATTTCACTGCATTATGTGCCGCATCAGCAAAAATGTATCTAAAAAGAAGTAATAAGATGAAGAGAAGTTTGAGAGTGACCACATCGTAAATATTATCACTAAAGTCACCAAGAGATCAAAATCTTTTTTTTTATTTATAATTAATTATATATCAGTGCACATTATCTTTTTTTTTTTTTTATTCAAATCTTTGATCAAAATAACTTCTCCCTCTTGCAGCGACATCTCTCCTCTTCTCTGATGATGTGTTGACTGGCATGAGGGTGGGGCAACCTGTCACTCACAAGAGATCCACCAATAGCAAACCACAACCATCCAATCAATTCCCAATGGACAAAAAGAAGTTTCAAGCCTACATTTTGTCTTGTTGCAGAAGCGGTTCACTCGTATATACGTCACAGTAGGGAAGAAAAAGTCTATCGCAACTTCCGCTTCATGACGACTTTAATGAAAACTTTTGAAGAAGAAAACCAGCAAAGAAATGTGAAAATAGTAAAAAAAAAAAAAAAGGTAACACTTTATTTAGATGGTTCACTTTAGACATTCTACTAATTATAAGAAACTTTGCAACTACATGTCAACTAACTCTCTAAAGTCCCGATTATCTTGATGGTTCTACAGATTATCTTAACAGATTCTCCTGTGGTGTGAGGTGTGTTAAGAGTGATTGAATCTGCTCGGAAGAACGCCGGGGCCTCACCGATATCAAACTGTAATCCAACATGTTGATTTTTGACGTGTGTGGAAGAAACCCAGAGGACAAACCCGCACGAACTCTATAGATTGTCACATGGAATGAAACAATACCCAATCAGAAAGCAAAGATGATGGGAGACAGAAGCATAACACGACTTAATCCAAAACTTTTTCTTGAATTTTCTGTAAAACCCAGTGCAAACACTATTATCGCCATTTCTTCTTTCCCGTCGTCCATCACTTTGATCGTGAGAGACTTTGTGAGATTTCCTGTGTTCACAGTCGGGACTCTGGCTGTTTGTGAATGGAATCTTGGTCTACACACTATGAACAAAACTGTTAAATCTATGATTTTATTTATCGTTATGTTTACAGACTCTAGTGGACCATCACAATAAAGTGTAACCTAAAAAAAAAAAAGAAAAACTAAAAGACATTTACCTGCTTCACATAGATCCCAGACCTTGAAAACAGGTCCACGATCTCAGGATGGTGTCTGCTCTCCTGGTTTCCATGTCCGAGACTAAAATTTGTGTTGTTTCCCCAAGTGTACACTTCAGTAGGGTCTGAAATGAGATCAGAACAAGGACACAAGTTATCCACTTGTTTTAATGCGCTGAATACTGTTTCTAGGTCCAAGCCTCCAATCCATTTCATATCACACATTAAAGGGATAGTTCACCCAAAAATGAAAATTCTGTCATCATTTACTCTCCTTCAAGTTGTTTCAAACCTGTATGAGTTTCTTTGTTCTGCTGAACACAAAAGAAGATATTTGGAAGAATGTTTGTAATCAACAGATCTCGGTCCCCATAGACTTCCATAGTAGGAAAAAAATATACTATGGTAGTCAATGGGGACCGAGATCTGTTTGATTACAAACATTCTTCCAAATATCTTCTTTTGTGTTCAGCAGAACAAAGAAACTCATACAGGTTTGGAACAACTTGAGGGTGAGTAAACAATGATAGAATTTTCATTTTTGGGTGAACTATCCCTTTAAGCGAAGCTTTTAAAACTCATGGTGTACACTACAATCTTTATGCTCACGGCATCCCAGACACCAATATTTTAACGATTCATAAAGAGATGAATCACTGCCTGGCCAACTGAGTTTTCGGTATAGAGATAGAGATAAAGATTAGGATCATGCTATTTCTGAAGTATTACAGTGTATATTAGCACCATTTGTCATTTGCTTTGAGTGTTGGACCCGGAAATGTGACGTGTGACAAGTTTTGGTTTATTGATTTAAGGTTTAAGCCAAAAGTAAACTCTCATTTTAAATCTTTCTCCTCATGTCATTCCAAACCAGCATGTTCCCTATATTTCATTTTTAATAATATTCTTGCCGTTTTTTTTCCACTGAATGAAAGAAGTCAGTGATCAGGGACCGTGAAGCGTCCCAAAAGAGTTCTACGAGATTGCCAAATATCATTCACACTTTTGAATGACGCAAAACACCAGTTTTGACATCAATGAAACCAAACACCATTGGTTCTGACAGGTCTCATAACAGGATGCCATGCGTCAGCTACTGTTGTGTTTTGTCATGACAACCACTGGTCACTGTATGCTTTTACTGAATAATAATAAACGCATCATATTTCTCAAAAGTTCTAACTTTGATTATAACTAAGAATCATGCAAGTTTGGAACAATTTGAGGATCACTAAATGAGGACAGAATTTTAATTTAGAGGTATTATTGTTATAAGTACTACATTAACACTGGTACAATCATAAATATTAAGAAGGTCATTAGCCCATTTTAATTACCAGTGTTTCGGAACACAACATGAGCGGGGCGGTCCTTCATGGTGAGGTCTAGGACAGAGAGACCCTCCTTGTCCTGGATGGACAGTCCTCCACCATGCTGGAACACAAAGATACATAGACCAATGAAAGACAACAATGCAAACCAATAAACCAATAGAATTGGGAGGAAAAGATAAAGCAGTTCCGGTGACTCTCAGTCCACTGGGTTTCAAAATCTGCAGGAGTTTTCAACTGTGATTGACTAATATATCATTCAGACCAATTAATCAGGCATCATTTGCTCATTTTGAGATTATTGGCATAAAACGATAATACCCACTTGGCTAAATTAACAGAAGTATTATATTACTTGTGTAACAGTTCCAGAAGTGACCGGCTTTGGATGAAAATGCACATTTTTGGTGTTCATATTTTAACAGTTGAAGTGTCCAACTGCAATTTAATTTAGCAATTTTCTGCATAATTTAAAGGTATAGTTCACCCAAAAATGAATATTTTGTCATCATTAACACCCTCATGTTGTTCCAAACCTGTATGAGTATTATTTTTAAGAGATATTTTAATGAATGTTGGTAATCAAACAGTTGGCGTCACCCATTGACTTCCATAGTAGGAAAAAATAAAATACAATGGAAGTCAATGGGTGACGCCAACATTCTTTAAAATATCTTCTTTTGTGTTGAACAGAAGAAAGAAACTCATACAGGTTTGGAACAACATTAGGGTGAGCAAATGGTGACAGAATTCTCATTTTTGGGTGAACAATCCCTTTAACTTCATTAAATTCCTTTAAAATGTATATTGATATTATACTGGCCATTGGTAACCCATCTCTCTAATATTGGCAAAGGTTAATGAACCAGTTCTCACCTTGATGAGCGTCATGAGGCAGTGAATTTGCCCATAGAAGGCGCTGCGGTGCAGTGCGGTCCACCCAGACTCCTTGTCCTTCGCCAGCAGGTCGGCATGTTTACGGTCCAGGAGCCACTGAAGCAGGTCCCGTTTCCCCAGAGAGGCAGCGAGGTGCAGAGCCGTGCGCCCAAACTCATCCCGCAGGGTGGCTGCGTTGTGACAGTGGACAGAGAGAAAGCCCCGCAGACGCCCCTCCGAACCGCTGGTCAAAGCGGCGATCACTTCATCAGCGTGCCTTTCGGAGCGGCACTTCGGTGTGCAGTCTGGGCTTCCCAGACTCATTTTAGCTGAGTTACAACACCAGAGTAATCCAAAACACCCACAAGCTTAAGCTTTGATTTCTCACACTTTCTAGCAATAAATTAAGGAAAACAGAATGAAAAAACAGGGAATACGTTTAGCCTTGCTGTGAATTTCAGGGCGCTAGAATTGTGCGCGTGTTGAGGTTCCACGGCACCCTAGCGGCCCCAGAGAGAAGATCTACCTCATCTCAGTCCACCATCTCAGCAACACACTCGACAAAACCTTTGGAACAATCATTTGCATCAAAGAAAATTAAAAAAGAAATTCTGTACAAAATCATACAAATATATTCCAGTTGACTCAAAAATAAGTTAACCTGTAATGTGTGTATCGTATTTTACAAAAGGCAAATCCTTCAGTTCTTTGTACTGTCCAGCCAAAAAGTCCATCCACTTTGAGGGGAAAGACTCCTTCCCCCCAAAACTCTCCACCATTTAAGCCTCCATAATTGCAAAAGGTGCCTGAAAAGAGAGAATGTCTTTCAGATTAATATCCACAACAACAATCCCACCAAAATTCAAATTAAGCTGCACATCACCCTAGGGGTTGAACGACCTCAGAATTTTTGAAGTCGATAGACATGTGATTAAAGTCAAGTTGACGTTGACTAATCGCTGATGACGTTTTTAATAAAAACACAAGAGATGCGAATGCTTTGCAACGTGCCACAAGTTGCAACTAGAGGCAAAAGTTTGATGTTGGCTTGAGAAGCATGAACCTCGAGCTGGGCATATGACAGAACGATGCCCACAGTGCCATTGCGCTTACATAACGGCTTATTTTTATCAGTTACTTTGTATATGGGTCGTTATATTTCTTACAGATTTCTGCTCGTCCTAAATGACATACATATAAAGTAGCACCTGGTAAGATTACATTTATTTGAATGCATTAGTGAGAGAACAATTGCGTGCGTATATTAGTCCTACCTGTCTGTGCAGTGTCTCTCTACTAATAGTAAAGCTGTGGGTTTTAGGTACTTTAAAAAACAGAAAGAAATATATGACAGAACTTTTCGATTTTTAAGCTATTTTTTAAATAAATAACAGGACAACATTGATAGTAAGTTTCTGCGCTACTGAATGTTTCGCACGATCTATACATGATGTGCAAGCTACTGTCTATGAGTGTGCGTTACAATGCACATTAGTTTAGAGCTTACCTGAACAAACTGTTTAAAACATGCATTTACCCGATATTGAGATGGTATAAACACACATAACTTGTGGAGCGGAGTATGCATTTATTTGTCATTTTAACTAGTGTTGGACTGATATTGTTTTTGTTTTGTTTTTTTATGGCCAACGTGGATATCTTAAAGGGATAGTTCACTTTGAAATTAATTTTTGATATGTTTTAGCTTACCTCAAGGGCATCCAAGATGTAGGTGTCTTTGTTTCCGCAGTAGTTTCAATTTTGATATTTTTAGGTCAAACCGTTCTTGTCTGTCAGTCATATAATGCAGGTCGATGGTCACTGGCTCAAAACCCAAGCACAGAGTCCAAATTAAAACAATTCCCCATCATAAGTACACATTGATGGCCTAAGACACGAAACGAGCGGTTTGTGTGAGAAAACGAACAGTATTTATATCGTTGTTATCTCTTGAAAACAGCACACGTCCAAATGATCTGACGGCGCGGGCGGGTATAGATATATACATAGATGTCGCCTTGGCTACTGCAGTTCATTGGAACGAAACCGTAGCCAAGGCGACATCTATGTATATATCTATACCCGCCCGCGCCGTCAGATCATTTGGACGTGTGCTGTTTTCAAGAGATAACAACGATATAAATACTGTTCGTTTTCTCACACAAACCGCTCGTTTCGTGTCTTAGGCCATCAATGTGTACTTATGATGGGGAATTGTTTCATTTGGACGTGGGGAATTGTTTTAATTTGGACTCTGTGCTTGTGTTTTGAGACAGTGACCATAGACCTGCATTATATGACTGACAGACAAGAACGGTTTGACCTAAAAATATCAAAATTGAAACTACTGCGGAAACAAAGACACCTACATCTTGGATGCCCTTGAGGTAAGCTAAAACATATCAAAAATTAATTTCAAAGTGAACTATCCCTTTAAAGAGCAGGGTGCCAGATGGCTGATAAATATGGCTTTTATTATTATTTAATATGTAATCAATTAGAAATAAATAATTAGAAATTTTAAGATTTAAAAAATAATTCTGTAAAATAAACAGACTTGCACTTTAGATGGTAACTTCTTGATTCCGTAATCCTATCTCACTATTTTTCACAAATAAAGAAATTGTTTAAAAAAAATAATAATAAATGAAGTGAACACTAACCAAAAGGGCTCCCAGTAATCCGGTAAGTTTGAGCACACTGGGAATCATATTTTTTTCAAATAACTAAGACAAAGTGACACTAATTTAACATATAGCACACGGTGAAAAAGAAATTAATATGGCATTGAGGGTGACTGGATGTAGTGCACCATAGTTTGAAATCAAGGTTTTAAAGTGTGTTGATCGTGCGTGACTGCAAGGTTTCTAAGATTACATTTTTATTAGATATATTTAAAAATTTGTTTAAATGATATAAATCCGTATTCGCTGAATTATGACGGTAAATGAGAGATTATTATAGTGTTTTCCTTTCTATTCTTTTTTGTATTTTAACTGATGGAAATGAAGCGTAAAAATCATGGACTTAAAAGATTTCTTCTCCTGTGGCCCCCTCTATTGGACAGCATTAGTATTACAGCCAATGCAAATCTATGGGATTTTTTTGGGGGCATTTAGATTGTAATTTCTATGAAAACCTTAAGTCCGATCAGTTAGAAAAGATATGGCACACTAAGTCAGAACAGTCTGAAGGTCTTTTGCCAGTAGTCTTCTGCAAGGCGGCCTTGTTGTTAGTGTCAAAAAGCACATGATCAGCGACTAATCAATGTCAAGCTTAAAGCGTCATGGCAGAGCATTAAAGGTGCAGCAAGAGTATTCTGAGAAACGCTGTTGAAAGTGGATCGGACAGAGTACGAAAACACACTTGTAGTCAAATAGCAGTAAGGGGCGTGTCCACTCATGAGGGGGGAAGTGCATGTGTTGCATAAGATGCATCTGAAATCACATACTTCCCTACTATACAGTAGGCGAAAGACAGTATGTGACAAAAGTAGTATGTCTGAATTCACAGTACTCATAAAAGAGTAGGCAAAAAGCACCCCGATGACTTCTTCCAGGAAGATTCTGAAGTGTGCATACGATGGACTTTACTATCTTATGAGGCCACGGGAGAGGATTTGTGAATGGCAGTGAAGCGAAGTAACTGGTGCTGGTAGGTCACGTGATAATGACAACATGGCGAATTTAGTACGTCCAGATTACATTCATACTACACACACTCATTCTAAATAGAACGTACTGTTTTAATGGTCGTGAAGTAATTTATTCAAAATAAGTACCTACTCAAGAGAGCATGCCAGTTCGGATGCAGCCATAACGAACTTGTGAATATGGGGGCGGAGCTATCAAGAACGGGGTGTGGTCCTGTTGGGTAGGGGCGTGTTTGTTTTGGTGATTTCAAATATCAAGTTTCTCAGATATTGCTTACTGCACCTTTAAAGTCGACAAGTCTGTGCAACCCCTACATCATACTAAAGCACTTCTGTTGTGCCTTGATTTGTGACTAGACAACACCCTTTGAAAATGTAGTTTAAAAATATTGATTTATCTGATTTAATAATATAAAATTGTACATGTTTCTTCAATTATGAACACCTTTGGTCATGTAGAATTTTTTTTTTACCTCACTAGTTTGTCCCACAAACAATATTCAACAGTGGACCCTGTTGCGGTAATAATAGTAATAAAATGTACTAAAATTATTATAGCTTTTATAGGTCATACTTTACGATTAGGTCTGGTCTTATATAAAAAAAAGATAAAATCTATACAAAATTGGCATTAGAAAAGTAGTAAAATAAATGACAAAATAATGCAAAGTTTCTATATGACCATGTGAATAAAAAGTGCACATAGTTGAAGAAACAGCCCAGCATTATCAAGTGCCACACTTGGCAGAGCAGTAGTTTGACACCTTCCCAATCCCTCCATCAGCTAAATATGGCTTCAGTCTTGCATCAGTTTCTGGATATTTCATAACTTTGTGACCCCAAATCCAATACTTTAACCTATTAAAATCACATATTTGAACAAATAAGTCTGTTGAAAGCGTTTGTTAACATTTGCAGACTGCAAACCTCTCATGTAATGTCAGTCAGGGACAATCAAGCTACACACTCATCAAGCTTTAATATGTGGTGAAAATGAACTCGTTACAGCACGGGACAGTTCGTGAATATCAATAACAGGACATAGGAGATGTGTGACGAAGTCTCTGTTCTGAGTCACTGACACATCATCATCATTTTTATGAACCATATTGGGCTGAACTATGTACTGAAAGACTGCCAGATTAAAAGACAACGCGCTGATATCTCTCACTCACCTGACGCTAGATGAAAGAAAAGGCCATGTTAGTGTTTTTCCCTATGCGACAGATCCAGAGAAACATCTTTAAAGGAAAGATTGGTGTTTTGCGGTAAATATGTTGCAGCAGAAGATACTAGTCGATTAAGTAAGATCTAGAGGCGGAGGCACACAAGAGTAAAACGAATTCTGATTGGCCCATTAGACATGTATCCTTGCATTTCATTGGACAATTCACCTTGCAGCCTTGTATTGTTATTTGTGATAGGACAGTTCGACATGTAAAAGACTTAGCAGTATATAACCAGTCTTGCACTTGTGACACAAATTTTAATGGAGGCACTCAAGTAATTTATGATTATGCATCCATGGCTTGTTAGACGGACTAGCGAGTGGGCAAGGGAGTCCCCTCTCTTGCGTAGGCGCTGTGGGCGGGGCTTACGGGGCATACCTTCCACAGGAGTCACATGACTATCACGTCAACCAGATAATTAGTATGTTTTTTTTAAAAGAAGGAAATCTCTCAGCTGCTTTAATTCTTTCTTGCACGAATAAATGTGTATTAATAGCGGTGATTAGAATGGAAAATTATTAAAATGAAACATCATCCTTATATATATATTTTTTTTTCTTTTAGACTACCATTATTTTTTCTTTTATTATGTTTTTATTAGGCTATCATTAAAGCTGAAGAGTTTATAGTACCTCTTCAGTACTGACTTATTTAATATAGTTTATATATATATATATATATATATATATATATAGACAAGTATCCTGCCAATTGTATTTCGGCTACAGTCTTTATTGATTATATCAAAACTTCATTTAGGTGAATTTAGGTTGATTGGGGCACTTTATTCCAAGTTATCTCAATAGCAAAAATAATGTATGTAAAAAAAAGAAAAGTACTTGTGTTTATAAGGTTTCTATTTTTCTATTAGTATAGTTACCTGTCTAAAACATCATCATTCTTATACTTTTTTAATGTATTTTTTTTTATTTTATTTTTTTTTATATTATTAAAAACAAGCGTATAGCACCTCTTCAGTACAGACTTATTAAAGGCCCACTGAGGTGCCTTGAAACTTGCAGCATTATTCAATTTGGTGACGTAATTTCCACTGAAACAAGAAGACAGGGCGGGACATATCGAACAACTCCTCCCCTTTTTTTAAATAGCCAATAGCGTTTCGTTTATGTCATAGGTCGGCCACTGCCAGAGCCATTGAGCTCGATAAAGCCACAGTTTCCTCCTAATCTCTAACCGTTTCTCCACCATATTGCTTTAAAAATATAGCATCCTGTGCAGAATTCAAATCCAATATGTTTTCTGATCTGCGCCGACTCGCGCATTTGATCCGCTCAGTGCTGTCGTGTCTCTGGACCGGAGCTTACTGTGTGCGCGCTGCGGTGGTTCACGCGACTCTAACGTGAAACCAGACTTCATTCGCCTCAATGGAAAGCATATTTACTTATTGAATATTATAGTAAATGTGTGAAGTGAAAGAGTGATCGATATCAGCTGCAACTTCAGTGTCTTTTTATAATGTAGGGGGAGGAGCTTCAAATTCTAGAGAGCATTTGATTGGACAGAAAATCTGATGAGAAGCTGAAATGCAGAGTGATGTCATCAAAATCGTTGATCCATATTGGCATTTTGAATGCATATCTTCTAAATGTTGAATTCATTGAAGCACACTAGTTTATAGATAACAGTAATGCTAACATATTCACACTAAAAGCCAAAAAACTAAAAATCTTATTTCATGGGGACTTTAAATACATATAGCACCTCGCCCGTAATGATTACTTGTATTTACAGTGTCTATTTGTTATAGCATAACTATATTTAGTTATTTAAATGAATGTACTCGTGGCGTGTTTATAGTTTTATGCCAAGAACGTTTGTATTTACTTGTAGCCTACATTCCCCCGAAAAGAATGTACCACCTGGCTGGAAAACTTCACAACTCTGCTGCTGGTAACGTGTGTGGTCCTCGACGCCCCCCGTACGCGTGTAATGGTACAGTCCGGTGAATAGCGTTCAGTGTGGATTCAGGGAGCGACGGGGGAGACTCATTTACCGCGAGCAGCGCGAGCGTTGCGGGACGCTGAGATGACGAGCCCCGAGAATAACTCAACAAACGCGGGGAAAACACGTTTATAGGTTTGTGGATCTACTGTGCCCTTTTCAAGACCTTTAATAACAAATCGGTATTGTTTTGGACAGGAATCGCTCGTAGGATTGGGCACTACTTTTGGTGGAACTCATGAAAAGAAGAGAAACATATTTGGAACTTGAAGAAACGTGCGGTTTTGATGCACATGAAGAACTAAACCCATCTCATCTCTCCTTTGCTTTGTACTGGAACTGAGGAGGTAAGGAAGCTCATCCTGAATGAAAGAACAAAGAAAAATGTGAGACTTTACGTTAAACGGTCGTTTGAGAAGCGCGTTCGCGTTCCTTTCATCTCTGTGGAGAGAATTGCTTTCACGCAGTTTGATTTATATCGCTTCAAAATGTCCAATGTTGGATTATTGCGTTTGCTTCAACTTCAGGGGAAACAAAAGAATATGTGTAACCTGACTCTCTGTGTTTTACTCGTCCTGACGTGCTCCTGCTCATCTTTATCTTTATGTCCTGCCCATTGCTCGTGCGAAAGCACAGTGGTGAACTGTGTTAGCCAAAACTTGAGCTCCATCCCACAACCCCTTCCAGAAAACATCACCACACTTAACCTCAGTGGAAACAATATAAGGATTCTGAACAATGAATCTTTCCCCAAGCCTTTGGAGCATTTAACACACCTTTATGTGTCTGGAAGCCAAATGGAGCAATTGGACTCTATGGTGTTTAAAAACTTGCCAAGTCTGCGTTTACTAGACCTCAGCAACAACAGGATTTCAGAGTTTAACATTGAGGCTTTACCTCAAGACAACAAGATTGAAGTTTTAAACCTCAGCAAATCCTTATACAATCACTCCTACGTGGGTGTGTTTGCAGATATTTTCAAACGCAGCCTATCTAAAGTTTCCCATCTTGATTTGTCCAATAATGACCTGGTGTTCCTTCCGGAGGGCATATTCACAGATTTGTCAGACTTAACTGTTTTGGATTTGAGGAACAACACCCTTGTTTCATTCGGGAATGATACATTTGTGAATCCTGCACTTAAAGAGTTGGACTTAAGAGACAACGCGTTAAAAGTCCTGTCAAACGTGACCCTGGCGGAGCTCAGTTTGATCCCTGATTTGCGAGTCAGTCTCTCAGGAAACCCCTGGCGCTGTGATTGCGACATCGAGGACATGCTGATTTGGTTAGAGAGACATGACTTTGTGGTGGACAAATTAAACTTGACCTGTTCTTTCCCAAAAGAGCTGAAAAATGCACCACTTTTACATCTAGAACAACCACATATCCCGTGCTGGAGCAACAATGGAGATGTGGATCGTGCTCTGGAGCCCTCATATGTGTTTTTGGGGATGGTTCTTGCCCTCATTGGGGTCATTTTCCTCGTGGTCCTTTACCTTAACAGGAAAGGGATCAAGAAGTGGATTTACAATATCCGAGACGCGTGCAGAGATCATATGGAGGGATACCATTACAGATACGAGATCAACTCAGACCCACGGCTAGCCAACCTCAGCCTCAACTCCGATGTGTGACGAGACATTCTTGGAAAACTGGCTTGCACAACTGGCACGCAATGATCTGACTCTAGCTTTGCATGAATACATAGGCCTATATAACTGTAGAGGTTTGCTGTGACATGCATTCTTTTCTGTCGGATAGGACAGTAACTGGATTCTGCAAGGATCAACCCTGTTATGCTCGCCTTCAGCTCAATCATATATGCTGGTGTGTTGCTATAATGTTGTCCAGTGATGCATGAATCAAGAACATTTACAATTCATATTTCCCTTTTTTATACAATGGATGATGGGACTGTGGATGGGTTTGTCTTTTCTGATGAAATACGAAATTCTGATTACAGAGTAACCGGCAAAATGTCTGAACAAACTGTAATTGTTTAATGTTATTTTTATAGCTTAATTCATTTCTTCTGCAAAAAAATACTGCCATGCATGTATTTAAGTATTTTTTTTCATTGATGTAAAATTATGGCAATATCCACTTTTTTATGATGAGTTATTTGGTTTTATATTTACATTTGTTGACTGGACATAGATCAACTTTTTTTCTCGGGATGCCCTGTTGAATTAAAGGTCTTGCACTGATCTTTTTTCTCCAGTCCAGTGATTTTTAGGTTTAGAGAGGTGCGTAAAGCTAATGACACTTCATAACCACTACTTGATTACATTATCTGGTAAATTGATCACATATACCCAGTTTCACATTGAAGACTGTTTTAAAGTATTTGCAAAACTGTTTATTATCCTTCAGGCCGTGAGGATAGACCACAGTAAAACAGGACCTTACATCTACTCAAGGTGCTGAAGCTGAAGAGATTTGCTTAACAATCAAAAACATCTGTTTGTGAGAGGCCTGCGGATCCTCACATTATATTAAAATGACAAACATTATAGACATTCATGCAGCGGTAATCATGCCTGATCATTTCCAGAAACAGAACTAATAGCCAGCATTTATTAGCTTGTTATTTGTGATGTTTATGCTTGTGAAGCACTGCACATGAGTTGGCATGAAATTAAAATGGACTTCTTAATGCACATACCCTGGTCTTGTTGGGCATGTTATTTTGAAAAATTAATATTATTTTTTCATTTTTATCAGTGTAATCATTTTGCCATCTCTGACACACAATTTTTATTCAGCTGACATCAGAAAACTATGAAGCCCCTTAGGGCTGTTTTTGTAAAAAAAAAAAAAAAAAAAAAATATATATATATATATATATATATATATTTGATGCATATATGTTCGATGTTTGATGCATCCTATCTCATTTTTTTACCGTCACCTTGTCCCTCCCCCTCGAAACCACCTCATTTCAATCTTTTACACAACACTCACTTGTAATGATTCAATTAATTCTGATAAAAAATAAAAAAAAACTCATTTAAATTATGTTGCATTTGCTAATATGTTGGACTACACAACTAAAAACAGCATTGCACATTGACTTGAGACACAAGCTATGCTCTCATGTGTTGGAATCATTGGCTTTTCTGTCCATAACATGCAGGCAGTGGTTTGGTATTCAACAATAAGAAAATATGCTAAAGTATGTGACGCATTAATGTTTGAAGTACAAAAATACAACTGAAACTATGTAAACAGAACTAGCCTATAATGTTACAGATGGTGTGATTTCAGTGTATAACACTGGTAGCAGAACCTGAGCTGAGTGCCATATGAGCTACTTGTGTGACCCACACAAACAACAGCAAAAATATACATTTTATTCCCATTCATCATTTTACCCAAACAATTCTCTGCTCTCATTTATCTTTGAATGATGGGGGTGAAAATTCATTGTGATGTAGCTTGCCAAAAAAAAAGATTTTGTGGTCAATAACATGAAATATTTATTAACAAAGACCTTGTTTTGTCTGTAGCTTTATATTGATTCGAATTGTAACCATATTCCTGGTTTGGATGTCGTGACATGAACTCTGATCAGGTCCATGAAGTTAACCGTCCATTACACATTTAGCATTCAAGGAATGCAGTCTATCAGTATGTGTGTTAACTGGCAATTGCACCATTGACCTTGGCATTGCAATTGCCATTTGATCTATGCAGGCAAACATCTTCCAGAGTAAGGTAAAGTTCATCTGTTTCAATGCCACATTTGAAAATAACTCCACCTGAAAGTATATTACCACCAAACTAAAACAAACAGCATCATGTGCATCCAATGAATGGGCCAAGCATCCACATATGTGCATAGTATGTTTGTGGCCTATAGTGTAGCATTAATAACACCACCATACAACTTTCCAACTGTTTGATGGATTGTTGACATCGTTTATCTGAGCAAGAGCTTGATGGCTGCATCAAATGTGGCTCTTTGTGTTCAGTTTAATCTGGCAGCCGATGACACTCCAAGGATTCGTCTCTCTTTCCCTGGAGGAAAGGGCTTGGTCGCCCCTCTCCAGGGAAGGAACAGGTGCTTGCTATCTCACGTTTCCACGGTGACAATCTCGAACTTATGAACTCTCTGTGCGGCAGGTGACTCTCGGCAGACTTTTAATAACGAGTTTGAGTTACGTAGCTCAGACATGCTTGGTAGAGCAGGCGTAATTTGGTTGGAGCCATAAAAGCTGGTGTACAAGAGAACCTTTCACTGCTTTCACTTTGCTATCCTCTTAATAACCCCTTGTGCATAGTAAACCTGGACTCCAAAAAGATCAAAGTAGCATTGCATATATCAGCGTTTTTCCCCCTACTTTGTCTTTTTGACACTGCTTTTTGTTTCTCAAAGTAGAAGTAGAATCTGCTTCTCTTCCCATCACTCCCAGCTGCTTTTGTCCTCACTGTGTTGTCATCTGTTTTCCAATCGATGCGCTTACTGTCCGTTTAGTTTGAATGTTTAACCAGGAATACAAAGCCTGCAGCACTTGATTCACATTCCCTTTTATTTTTTCATTCTAGGGCTTGCCTAGGCTCGCAAAGCGGGGACATGGCACAGAGTCTGGCCCATAGTGCAGCTTATTCACGCCCACTGGAAGAGGACGTCATCTGATATGTAAAGTCTGGACCTGTCAAATACCCACTTTTTCGGGCTTGGCCACTTGAGTTCACGTGACCGGAAGTAAGGCTGCACTTAAAAGTATTGCTAAGTTATGAAACGCATGCTGTTGCTGATGTAGAAAAGTTCATGCATTCACACCTTCAAGACTAGGTTGTTCAAAGGTAAGCTGATCGGATTTTGGTTATCGGATTGGATCAAATCTTGAAAATGGGTTGTTCAAAAGGGAAAGAAGGAATCTGAAATCAGATTAGATCATGGAATCCAATCCTAGTTTGAATCTGGATCAAACCTTCAGTTTGTGTTGTTCAAAACTTGTCAGTAGCATTTGGATAACTTTGATCCAAAAAAAGGTGGATTCCAGGAAGAAAATGTAGTAAAACTTTAAAATTGGTCAAAAATACAACATTTATATCATGTAATATACACACACTCATATTTTTATTTTGCTTTTGATTAGCTTAACTGTTAAAGTAATACATTAGAAGTAGACATTAGGCTACATATTAAGCCTTTTGGTAGCCTAATGTAAAGTAAAAAAGAGCTTTTGGCGCCATTAAATAATCCCCAAACAGCTGTAAAAATCAAACAAAAATATTATATTTAATTCAAAGTGTTTTATCACTGTTTCTAAACTACATTGGCACAATCATAAGAGATGAACCAGTCAAAAGATCTTTGCAAGCGAACACAACGTTTTTTTTTTGGTGAATGCTATACAAAACTTTTCTGAGAGAACGCAAAAAAGCATTGAAATATTTTTTTTTCCCCTATCTCATATTTTTTACATGACCATGTCCCTTTGGGGGTTCCGTAGAGCACCAGTGATCCAGATTTGGTAATCGGAAAAAGTTTACATCCAGATCAGGGTGATCCAATACAATTTTGCTTTGAAAAACCAGCACAAAACTAAGATGAATTACCTGATCCTGGATAGCAAAACATGGGATTTCCAAATCCAGATCATTCTGATCCAGATTAAACTTTTTGAACAACTGGCCCTAGATTACTGTAATGCATTACTGGTGTGATGTCCTGTAGGCTCCATAAACAAAATGCAGCTGTTAAACTCCTTAACACATAATTTGAGCATATAACCCACATTTTATTGTCGCTTTATTAGCTACCTGTTTTGTTCTGAAGAATGATGTTGTTTGCTGATATTTTATTGATCCTTTACAGGAAATTACATTGTCATGGCAGCTTCAACACACTCTCTCACACACACATAAAATCACTGCCCCACACATAACAAACAAGTCATTTCTGACTCTGTACTAATCTGCAATATAAAAATGAAAAAGAAAGATATATAAAAATTTACAAGAAATAAGAAATGAGCTCTAACGTACTAAGATAAGAATGTCCAAATGATGTTATCATAGCACATTAAACTATCTGATAGCTGCTAATAGAAAGGACCTCCTGCTGCGCTCAGACTTGCACTTTGGTGCGATCAGTGTGTGACTGAAGGTGCTGTTGGTAATCACCTGAGGGCCTGGAGTGGATGTGAGGAATCATTCATTATTGATCTCCGCTTAGAGAGTATTCTTCGCTCCGCCACCTGCTGGACCGTGTTGAATTTAGTCCCTACAACAGAGACAGTCTTCTTAATCAGTTTGTTGATTCTGTTTCTATCTCCTGTACGGGCACACTCTCCCCAGCACACCACAGCACTGGCCACCACTGTCTTCTAGACGTTAGGGATGGGTATTTTCTTGCACTTAACTGCATTTCATCAATAAAGTGACTCCAGGCATCACTGCAGTGCGTTTCGCCGGTCTGGAAGGCGTGCTGTCTAATGCTAACCAATCAGACCTCAGGAACCACTACAAATGCTGCAATAACCAATCAGAAAAAATGAGAAATATATTTTTTAAAGTTAGGGCGATCATCGTTTTCATGATCGATCGTCAATGTCACGAATGAGTACTCGAGTACTCTTACCCATCCCTAGTAGATGTTGCACAGTAGGGGACGACAGATGTTGAATGACCTCAGCCTCCGAAAGAAATGAAGTCGGCTTTGACCCTTCTTGTACACCGTCTCCATGTGGCTCTTCCAGTCCAGCTTGTTGTCGAGCTGCACACCAAAGTGTGCTCACTGTGGCTGGAGACCACCTCCACCTCGATGCCCTGGATGGTGATCGGAATTGATTGTTCTCCTCCTCCTAAAATCCACAACCATCTCCTTAGTTTTTGAGATGTTAAGGTGGAGATGGTTGTGTGTTGCTCCAGACCATAAAGTCCTTAATTGGTTTCCTGTACTCCTCCTCCTCACCTCCCTTAATTACTGATGAATAGATTATAAAATACTATGAGGCAATTAGTAAGTCTAGCTTCTCACTGTTTGATCTTCTATCATGCCATAATCTGGCACACTCATTACGGTTGCAAAACCTCTGTGGATCTTCTCTGAAATAACCTGCCTAGAAATGTTTGTTACCCACTCTCTGTAACGATGCATGCAGGGAAGCTGAAGACAGAAGACTCAGGTTCTCACAAAACACTAATAAGTTTAATTCATACTCAAAAAGCAAGCAAACAGGCAGTGCAAACACATCTAAACATAACAGAGACTGGACCAAGAGTGAAGGCAAGGGTGAGGCTTAAATGACCAACTGAAACGAGCTAATAAATGACACACAGCTGAAACCAATGAACTAATAATGACGGAAACCATGGAAACTGAACAAAGGAACATGAACCTGACACTCTCACAGTTTATAGTGTAGACTAACGACTAGTATAGATTTCATAATATCACTCTAGTTCTAGCCTTTACTGACCACTGCCTGCGTCTTTAACTTTAAAGACGTTAAATTAATAATTTTCTTTACAATTAAATCATTGTCATCATAGACATCTTTGTTTTGAGGTTTTTTTTGTTCTTTTCTTCATAGTTGCATTTGCTGTGTTTACTAGAGGTAGTAGGTAGTAGTTGACGTAGTTGAAAAATTATAATTATTTTATTACTTATGATTACTACTTCATATAATTATTAGAATGTCTAAAATTGACTATCGAAATAAAGTGTAATCAGGGATTGTTATTTAAAGGGGCATTTCACCCATTTGAACATTGTTTTTTATTTAAAGTGGGTCATATATGTAGTCGAAATGTAAAAGAAATTTTGAATTTGGTGCCTTTGTGACCGAGAAAAGACAAAAAATAACTTCAGGACGCATTTGTATGAAAGACAACAACTCCCACAATGCACCACATTGCACAGCTCCGCAAGCCACTCCCACTAATCCAGAAAGCGCATATCTGCCTATAAGAGAAATCACTCTTCCGTCTACAAGGCTAGCTACCACCAGAGCTTGAAATTAATTTCACATTCACACAAAATGTCTAGTTAGTTGGCGAACTCATTAGTGCATTACTCCTCGTTTGTATTTCTTTCGAAAAGGTGAATTATTGCATGGTACCTGGATGTTCAGTCAGAACATATGCGGTGCGAAACTAGGAAACTAGTTCACAACACAAACGTCCGTGTCCTCGTCTGATTCAGAGATTTCGTCCAGGAGAAATTGTCCTCGTTGAAATTCTTTGCCACAGACGGACTCTATCTCTGTGTTCGTAGCGGTTCATAGTTGCATAGTGAGATCACCGGCGCCACCAGTCCGCCCTAACCCGAGCCAGTCCGGGCTCCTCGTCCGCGGCAGGCAGGTCTTCTGCCTCGGCTGCTCTTCGCTATAATGTGGCTTGTAAAGGTAGCCACAAACACCTGATTCAAGCATCAGACTTCCGAAATCCTCTAGTCTATATCATATTGAGCACTCTCCTCCGCTATTGTCATAACTTTACATCTGCCTCCACAGCGCCTGTTAGCTTAGCTTCAAACAAGATGGAGGATATTGCTTTCAGTTTCAGAGAGTAAAGTCCCACCCACTGATCTGTAATAGGTCTGTAGCGTGAGCGGGTCCCGCCCCCTGGGAAAGATGAGGAACGAGTGTCTGTAGTCTCAACAGAACCCCCCCCCTCTTACACTTCCTCCTACAATGACGCAAAATGACGATTTTTGCGTCATTGTAGGAGGAAGTGTAAGAGGTAAATAACGGATTTCTCCCGTCTCAGGGGAAAATGAGAGAGTGTTGCACGACCACTCAATAGTATGACTGGGTTTCTAACAATGCAAAGCTTAATGCAAATGGGTGAAGTGTCCCTTTAAGCTGCTTTGAAAATTTATCGTGAAAAGCCTTAAAAAATGTAATGTAATAGCTTGTTTGCATATGACGTCACCTCACTGCGTTGCCATGGCGCGAAATGCAGATGGAGGGCAGGAAGTGATTTGCTACATTTAGAACCACTATAACAAACTCAAAATGCCTATGTTTTGCGTCGTTTATGGTTGCTCAAATCGATGAAACCACGAGGAGTTTTTATCGAGTACCAAAAGTTGTTGTTCATAAGGGGGAAAAAGGCAAGAAATTGACCGAAAAACGCCGGAAAAAAATGGCTTGCAAACCTACGTCGGAAAATGCCTGTGTGTGCAGTGATCACTTTGTCAAAGGTGAATTAACTTATGTGGCTATGTTTGTGTAACGTACCAGTTTCTGAACTTTGTAAAGTCAAAGTAATTGTTTCTTCTTTTCTTTGAGTTTGTAAGTTACCCCTGTAACTGAAGACAAACTCGTAACGTTACAGGCAAAATCTTTCAATTCAGTTGAAAAATCGCTCCTCTTCATAACGTAAGGATCACGTCCAACATATGTTTAGATTTTTTTGTTGTATATTTCTCTTGTAATAGCGTCAAAAGTAGTCCAGTACGGACTTTCCGCCATCTCGTCCATTCCGCTCTTCACTTCCTGCCCTCCATCTGAATTTCGCGCGTCATCACAATCACGTGACTGCAAACCACCTATTGATTTGTCTCAAATGCATATAGTGGCATATATACTGACATACTCATAGAGCATCCCTAGCCCTAATTCTAGATCCCATGTCGCTAATTATGACATTAAGGGATAAGCTCCTCCTGCTTAATATGGAGTTATGATGCATTTTACAGTGCCAGTTCATCCCTCCCTGCTGAGTTTAATTAAATGGCCATTACAATAAATGAATACAAATACGTGTCGACAGCCATGCCATTCTACTGAGGCAAGATTCCTGGGCTCCACAGGGATAACAGGAGAACAAAATGAGACATGTGCCTGCAGAAAGGAAAGAATGGCCTTCATTTATTCTGGTAAAACACTGTTCTCAACCCTTAAAATAATACCTTGAAGTTTCCAAGAAAGGTCAGCTATTACTGTGAACAGAGGAGAACTGAAATTCCAATTTGAATGGGTTTGGGTCATAATTGGAAGGCATACTTACTTTTTCAGTCAAAGAGAGTGGTATGCCGTTACCATTTCCACTTTCTAGCCTTTTATACCTGCAGAAAATAAATTCAGAGGACCTATTACCACTTAAAGGTACTGTATGTATTTTTTTCTTTACTGTACTAAAGGATAAAAATACCATATGTTTGCAGATATTTAGGAAACATGTTAAGTTCACATACACGTTTCACCAAATAACAATACTACAGCCAGATATTTTACTTTGAAATTGTCCGGGTTGTCTGTTTTTGTCAACGCTATCTCACGACCAATTCGTACGAGTGAGTAAAAGGAGGCTAATTCCTACGATTTGTCTAAACCCTGATAGGTAGGTTTAAGGGCGGGGTCAGGTGTAGGTCATTCGTACGAATTCATACGAATTGGGCAACTCGTAAAATATGTAAGATTTAGCAAAAATTTTATGAATTTGTATGAGTGAGAATTGCAGTGAGATCAGGTTGGGTCTGTGTGATCCTGCACACTGCCAATTTACCCAATAGTATTTCGACACCCCGGGATGCCAGTTGGCCTAAAACGCAGCATCAAACTGGGCCAGAGATCACAGATTCTACCTGACCTTTTTTAAAAAGTCTCTGCATCCATCTAAAAATCTCTAGGAATGGGAGGATATTAAAAAACAACTCACAATTAAATCAACTCATCAACTTACGTAAGTCTCCGTGCCTTCCTTTGTCAATTGTGGGGACGGGGTAAACAACCCTCCAATATTTTTGAATTTGGACTGCAGTACCCATTTCAACCGATAGCTGTCAATATTCCATAATGCACCTTATGGTTATTTTATGGGTTTTTTTTTTAGTAAAGAATTGTTTGTGTTTAATGCTGTTGTGTTTGACATTTATCAAAGTTTCTTTTTAAAGGTGCTCTAAGCGATGTTGGGTGACGTCACTTCTTGTTGACGTTTGAAGTATTGTCAAACAAAACGGAGGCTAGCTCGACCCTCCCTCCTCCTCATCCCGTCCCCTCCCCCTCACGTTCCTTCTCCTTTTCCCTATTCTTTGCTATTTGTTCATCGGAACGTCGTCTCTTTGGTCGTGTGTCGGCCATATCAAAATTCAAGAGAATATAATTCTAACGTTAGTCGTTGTCGTTGTCTCGGACATCTCTCATCTAGCTAACTTCCCTCTTCATGCTTCTCTCTCCTCCACTCCCCACACCCCCCTTCATGTGCACGCGCACTAACCCCCCAAACCCCACCCCCAAATCATTATTGGCTGGAACAGTGTTTGTCATGTTTCGTGGTCCAGGCTGGGCCAGTTTGTTTTTCTTGCCGTTTGTGGAGCCTGGGCTGTCTACAGATACCACATTTTTTTACAGTGTGTTCAAGGGGACAGGCAGCTAGCGGATAGTGAGGAGATGTTTGCTGGATGTGACAAAAAAGGTTTCAGCCTAAAAAACGTGTGACATCGCTTAGAGTACCTTTAAGTGTTTGTGGTTACCATTGTGCTGAAGAATGATCTTGTGGTTAATTTGTGAGTGGTTATGAGTGCTAAGTGCATACATGTCAGTGTTAACCTATAAGCAGAGCTGAACTGTTGGCACAAACCCAGCCCAGCTCATCGCACAAGAGCCCTCAACCCACTTTCAAGTACTGTGCTGATAGCGACATGCTGCAGCCACATTTCTGGGGGACGTCATGTTATGGTATTTAAGATTTCTATTTTTAATTGATCTCGATTACAAGATGCCTACATGTTAACCTTTAAAGTGTAGTTGTGCAGTGCATAAAGTTTCAGGGAGAAACAGTTTCCTTTGGAGGTGCATTCATACACAAACGCTACTGGACATCTTTAAGTATTATAAAGTATTATAACGGAAACAGTTATAATCGAGCTGCAGTCTTTATCTGTCTTTCTAAATAGTCATTTTTGAAGGATGAAATACACGTTGGCCCCTCGTTAACGCAAAACATTTATCAATATGGATGTGAGCGATGGCTACAATCAAATCTCACAAATTAAAAGGTAATTGTACAGCGTGCCCAACCAACCACATATTTTGGATGAATTACAAATTTTCAAGGATGATGTTTTACGTGGATATTGGTTAGGACATGACTAAAACGCGTATGATTGGCTATCTCAACTCTACACAATTTTGCTAACTTTGCTTTTGTCCAGTTTAGGCAGTAGAATACTTTAAATTGAATAATTGTATGTCTATTGTGGCTATTATATTTAATTTTTTTTAACAGCCCAATCATACATACTATAGAATGGTGCGTAAACAAATTTATAAGGAAAAAAACTGTAAATAATAAATCAGCTCCATACTGGATTCCAGCGATCAAGGGATTAGTGTGTTCAGTTTAAACACATTGTAAGGGTTCTGCCAGTAGTGGGCGCTCGTGCAACGTAAACAATGACGTACATCCGAGTGAACGAGACAGGGAAGTTCGTGAGGGAAGGGCATAAACAATTGGACAACAAATGACAAATATTTTTGAGCCGCCACATTTATCAATGTACAATCATTCAAGTTTCAAGTTAAATTATTTATATAGCATCATTAAAACAGCAACAGCTGACCAATGTGTTTTACAACATCAGATAAAATAAATAAAAGGCAAAAAAAAAAAAAAAAAACATTTTATTGATGAGAATTCTTTCAAATTTCTGAAATAGAAAATAAAATCAAAAGACAATTAAATCAAATTTAAACATCATAAAAAAGAAAGAAAAAGGAAGTAAACATTTTAAATTCCCAAATAAAATCAGGGACAAAGTAGGCTATAACAAAAAATGGAAAATCAAAATGACCAACAGAAGTCAAATGCAAAAATGTATCATCAAGGGACATTAAAAGCAATAGAAAAAATAGGTTTAAATAAAGATTCAAAAATCTGTAATGTAGGTGCAGACCTAATGTTAACTGGTAAACTGTCCCAGAGATCATTCATACAATGGGATTGGCAACATACAAATGTTTCATGAATCACACATGAACCCTGTCGTAAGATGATTTCTGTGTTCAAATCTGCACTTTTTACGTTAGTTTGATAAATGAGGCTCATTGCATCTCCCTCTTTTTGAGTAAACTCTAGTTTGAATAATGTGTATATGTACTGGATGAAGCTTCATTATCTCTGTCTGTCCTACTTCGAAAAAACCAGACTGATGTGATTTCAGATAGACTAAAATGTTTACAGCTCAGCATTGAACTCGGAAGACTGGTGGAAATATTTTGCATGAGTCATATGGACTAATTAAAGTAAATATGGTCTCTTTGGAGTTTGACAATAAATTAGCATCCACTGTCTTTCTATGAAAAAGAGCAGCTTGCGCATTCTGCCTTGTAAAGGACATAATTTGCTATTGCAACAACATGAGGCAGAGTAAATATTAATTTTGGGTAAACTCTTTTTAATTAGTAAATGGGAAGTGAATACACAGCATATCTTTACAGCCAGGGGGTGTCTTTTTTAAGTTTGACATGGATCAGATAGTGTGACTAAGCACGGGTTTGTATATACAGCCCTATTTGGACAGGACTAGTTTTCCATGAGGAGATAAATCGCCTACTGTTTTATTTATTTTTTAATATTTCCTTTTCATTTACTCTTCTGTGAAATTTAATCCTGTCCAGATAAGTGTCACGTATGCTCTCCGTCTGCCCGTCTTTAACAGTCCAGTCATCTCATAAGAAACTACATTTCCCAGCATCCTTCCTGTCCCTCACTGTTCCTGTCCCTCACGGTAAAATGAGGGATGAAAAATGAAAAAAGAAACACTGTTATTCTATATTCGTCTGCTCATCATTACTCTGACTGCTCCATTACTTACTTGACCCTTTAGAACCTAAAGCAAACATAAGATGTTAGCAAAAATGTTCTTTTGCAAGTTCAATGAGTAATTTTTTGTGTGTGGTGAGTTTGTAAATAGAATTTAAATAGGCAACATTTTAAAAAACAGGAATCATTTTTCAAATTTTTTATAAAAAGAAAATTCAAAAAAATCGTGAACGAAAGAATCTAACACTTTAAACTTGAAAAATGTTGATATAATACATGTATACAAGTGTTGTTGTTTTTTTCATACACTCACACACACACACATAAATTGGCCCCCCTAAATTTGGAATCATATCGTTCCAAACTATTTTCTGAAACTGGGTGTAATGTGCAGTTTTTCCTGTGGTGGTAGTGATGAAAAGAGTAATTTATTGTGCTATAGCCTTTTAAACTCCGCGAAGAGGAATTACTCTGACCAATGAAGAGAAGCAAAACCACATAAAGAGGCTGCGACACGGTAGTAGTAGTGATGGCCGTTCATGAATGATTCGTCACCCTGTCTGCGTTTCGTTCAGACTTTTAAAACGCAGAATATTAAGCAAATGCACTTGATTATAGCCTACATTAATAAGCTCTCTTAGACAAGTTGTGTTGTGTGTAACTTTACTTATGCGCAGCAGTGATAGATCAGAAAATTTTACTGACTTGATTTGATGACTGAATTTCGTTTAACAAAACGAAATGGCTAATCTTTAAGTCATTTCGTTCATTTGAGTGGAGTTAAAATGCAATTTTTCAATAGCTAATTTCTCAGAACATGTCCTCATACATAATCTTTGATCATGTTACGAATTATGAAGTCATTATAATGCAGCCAAAGATAAATTATGACTTACTGTTCATGAGTGACCCACCAATATCACAGAGACAAGTGTTTCACATATTCAGCATACCAAGGAGATACCGGAGAAAAGATACAGGTAAAATTAAATATTTAGTCATGTTCACGTATTGTGAGAAATAATATGAATCTATCCAATTGTACTTATACTGTCACGGAGTCACTCACACCATCCACTCAGCCATCAGCACCAGATCCACCCACTCGTTCATCACCTGCACCTGTTCACCCTCATCACCATATCAAGCCTGCTCTCCCTTCAGTTCACTGTCTGGTCTCACGTTACACAGACTCTTCCTGCTCTCACCAGAGATTACCAGCATTCCTGTACCTGATCTTCGTCTTCGTCTGCGGATCCTCATTACCTCCCTGTGTCTTCGTTCCCGGATCTACATCATCATCAACCTCACTTCCTTCATCTTCATTTGCGTTACAGTCAGCTAAGTCCTACGTGTCTTCTAGCAATACCATCCTTCACCTGTTGTGTTGTGTTTTGCTCCCGCTCTGTCAATAAACTCTGTTTATTTTACATCCATCTGCAACACTCCCCGTCGACTCCCAGAAGGTAAACTCACACCATTACCCATACCCAACCGTCCTTGGTCCCATCTGGGCATCGATTTTATGACCGACCTTCCATCTTCAAACTCCCATACCTGCATCTTCGTCATAGTCGACCGGTTCTCCAAATCCTGCAAGCTCATCCCCCTAAAAGGACTTTCTAACACCTTTGAAGCCGCAGGAACATTATTTCAACACTTCTTTTGTAGCTTTGGTCTCCCAGAAGATATCACCTCCGACAGAGGCCCTTCAGTTTATCTCCCTTGTCTGGCAAGCCTTCTTCGAACTTCTCTGTATCACCATCAGTCTCTCATCCGGTTATCATTCCCAAACCAATGGCCAGACAGAGCGGAGGATCCAAGAAATCAGGAGGTACCTGAGGTCATACTTTATTGCCACTGATCCTCAACAAAGTCGTCTCCATACCGGCGTGATGACTCCGTCTTCCAACTAGATGAAGCTGGATAATATTCTGAATGTTCTGATCCAATCTGACTTCTGACCTGTAATGCTGCCTGAATCATAATCATACAATGTTCGCTCATTGGCCAGAGGAGAACTGGCCCCTGCCTGAGCCAGCATGAAATGCTTGAATGTAGACATGTAGAATGTAGTCCATATTTGTGTAGCCTATTACTGTCTGAACAGGGTAGGTTTTAGTTAAAAAACTAAGCATAGCATTAAAACAGTGTAAATCAATGTTCACGCATCTTGCCGTAGCAGTTTCAAAGTATATAAAACTAGTATGTCTGCATAGCGTTCTTCTTAAAATCTTTACACATTTTGACCTATGTGATGTCTGATTTTATGTTTATATTTGTCAACTCAGTTTTTTACACATTTTATTTTCCTCACTTCAATATACTATATGGTACACTTGAATGATCAGTAATGAGTAGTGTAGCTATCAGTGTACCACAAGTTTTGGTAATAAAATAAAACATCCATCAGTGTGTCTAGATGGACCCCACTTTTGTACTTTTACTCAAGTAAAATTAAAAAGGAATACTTCATATTTTTACTGGAGTAATATACTTATATTATAAATATACTTAAGTACTCATATACTTAATTTGTGTACTTTGTCCACCACTGATATATATAAAAGTAACTGCATAATGGTGATTAGTGTTCCTTTTAGTTGGGCACTTAGCAATTGACTTTGGTTAAATTAATTCTCTTTCAGCAATTGTTGAAAGTGCATGCTAGTGCTACACAGAAAAAAAAAGAATTAATTTTGACTTAATTCTATATGTGAAATTTACTTGACAAATCTTCGTGCACAAATTTGCAAGAGAAAAATTAAGTAAACTCTACTCAACTAAGTAAAATTAACAAAGAAAATAAGTAACTTTACCTTGGCCAGTAAAAGTTTGTTGAGTAATTTGTACTTAGTTGAAGTTTCCTTTGCAATACTTTTAGTGCACCTTCATTATGGGCTTTGACCTTTTTGCCAACTCTCATGGGAAAAATATTCTGGAATCCCATCTGACATAAGAGGAAAATTAAATCAAAGAGAGTCTGATCCTGGAAACTGCGCAGAACACTCACTGTATCATCATACAATAGCTTCACATTAATACATTTCTTTCTTGCTAACACTTTATTGGTCAATATGTTAGAATTGGCATGAAAGAGAAGTTATGGTAGTCTTTTCTTCCCTATTGTGACGTATATCTGAGTCAAACGGCTTCTCGAACCAGAAATAATGTAGGGCAGGGGTCATGGGACTTGATTTTGATGACTGTGGTTTGCTATTGCTGCCATGCAAAGGCACCTTTAGATAACCAGAGGCCCCTGGGCTACATCATTACAGTAAGGCAAGTTTATTTATATAGCACATTTCATACACTATGGTAATTCTAAGTGTCAAGTTCTGATCTATTTCTTGTGCAATTCCCCACTTGAAAAGGACAGTCCCTCCACATGAAGATCTTAACTGGATTTCACTCAATAAACAGCCATGGGATCAGTTGTTTGTCTTTTATTTACCATTCTTTGGTGGGCAGTAAACAGGTGAAAAACCTCAGAGAGATGACAAATACAAGTTATTATTTGAGTTGACAGCCAAATTAAATAAAAAAAAATTATTCACATTCAACTCAGATAAACACATTACTGCCATTATAAAATACAAGTATAATTTTCCACTTTTAAGCAAATGTTTTCCAAAATAAATACCCACCATTTTAAATCAAATGATCAGGGGTCTCATTTATAAAGCGTGCGTACGCACAAAACGGGGCTGGAAACGTACGTACGCCAGTTCCCACGCAAAGGTTGTGATCTATAAAAAACAAACTTGACGGGAGAATGTGCGCACCTTTAAGCAAACTTTGAGCCGTGCGTACGCACATTCTGGAGACAAAGGGAATTGGCGACACCGATGGTGAGCTGGAGTTAAGTGTCTTTTTGGTCACTTTTAGACAGACAATCTAAAGAAAATTTAACATATACAGAAAGATAATACAGATATAATTTCACTCACCAAGCCTGCCACTTGAAGCAAATATCCATCCCTTCTTAAATGTCCGCGCCAGCGAGCGCGTTGGGCCGTTTAGTGAAACTGACGCAAATAACAGTTTAAATAAATAAAATAATGATTTAAACTAATGGAGTTAAGCACTTAAACATGAAATCATTACTGAGAAGTTACAACATTTTTATATTCAAATTCAGTCAATAGAAATATTTGTTGTTAATGCGTGTTCTCTTACGAGAGTTCTCTCGTACTGCGTCTTAGCTAAGACGCTGCGGGAAAAGTCTCTTTTCACGAATATTGAAGCAAAAAATTATCCTTAATTTTAATATTTGTAAAACGCATTTGCCACAGTATGCAGCCATAGGCAAGACGGCTCGTTTGCTCATTGGCTGTTCTACTAGCAAATGCATAAGCCTATCGAGCGCAGGCTGATGCAACATCAGACCAATGAGGCCACTTCCCGCCGACGCGGGCGTGGCCTCGCCCTATAAAGGTAGCTCGAAAAGGCTGACTCACTTGATTTTTCACCTCTTCAGCGAACCTCTCACATCGCTGGATCTCGGATAAGAAGCAAGCGTCGTCTGAGTGCAAGCACATCAGCGGGACGAGCCATCTGAAGTCGCTGGCCTTCGCCGCCTTCCACTGCCGTACCTGCTGCGCTTTCCGGCGCTCATATCCTTTTCTGTTCCTCTGTGTGTGTGTGTGTTCGCCCTGCGTCACACACTCGTAAAAGAGCTCGCGTCTTTTTAAAGATGCCTTCCTGCGGCTCGTGCCGAGCCCCACTCAGCGAGGGAGACCGTCATGTCATCTGTGTCTCCTGCCTGGGTGAAGATCATGCAGCGCTCGCGCTCGCTGACGGCGGCTGCCCTCACTGCGAGCTTATGCCTTTGGCGACTCTGCGGACTCGCCTGGCACTTTTCTCCGAGCCTGCACTCCCCGCCGCGTTGCCGCGCCGTAAAAAGCGCCGCTCCCAGCGGATTCCGGAGCCCTCTACAGCCCGACCGAGCTCGCCGGAGCGCCCGCTCGCTTCGCCGGCCTCGCCTGTATCATTTCCTGATGCTCAGCGCCCGCAGTCTGCCGCCGCTTCATCAGAGGAAGTCGATTTCAAAGCCGCGTCGGGGGATGAGGACACGTGCTCTCTGTTAGCTTCGGGCAGCGGCGATTGGTCGAGCTCTGAGGATCTCGCGCTCGCTGCTCGTAAGCCTAGCAGACGAGCTAACATCGAGAAGGAGTTGATGCGGGTGCTCTCGCTGGCCGCGACGAGTCTCGGCCTCGAGTGGTCTGCACCAGCACCTCCCTCTCGTACCCGGCTGGATGGTAGCTTCCTTCCCGGTGAGCATGCTTCCCCTGAGTCTAAGCCCGCCCCCTTTCTTCCTGAGCTTCATGAAGAAGTGGCAAAGGCCTGGAACGCTCCCTTCTCAGCACGAACTCGTTCGTCTGTTTCTCCAGCATTCTCCGCCCTGGACGATGCTAAAAACAGAGGCTACCAGTCACTTCCGCCGGTTGAACAGGCGACAGCGACGCACCTTTGCCCGCCCTCTGCTGGACGGCGGACGAAACCAGTGTTGCCATCCAAAGCCTGCCGCACGACGTCATCGCTGCTCGCGCGAATCTTTTCCGCTGCTGGGCAGGCTGCGTCTGCACTACACACCATGGCCACGCTGCAGATTTTCCAGGGAGATCTCCTCCGTAAGTTGGACGAGATGGGACCTGATGCAATCTGCCTCGCGGATTTGAGAAGCGCTTCGGATCTCACCCTTCGCGCTACTAAGTCTGCCGCTCAAGCTATGGGACGTGTTATGGCTTCCGCCACTGTGGCTGAAAGACATCTGTGGCTGACGTTTTCAGACATGGCCGAGTCTGAGCGCACCGCGTTCCTCGACGCCCCGCTGAATCCCACTGGCCTCTTCGGATCCTCTGTCAATGAGTTCATAGAGAGATTCGCAGAGGACCAGAAAGCGTCACAAGCCTTCAAGCACTTCCTGCCGAAGCGCTCCAGTTCTGCAGCGAGTCGTGCTAAGCCGACCCAGCGGAGCTCTCAGCCACAGCCCCCTCCTCCTGCTGCGTCATCACGACAGCAACGCAGCGCGAGACCTCGCTCTCGCTCTACCAGCCGTCGCCCCGCGCCGCGTGGTCCACGGCAGAGGATTGTGGTGAAACCGGAAGCCCCGAACACATCCTAGCACGCCTAGGAAAGCGCCGGTGTACAAGTCCCGCTGCGGCCGGACTCACACCCAAGCGCGCCGCTGTTTCAGTTCCAGGTATTGCGACTGTCTCAGCGTCTTATGCAACGCGCAAGCCCGTACAGTTGCCCGCTTGCCTGCACACAAAAGCCGTTTTCACGGCTACCCAGATATATCCCATAAAGAGTGTATTTTCTGGTGTCCCGGCCACGGCCGATGGTGCTATAAATGTAACGCTGATGCCCACTTTTCAGTGCCCATCCGTACACACAAGCACAGCCCTTCACACAGGGCTCGCGCCCATAAAATCGACTCAAGTCGATCGCGCGCACTGCATAGTAGACGTGTCCACTCCTCAGTGCACACGATCACTATGTCACGCACGTCTGACGGTTTCTGTAAAAACGAAACCTGTGCACGTTCGCTCTGCTCAGGCAGACAACGCGCCAGAAGTAGTAAAGGTGCGCGCTTCCAGCCCACACTTACTCACAGACGATATGAGTCCCACGGGACCCGTTCAGCCCTCCCTCACTCAGCTAAGCGCCATAGTGGGGTCGAGGACGAGCGCTCTGCCCGCTGTCATCAGCGCGCCCCACGCCTCGAATGCCACAGACATAACGCCTGTGTTACAGCACACCGAAGCGCTTCCGTTGCTCAGCCAACAGAGTGCGCTTCGCATCCAACCCTTAGCCATCCATGCAGATGCATGGGCAGCGCTTCCAGGGGTTTCGGAATGGGTGCTAAGCATTATAAAGAGAGGCTACTCGCTACAGTTTTATCGACGCCCTCCCCGCTTTACGGCACGTGTCGAAACTACGGTGAATTCGGAAGTAGCACACCTACTCCGAGCCGAAATTTCAAAACTGATGAGCAAAGGGGCTGTAGAGCCTGTATCTCATGCTCAAAGCGAACGGGGGCTGTACAGCAGATACTTTCTGGTTCCCAAAAAAGACGGGGGCTGCAGACCCATACTGGATCTGAGACAGCTGAACAAAGCATTAGTGAAACGCAGTTTCAGAATGCTTACGACCAGGAAAATCCTCGCGCATATTCGCGAAGGAGACTGGTTCATGTCAATAGATCTGAAGGACGCGTATTTTCAAATACAGATAGCGTCACGTCACAGGCAATACTTGAGATTCGCCTTCGACGGTCAGACATACCAGTATACAGTCCTGCCATTCGGTCTGTCCCTAGCACCTCGCACATTTACGAAGTGCATGGACGCAGCGCTCGCCCCTCTCAGACTCAGAGGCATGCGAGTGCTGAACTATTTGGACGACTGGCTGATTCTGGCTCATTCACGATCAGAGCTCGTGGAGCACAGGACCATGTTACTCGATCACCTCGAGAAACTCGGTCTCAGAGTCAATTGGACGAAGAGTTCACTGAACCCCAGTCAAACGATTTCGTTTTTGGGCATAGTTCTGGACTCACAGTCTATGACGGCGCGGCTGTCGCCACAGCGCGCGCTCGGCATTCAGCGCGCAGCGAGATCTCTCCGCTGCGACGCGTCCTTCCCGCTCAAAACGTTTCAGAAGATGCTAGGTCTCATGGCCTCAGCATCGCCAGTTCTTCAGCTGGGCCTGCTCCGCATGCGCCCCCTGCAATTCTGGCTGAAAGCGCGGGTACCACGCAGAGCGTGGACTTCTGGTCGATTGCGCCTCAAGGTCAACCAGAGCTGCGTTACAGCTCTAGAACCTTGGACGGTGAACGACTGGTACCAAACAGGTGCAAGCCTGGGGACTTCCTCGAGAGTGAGAGTGGTGTCCACGGACGCCTCCACCTCGGGATGGGGAGCGCTGCTCGAGGGCAGACCGTTATATGGCCTGTGGTCAGAACGGGAAAAGCTCCGACACATCAACTGTCTGGAAATGCTGGCAGTAGAAAACGCGCTGACACGTTTTCGTCCCCAAATCAAGGGCCATCACGTCTTAGTCCGTTCGGACAACATGTCGGTGGTGTCCTACATAAATCGCCAGGGCGGTCTCAGATCCCGAGATCTGTACAGGTTGGCGGAACGCCTCCTGGTATGGGCTCAGCACAACTTGCGCTCGCTAAAAGCAGCTCATGTGCCTGGGATACAGAATGTGGGTCCAGACAGGCTGTCCAGGAACAACATTCCCGCGGGCGAATGGTCTCTACACCCACAAACAGTCCAGCTGCTGTGGGAGAGATTTGGCAGAGCGGAAGTGGACCTCTTCGCGTCCAGCGAAAACGCTCACTGCCCCGCGTTCTTTTCCAAGAGCGAAAGCGCGCTGTCCCAGAGGTGGCCGCGCCGCCCGCTCTATGCTTTTCCCCCCGTCTCCCTCCTTCCAGAGGTGATAGAACGAGTGAGGGAAACGAAATGCTCAGTGCTGCTTGTAGCACCACTCTGGAGGAACCAACCTTGGTTTCCAGAGCTGATGCAGTTGGCAGACACTGCCCCATGGCCGGTGCCATTGAGAAGGGACCTTCTCTCGCAGGCCAGGGGCTCGATTTGGCACCCTCAACCGAAGTTGTGGGCCTTACACGTGTGGGCTCTCAACGGTTACCCGCTGATTTCTCAGTAGGAGTGCTAAATACTATCACTCAGGCTAGAGCACCGTCGACTCGACGGCTCTATGCCTCAAAGTGGTCGGTATTCTCCAGTTGGTGTGTGGCTCGGGGATGCTCACCCCTCGACTGTGAGGTAACGGAGGTTCTCTCCTTCCTTCAAGAGCTGTTGGATAAGGGCAGAGCCCCATCCACGCTCAAAGTATATGTGGCGGCTATCGCAGCGTTCGCTGAGACAACGCTCGGTCAGTCGATAGGAAGGAACGATTTGGTCATCCGCTTCCTCAGGGGAGCTAGGAGACTGAACCCTCCCAGACCCCCGTCGGTCCCTGTTTGGGACCTCTCTACGGTCCTGGAGGCCATGAAAGGTTCCCCTTTCGAGCCCATCCAGACGATTAGTCTCAAACATCTGTCATTTAAGACAGTGTTTTTGCTGGCCCTTGCTTCAGTGAAGCGCATAGGGGACCTGCACGCGCTCTCAGTGAGCCCGTCGTGTCTGGAGTTTGGGCCTAGTGACTCGAGAGTCATACTCAAACCTAGGCACGGCTATGTGCCGAAATCCCTCAACACGCCGTTTCGGGCTCAGGTTATATCCCTGTCCGCCCTGCCGGTGTTAGAAGAGGAAGGAGACTTGGGCTCTCTCTGCCCTGTCAGGGTTTTAAGAGCCTATGTGTCTCGCTCTGCTGCCTTTAGACAGACTGAGCAACTATTTGTCTCGTTCAGTGGACGTTCCAAGGGAACGGCTGTTTCGAAACAAGGCCTATCCAGATGGATAGTTGACGCCATAGCGTTGGCATACACCTCCAGGGGTCTTCAGTGCCCGCTGGGTGTCAGAGCGCACTCCACGAGAGGCGTTGCCTCTTCGTGGGCCTGGTCTAGTGGGATATCTCTACAGGATATTTGTATGGCGGCAGGCTGGGCCTCGCCGTCTACATTTATCAGGTTTTATAACCTCGAGGTTCCCGCTTTGCAGGCTAAGCTGTTATCGGTGTAATTGAACACTGAGAATGCAAGCACAGTGCGTTACTACTATCTTACGGGCAGTTTTACGTAAGACCCATATTCCCACTTTAGTCAAGGGTGTCTTGTCTAAGTGATGTCTTATATTACGTCTGCGGACGCAGCCACATATCAGAACGGAGAGTTCCTCCTCTTGTTCTAGGACTCTATGTCAGTCCCTCTGGTGATTGTGCACTGTAAATCCTGGGTCAGCCTCCAGGTTTATGGTTGTTAATCCCTGCACGCACGGCGTCTTACATTGGGTTCCCGCAGCGTCTTAGCTAAGACGCAGTACGAGAGAACTCTCGTAAGAGAACGTACTCGGTTACTAACGTAACCTCGGTTCTCTCTAGAAGAGGGAACGAGTACTGCGTTCCTTGCCGTGCGTACGATTCACTTTGGTTCGCTTCTTCGTTGAAATAAATCAAGTGAGTCAGCCTTTTCGAGCTACCTTTATAGGGCGAGGCCACGCCCGCGTCGGCGGGAAGTGGCCTCATTGGTCTGATGTTGCATCAGCCTGCGCTCGATAGGCTTATGCATTTGCTAGTAGAACAGCCAATGAGCAAACGAGCCGTCTTGCCTATGGCTGCATACTGTGGCAAATGCGTTTTACAAATATTAAAATTAAGGATAATTTTTTGCTTCAATATTCGTGAAAAGAGACTTTTCCCGCAGCGTCTTAGCTAAGACGCAGTACTCGTTCCCTCTTCTAGAGAGAACCGAGGTTACGTTAGTAACCGAGTACGTTTTTGAACACTTTTCCTCTGGCATGCTTTGTTTTAATGTTTTAACCACAGAGATAACTGCTTATCATGATAATACCAGATTGTCTGAGAAAATAGTTTCGTGCAAATAATGCCCAAGGACTATCTGTTTCCATTAAAAGTATTAGAAATACAGTTTGGCCACTGGAAAAGATTGAGAAAAACTTTCTCTGAAATGTGTTTTACACTATTTGATTTATGTATTCAAAAACAAGGCAAGATATAGGCAACTACTTGATTTTTATTCATGTAATGTGTCTTGTACCTTTAAACGTTATCACGTGGATGAATAATCATATGCAAATGATATGCAGATGAGGATCTGCATAGTAAAACCAGGCGTTGTAAGCTCCATATATGGTTATTTCGGGGAGGAGACGCATGTGCGCACAATCTTCCGCTGAGTGGGATTTATAAAGTGAATTCTGCGCAGGTTCTGGCGTACGAACGGTTTTATAAATCCGAATATTATTTTGCGTACGCCATTTTTGGCTTTCGGGCGCACGTACACTTTTAGTAAGGTTCCTACGCACAGTTTTTTAAATGAGACCCCAGAATCAGTATATTTGTAGCTAAATTCACATTTTAGCCAAATACATTCAAAATATTTTTAGTAGAAAAAATTCAATTTATTTTCTAATCAGTAGTTTTAAGCAGTATTTTTATAAAGAATTATTCTAAGGTATCATTGTAGCCACACAACTAGATATGCTTTACCAAACAAATCAGTTGGTATTTTAATTTTCAAAATGTATATTTTCTCATCTTTTAACCAAGTGTCTTTAGCCAAATAACTTTTTTACCTTCAATTGGTTTAATATTTAGGTTAATTAATAGATCTCATATTTTTTGCCAAACTGTGTTTCCATACTTTTTAGCCAAGTTACTAGAACTTACTTTTTTTAGCCAAAGATGTTTCGACTATACATTTAATTGAATTAAGAACTTGGTTTATTAAGATTTCTACAAAGTTTAAATTACTTTTAACCATTTCAAACACATTCTTTGTCAAACAATGAATTTGGCTTTTCTTACTTTTCCTTTAATCCCCATTTGTTTGATAAAACCAAACAACATTTGAAGTTACAAATACCACTGCAAAAGTCCTATCAAAGTCAACAAGAGTTAAGAGTCTGTGTTTTCCAGAGTATCATTAGCACTGCACTGCTTAAGTCAGTCTAGCCAAAACATGGCCAATATGGCGCTTACCGGCTGTCCTTCACAGTTTTGTGGAGGGCTTGGTCTTGCACAGTCACCTTGATGACAAAGATGAAGTTTCCTTGGTCTTGTGGTGCTATAAATGCTCCTTTCACTGTGGTCTAAAGACAACAACAGAGCCAGCTACTGGCCCCCCAAGATTGCCTAGAAGATTTGTTCCACCTGGTTCACCACTGATTGAAGGGGAAGAGGAGCTCCCAGGCAGTTTGTCAGCACACTAAGTGCTTTACACAGAAATGAATTAAAATAATCACAAAATAAAAGGAATTAAGTAGGCCGACCTACCCCGAATAAAAATGCTACTAGGCCATTATTCAATGCATAGACATTTCAATTTGTGCTCATGCATGAACAAATTCAAATGACATAACTTTAGAAACTTTTTTCCTTGTTTTTCTAGCTTTGTTTGTTTTTCTTACTAAGGCCATTTTTGAGAATTTGAGTGTCAAAATATCCTGATATATGTATGAGCGTTCAACTGGATCCATCAACTGTAACCAATGTGTCAGTGACTAAAGTAATATCAAAGATGGTGATGTAAATGAAACTGTAAGGTCTTATCACATTTGAAACGACAAAAATGTTGCGGAAGTTCATCCGTCAAATTAACCGACTGCAGCTTTGATACCTGAATAAAAGCGGGGCATTTTGAGTCATGTGCAGACCACAAGACTGGCAGGTGGAAGACAGGAACTGGATCTAAAACATTTAGGCCCTGTTTACACCTGGTATTAAGATGCGTTTTGGTTGATCGGATAACAAGTGTACAACACTAAACACAGGTGTAAACGGGGTCTACAATGTTTTGAGCTTCCAGAGGTAGACGAAAACACGTTAGACCAGATTGCTTTCGTAGTGTAAACGCTCATGGAGACGAATGTGTTCGAACAGCCACGAAAGACCATCTACTCTCCGTCTACTGACCTAATGCGTGAACATTATGGGAAGAGCGCTAGCCAGATGGGATTTTAACTTTTGTCAGCTGAAGACCCAAGTTTGGTTTGAAGATGAAAAACGTACCAAGCACAATATTCTCTCACAATTCCTGATTTCTAACACACACTCACAGCGTTCGGCTGGTCTTGCGGCTGTCAGAGCAGAAACAAAAGCAGCTGTTCTTTGTGTTTTCTTCTGTCGTCTCTGGGCGCGTTCATATGTAAATTATGCGAACTTTTTGTCCATTAGATCAAAATACCTGAAAAAAACAATTTAACCCTCCCATAGACCCTATACAAAAATAGTATATTTTTAAATTCACATTAACCTATATTAATAAATTCTGTTTGCTGTTAGTCCATGATACTTAATACATTAACTAGTGATGAACTATTAACGGTAACACTTTATTTTAGTGTTTTAGTGTCATTGTTACATGCAGTTATACTATAGTAATAACTATAAATTATGCATAATTACATGCAACTAACCCTAAAACAAACCAAAACCTAATCCTAACCCTATAGAAAGTACATGTAGTTACTTAATATTACTCAGTACTTACAGTTTTTCTCAATTAATTTCTCCACATTAATGTAGTGCTCTCAAAACAATTAACACAGCAAACTAAACACACTTTTATGTTGGCAAAACATTTCAGTATTCAGTGCATAATGAAGCACTGCACTTTATTCTAGTAATGCATTTAAAAACATAAATAGTAACATCAAAACTACAAGTGTGTAGTACTCTGTTGATTTGATCAATTCTGCTATAGATAATAATACATGTTTTTCGTGTTCTTTAATCATGTTCTTCAAAGTTCTTTAATGACGAGTTTAGTTGTATAACGATGAGTTTCACCCCCGAAAAATGAAATAAAATAAGTAAATAAATAAATGTACTGCAATCATTAAATCAATGAGCTTTATAGATCTTGCCTCTCATTTACATCTGGTCAAAGACTTTCATCAACATCACAGCATATATTTTCATGAGTTGTGCATCGTGGGGAAAAAAAAGCCATGAATGCTGGATCCATCCTTGTGCCTGAACTTCACCACAGGCCTCTTCCATCGGTTGAAGAAGACTTACTTGGTTGTAAGGGTTGTGATCATATACTTTCCATCTCCAATTGGAGAATATGCTGGAAGGAACATCATCCTGAAACGTGGGTGATGCTCAAACCACTCTGATGCTGAATGGTGAAATCGGAAACTCTTCCTCTATCCTCTCCAAAACCTCCTTTTCCCATTCTTCTTCTTTTCTTGCCATTTTTCTTTTCCCTTTTTATAGTTTTTGTAATTGAGATAGCTGTGTAAACAATTAGGAAATTTGTATTTCCTGTGTCGTGATTATTACTAACTCAGCAGATATTTATTTGTGGCTAATTGAGAACATTCCAAGTGCAACTGAGAATTTAACAAATAACAGTTTTTGGTTTGTTGTGTTTGGAAAAATGGTGCACAAATTATTGTGATTTTTGTAAAACCAATAAAAAGAGCTGCAATTGTTTTTTCCTGACATATTAAAGGTTTGGTTGGCTGTATGAACTGGCTGTATGACAAAATGATGCATGTGATTTGTAATTCACATTTTTTTACAATTTGTAAAAAACCTTGGAATTTTACAACCTGTTTAGGACAATTACGAAGTGTTCAGATTACTGTATTAACTGTTTTGAGAACAGTGACCTGAGTTTTGGAGAAATTATAAATGTATAATTACAGTGTATCAAAGATACCTTAAAATAAAGTGTAACCCTAATGAAAGTGTTAGCCTACCTCAATGCTTGATTATATACATAATGTAAAAGAGATTACATAATTATGTTTTTTTTCATGGGTTTCGTGTGCTGTGGTGCATATGCATCTATGACCTTCCATAACCCCTCATCCAGACAGTAGACACCATTTTAGTAAATTTACAGAGATCCTAATCCCGTCCCAAATCACTATGGAATAAGAAAATAACTGTAGCTCAAATGTTGAGTTGTGCTGCAACAGCTGTGTTTTGTTGTGTTGGAGTAAGACAGCTGTGCTGTTAAGTTTGACAATCTGAAGTGACTATGAGCTTGTGGAAAGAGAACATTGTCATCAATCTGTCCAATTACTGCTTGTAAAGGTAGCATCTGAGATAGAAAGCAGATTCATTAGGAGTATTGGAGGATATGTTTTCATTCTAAGGCTCTAATGATTCAAAATCATTCTTAAGGGGCGTCACACTATACACTTTTCATTCTATCGACTTCCATTCATACGCATTCATACGAATGCTGGATACCGGAAACGCATCAGTTTTGCATTTCAGCGCATTCTAAAGTTCAAGTTTGGTGAACTCTGTCCTGCGAATGCTTCTCATGTAAAGTCGTGTGACCAATAGAAGTTAGATAAGCCATGGCTTGACCTCTTAGCTGAATATTTTTTTTTAGTAAAGTCAGTAAAGTCGAGTAGATTTTATATTTTTACTTTTTGGATATATTATTATTTGTCATATGTTGAATTTATGTTTATAAAAAAGGCTTTGCAGAGTGTGACTTGATCACGACCGTTGCAGTGTCCGTAGAAATTTCGCGTCCTCAAAGTCTAGTGTGGCTCAGCATTAGATGATAAGTTTCTATATACAGTGGGGAGAACAAGTATTTGATACACTGCCAATTTTGCAGGTTTTCCTACGTACAAAGCATGTAGAGGTCTGTAATTTTTATCATAGGTACACTTCAACTGTGAGTGATGGAATCTAAAACAAAAATCCAGAAAATCACATTGTATGATTTTTAAATAATTAATTTGCTTTTTATTGCATGACATAAGTATTTGATCACCTACCAACCAGTAAGAATTCCGGCTCTCACAGACCTGTTAGTTTTTCTTTAAGAAGCCCTCCTGTTCTCCACTCATTACCTGTATTAACTGCACCTGTTTGAACTCGTTACCTGTATAAAAGACACCTGTCCACACACTCAATCAAACAGACTCCAACCTCTCCACAATGGCCAAGACCAGAGAGCTGTGTAAGGACATCAGGGATAAGATTGTAGACCTGCACAAGGCTGGGATGGGCTACAGGACAATAGGCAAGCAGCTTGGTGAGAAGGCAACAACTGTTGGCGCAATTATTAGAAAATGGAAGAAGTTCTAGATGACGGTCAATCTCCCTCGGTCTGGGGCACCTTGCAAGATCTCACCTCGTGGGGCATCAATGATCATGAGGAAGGTGAGGGATCAGCCCAGAACTACACGGCAGGACCTGGTCAATGACCTAAAGAGAGCTGGGACAGTGGGACCACAGTCTCAAAGAAAACCATTAGTAACACACTATGCCGTCATGGATTAAAATCCTGCAGTGCACGCAAGGTCCCCCTGCTCAAGCCATGGCATGTCCAGGCCCGTCTGAAGTTTGCCAATGACCATCTGGATGATCCAGAGGAGGAATGGGAGAAGGTCATGTGGCCTGATGAGACAAAAATAGAGCTTTTTAGTCTAAACTCCACTCGCCGTGTTTGGAGGAAGAAGAAGGATGAGTACAACCCCAAGAACACCATCCCAACCGTGAAGCATGGAGGTGGAAACATCATTCTTTGGGGATGCTTTTCTGCAAAGGGGACAGGACGACTGCATTGTATTGAGGGGAGGATGGATGGGGCCATGTATCGCGAGATCTTGGCCAACAACTTCTTTCCCTTAGTAAGAGCATTGAAGATGGGTACATCTTCCAGCATGACAATGACCCGAAACACACAGCCAGGGCAACTAAGGAGCAGGGCTGGACTGGGACAAAAAATCGGCCCGGGCATTTTGGCCCAGACTGGCCCACTATATGATCATAAACACCACCCATCTTTGCACGCCCTTAATTATATGCATACCAACTCCTATTCCTTAAAACCACTAATGCCATGTAATGAGTGAGTATAGGAACGAGTGAAAATGTGACATTTATTAATACAGTTGAACTATACTCCACAGTGATGAATCCTAAAACAAGCTATAAGCTGCAATGGCATAGCAATACCAGTGTTTCTTACAGGATTTTTGGTAAAACTGTGGTGGGTGGACCTTGGTTCTTCTAGGGGGGTCCGGGGGCGTGCTCCCCCGTAAGAAAATTTTGTGCATTTTAATGTTAAATTCATCCATCTGGTGCACTTTGAGAGTTCAAAATTAAAAGCTCCAACCCATATTCAGTGTGCAAATTAAACGAAAAATTCAAACCTCTTTTAGTTACAGTGTCTATTTACATTACACCTACTACATAATAATAGTTATAATATTAATCCAATGACAGTAATAGCCATATTTTGTAAAACAAATGCACTAAAAAATAAAGGAAACTTTCATAATTAGTTTTGTACCAATTTCTATACTTGAAAGAGATAAGCACATGATCTTTTATTTTGACGCAAACTGCATCAAGCTTTTATTTTGGCGGAAAACATGGTTTACAAACGCGTCTCATTAAATTTCTAGTTGCGGTAATCGTCAACTATGCAATGTGGAAATAATCTGTAACTGGGTTATGGGTTCCTACACTCGATCATGACATAGCTTAAGTGTTTTGAAAGTAGTTCTGCTTACCGCAGGCTCTACACTTTCTCATCTCTCTCCTGATCCTCCTCACTATCATCATCTGCCGCTGGAGCTGATGAAGGTCAGAAAACATATATTTTGACACATTTTACAGTGTCTGCTTTAAGGGCCTGGTTCTAGTTTTTCACGCTATTTCTCTGCACATTCCTTGCGTTTCTTCTCCATCTCGCAGACTATTTTGACAGATACACAACTGACACTGCTGCACGCTCGCTCACTCGTTTAAAGTTGTGATTGGGCTGGTCAGAAAGAAAAAAACTAACACTGACTTTTTTTGACCACTGCATTACACTGGCACAAACCCAGCGCCGCCAATTAAGCAAAACAAAACAAAACGAATGGGCCGCCGATGTACACATTTTATGGGCCGTAAAAAAAAAAAATAATAAATAAAAAAAACAATTATGTATGAGTATGAGATGTATCGGCCCAAAAAGCACGTCGGCCCACCGGGCAAATGCCCGGTATGCCCGATGGCCAGTCCAGCCCTGCTAAGGAGTGGCTCCGTAAGAAGCATCTCAAGGTCCTGGAGTGGCCTAGCCAGTCTCCAGACCTGAACCCAATAGAAAATCTTTGGAGGGAACTGAAAGTCCGTATTGCCCAGCGACAGCCCCGAAACCTGAAGGATCTGGAGAAGGTCTGTATGGAGGAGTGGGCCAAAATCCCTGCTGCAGTGTGTGCAAACCTGGTCAAGAACTATAGGAAACGTATGATCTCTGTAATTGCAAACAAAGGTTTCTGTACCAAACATTAAGGTCTGCTTTTCTGATGTATCAAATACTTATGTCATGCAATAAAATGCAAATTAATTACTTAAATCAAACAATGATTTTCTGGATTTTTATTTTAGATTCCGTCACTCACAGTTGAAGAGTACCTATGATAAAAATTACAGACTTCTACATGCTTTGTAAGTGGGAAAACCTGCAAAATCGGCAGTTTATCAAATTCTTGTTGTCCCCACTGTAGAACCTTAAAAGGATTCTGTCAGGCGCTTCATATATGTAGAACCTTTTAGGGGTTTTCCATCATGAGATCATTTTATGGATTTAGTTTAAATTAATATCTTGTTTTAATGACATTTTAGGAATTATTTGTTTGCTCATAAACCTATTTTATCAATAGAAGGGGAAAAAAACCTGTTAAGCATAAGTATGATGCAGACATTTTTCCTTATATAGAACCTTTTTGTCATAAAGCGTTCTTTAATATTGAGTCAGGAACCCTAGGGGTTCTGTACTGAACCACACTGAACCTTTGCCTTCACCTTCTAAGGCCTCATCCTAACTGAAATGAAACCTTATTTTGAACACTGCAGTGGCGTCATGCTAATCCTCATGTGAAGTGTACTCGACTCAATTGATTTCAAGAGCATGTTGCTAAGCTAATGACGCAGGACTCTAATGAGCATAAAAATACACAAATATTAGGAAAACATGCTGTTATAATTAGTTACATTCTGGTATCGCCTTCTACGTAAATTATATACATTTGCTGCCTAATGTCCATTGACACACACCGCTTTAAAAAAAATCTTGTTACTATGTGACTTGTTAGAGAAATTTCTGCTATAGTTTTAACTTCCTTTTCCATCAGTAGGAAATTCAAAGTTAAAAAAAATATCTAAAGGTTTCAGTGTTACTGGCTAAAATATTTTACACTGTAGACTTTTCTTTGTTGTTTTTTTTTAGTTCAAGTTGCTATTTCTTTGGGAACAAGTTGGCAGGGGCAGGGGACAGGTCAAGGAAAAAAAAATGTCTATTTCATGCCTCATTATGCTACAGCATAAACGGCTGATAAACACTGAATATTGCTTTTACCATAAAAGTGGAAATAATCGTACTGAGGAACAGCTCTGTGTGACAGTCCTAAGCCCACATTCACCACCATCCAACACACACACACACACACACACACACACACACTGGGTTCTCTTACGAGAGGTCTCTCGTACTGCGTAAGATATCTTACGCTAGGGGAAAATCCTTTTTCCGCGAGATATTGAAGCCAAAAATTATCCTTAATTTTGTAATAATGCAAAACGCGTTGCGGCAGCATGCAGACATAGGCGAGACAGCTCGCGCGCCTATTGGCTGCTCTGCGGCAACTGCAGCAGCCTATCGAGCGAGGCCTGGCGTGACGCCAGACCCAATCAGGGCACTTCGCGCCCGCTGCGTCACGTCCCGCCGAAATGGGCGTGGTCTAGGCCTATAAATACCGCTCGCAGGCAGCTATTATCTGATTTTTCATCCTTCAAGCGAAGCACACGCATCGCTGGAGCCGGAGAAGAAGCCGCGCCGTCTGAGAGAGAGCACCTTCAGCGGGACGAGTCACTGAAGTCGCTGGCCGCGCCGCCTTCCTGCCTTCCTGCCTTCCTGCCTTCCTGCCTTCCTGCTGCGCTTTCCGGCGCTTATATCCTTTCCTTTTATTACACTGTACTTTTGTGTGTGTGTGTCGCCGCCGCGACACACATTCTAAAAGAGCTAGCGTCTTTTTAAAGATGCCTTCCTGCGGCTCGTGCAGAGCCACACTCAGCGACGGGGACCGCCACGTGATTTGCGTTTCCTGCCTGGGTGAGGAACATGCAGCTCTCGCGCTCACTGACGGCGGCTGCCCTCACTGCGAGCTGATGGCAATGGCGACTCTGAGGACTCGCCTAGCCTTCTTCACCGAGACTGCTCCCCCGCCCGCCGCGGCGTCGCGCCGTAAAAAGCGCCGTGCCCAGCGGGCCCCGGAACCCTCCCTCAGCCGCCAAAGCTCGCCGGTTCGCCCGCTTGCTTCCCCGGCTTCGTCAGCCTCGCTTCCTGATGGACAGCGGCCGCCGTCTGCCGCCGCTTCTGTTGACATCGTGGATGAGGAAGCCCTGCTGGGAGAGGATGATTCCTGCTCTATCCTGGCGTCAGGCAGTGAGGATTGGGCGGGCTCTGAGGACCCCGCGCCCCCTGCCCGCATGTCTTCAGGCAAGAGAGCGTCCATCGAGACGGAGCTCATGCGAGTACTCGCACAGGCCGCGGCGAGCCTCGGCCTCGAGTGGTCTTCGCCTGAGCAGCCCGCTCACAACCGGCTGGATGGATTTTTCCTGCCTGGGGAGCGCGCTTCGCCTGCGTCCAGACCGGCGCCTTTTCTTCCTGAGTTACACGAAGAAGTCGCCAAGTCCTGGAACGCCCCCTATTCGGCTAGAGTGCGTCCTGCTGTTTCTTTGGCATTCTCCGCTGTTGACGATGCCAAGAACAAAGGATACCTTTCGCTGCCGCCGGTCGAAGAGGCGATAGCGGCCCACTTATGCCCGCCCTCTGCTGGACGGCGTGCTAAGTCGGCCCTACCCTCTAAAGCTTGCCGCACGACGCCTGCTCCGCCGCGCTTTCTCCGCCGCCGGGCAAGCTGCGTCAGTGCTGCACACCATGGCAACGCTTCAGATCTTCCAGGCCGATCTCCTCCGTAAGCTGGATGAGGAAGGGCCTGACGCGATCTGCGTGCCGGACTTAAGGAGTGCCACGGACCTCGCTCTCCGTGCTACTAAGTCTGCAGCGCAAGCCATTGGACGGAATATGGCCTCTCTCACCGTGACTGAGAGACATCTTTGGCTGACGCTCTCGGAAATGGCCGAGTCTGAGCGCACCGCGTTCCTCGACGCCCCGCTTTCCGCCACAGGCCTCTTTGGATCCTCCGTCAAGGATTTCGCGGAGAGATTCGCAGAGGTACAGAAAGCTATGAAGCACTTCCTCCCGAAGCGCTCCAGCTCTGCAGCAGGCCGTGCGAAACCGTCTGCTCAGAGCTCACAGCCACAGCCACCGTCCACTGCCTCCACTTCACAGCGCCGCCAGGCCCGAAGCGCGAGACCGCGCTCCCGCTCATCCGGTCGCCGCCCCGCTGTACGTGGCCCGCGACCTAGGATTACGGTGAAGCCCGAGGCCCCGAAGTCGTCCTAGCACAGCTAGGAAAACGACGGTGTTTAAGTCCCGCTGCGGCCAGACTCACACCAAAGCTATTCGCTCGTCCAGTTCCAGCAAATGTGACTGTTCCAGTGTTTTCTGCAGCCAACAAGTCGGTTCTGTCACCCGCTTGCCTGCACACAAATGCCGTTTTCACGGCTACCCAGATAAATCCCCAAAAGAGTGTATTTTCTGGTGTCCCGGCCACGGCCGATGGTGTTTCATGTGTAGTAAGAATGCCCACTGCCCAGTGCCCAGTGCCCATCCCTACACACAAGCACAGCCTGTCACACAGGGCTCGCGCACATAAAACCGACTCAGATCGGTTGCGCTTCAAACATGGTGAAAGTGCCCACTACCCAGTGCCCACTAACACCGCGTTGTGCATGTCTCACGGTTTCTGTAAAAACGAAACCAACGTGCACTCGCTTCACGCAAGCGAACAATGTTTTCGGTGTGATAAATGTGCCCGCTGTCCCGCGCCCACATCCACACATAGACATGACAGTTCCCACGGGAACCGCCCAGCCCTCCCCCTCGCGGCTGACCACCGCAGAGGAGTCGAGCGCGGGCAATCTGCCCGCTGTTATCAGCGCGCCCCATGCCTCAAATGTCACGAGCGCGATGCTTGTGTTGCAGCACGCCGAAGCCTCTCCATCGCTGAGCGAGCGGAGCGCGCTTCGTATTCAACCCCTAGCTATCCATGCAGACGCATGGGCAAAGCTGCCCGGGGTTTCGAAGTGGGTGCTGAACATTATAAAAAGAGGCTATTCGCTGCAGTTTCGCCGACGCCCTCGCCGCTATGTGGCGCACGTCGAGACCACGGTAAAAACAGAAGTAGCACATTTACTTCGAGCCGAAGTGACGAAACTATTGAGCAAAGGGGCCATAGAGCCTCTCTCTCAAGTTCAGAGCGAAGGAGGGCTATACAGCAGATACTTCCTGGTACCGAAAAAAGACGGGGGTCTCAGACCCATACTAGATCTAAGGCAACTGAACAAAGTGCTTGTGAAGCGACAGTTCAGGATGCTCACGACCAGACAAATCCTTGTGCAGATTCGCCAAGGAGATTGGTTTGTGTCAATAGATCTGAAAGACGCGTATTTTCAAATACAGATAGCGTCACGTCACAGGCGATATTTGAGATTCGCCTTCGAGGGCCAGGCATATCAGTACACAGTCCTGCCATTCGGTTTGTCCCTGGCACCCCGTACATTTACGAAGTGCATGGACGCGGCGCTCGCACCCCTCAGAATGAGAGGCATACGAGTGCTGAACTATTTGGACGATTGGCTGATTCTAGCGCAATCTCGCGCAGTGCTCATAGAACACACGACCATTTTACTCGATCACCTCGAGGATTTGGGTCTCAGTGTCAATTGGGCGAAGAGCTCTCTGTTACCCAGTCAGAAGATATCTTTCCTGGGCACAGAATTGGACTCGCTGTCCATGATAGCGCGACTATCACCACAGCGCGCGGTAGACATTCAACGCACAGCGAACGCGTTTCGCTGCGGCGCGTCTGTCCCGCTCAAGAAATTTCAGAAGATGCTAGGTCTCATGGCCTCAGCATCGTCAGTGCTCCAGCTGGGCCTGCTCCGCATGCGCCCGCTGCAGTTTTGGCTGAAAGCGCGAGTCCCACGCAGAGCGTGGGCATCCGGTTCGCTTCGCCTCAGGGTCAATCAGAAGTGCGTCACAGCTCTGAAACCTTGGAGAGCGAACGACTGGTACCAATTAGGTGTAAGCCTGGGGACTTCCTCGAGGGTGAAAGTGGTGTCCACGGACGCGTCCACCTCGGGATGGGGAGCGCTGCTCGAGGGCAGACCGTTCTTCGGCCAGTGGTCGGAACGGGAGAAGCTCCTGCACATAAACTGCCTCGAAATGCTGGCAGTAGACAACGCGCTGACGCGTTTTTGTCCCCAGATAAAAGGACGCCACGTCTTGGTCCGTTCGGACAACATGTCTGTGGTGTCCTACATAAATCGCCAGGGCGGCCTCAGGTCCAAGAACCTGTACAGGCTGGCAGAACGCCTCCTGGTATGGGCTCAGTGCAACCTGCGCTCGCTCAGAGCAGCGCACGTGCCAGGGCTCCTGAACATAGGACCGGACAGACTGTCCAGGAACAATGTTCCGGCAGGCGAGTGGTCTCTACACCCACAGACAGTCCAACTGCTGTGGAAGAAATTCGGCAGAGCGGAAGTAGACCTGTTTGCGTCTCAAGAAAACGCTCACTGTCAGGAATTTTTCTCAAAGAGCAGGAGCGCGCTGGCCCATGTGTGGCCCCGCTGCCCGCTCTATGCTTTTCCCCCCGTCTCTCTCCTGCCTCAGGTGATAGAACGGATCAGGGAAGAAGGATGCTCAGTACTGCTGGTGGCACCGTTCTGGAAAAACCAACCTTGGTTCCCAGTCGTGATGCAGTTAGCAAGTACTGCCCCGTGGCCAGTACCAGTGAGGAGAGACCTCCTCTCACAGGCCCACGGTTCGATCTGGCATCCTCACCCGGAACTGTGGTCCCTTCATGTCTGGGCCATCAACGGGTACATGTTGGACTCCCTGAAGGAGTATTAAACACGATCACGCAGGCTAGAGCTCCGTCTACGAGACGACTCTATTCCTCGAAATGGTCAGTGTTTTCGGGCTGGTGCACAGCCCGTGGTGTGTCACCCACAGACTGTGGTGTGGCGGAGGTGCTTTCCTTCCTACAAGAGCTGTTGGATGGGGGCAGGGCCCCCTCCACGCTCAAAGTTTATGTGGCGGCTATAGCAGCGTTCTCAGAAACAACGCTTGGTCAGTCAATAGGAAGGAACGATTTAGTCATCCGCTTCCTTAGAGGGGCTAAGAGACTGAATCCTCCCAGACCTCCCTCAGTCCCCGTATGGGACCTTTCTACGGTTCTGGAAGCCATGAAAGGTGCGCCATTTGAGCCTTTACAGTCAATCGATTTGAAACACCTGTCTTTCAAGACGGTGTTTTTGCTGGCTCTCGCTTCGGTGAAGCGCATAGGGGATCTGCACGCGCTCTCTGTGAGCGCGGCGTGCATGGAGTTTGGGCCTAATGACTCGAAAGTTATACTCAAACCTAAGCACGGTTATGTTCCGAAATCCCTCAACACACCGTTTAGGGCGCAGGTTATCTCCCTGTCAGCCCTACCGGTCCCTGATGAGGAAAGAGACGCGAGCCTCCTCTGCCCAGTCAGGGCATTACGAGCTTATGTGTCTTATGCGTCAGACAGACGGAGCAGCTCTTTGTTTCGTTTAGCGGACGTTCTAAGGGACTAGCCGCGTCGAAACAGAGCCTATCCAGATGGATAGTTGATGCTATAGCGCTGGCATACGCCTCCAAGGGCATGCAGTGCCCGTTGGGTGTCAGAGCGCACTCCACGAGAGGCATGGCCTCTTCGTGGGCCTGGTCAAGTGGGATTGCCTTGCAAGATATTTGTATGGCGGCAGGCTGGGCCTCCCCGTCTACATTTATAAGGTTTTATAACCTAGAGGTTCCCGCCCTGCAGGCCAGGCTGCTGTCGGTCTAAGTTTACCAGTATTGTCTGACCTGATGCGATCAGCTCAGAATGCTGCGTCTACTGAGCACAGCTCAATGTTCGACAGTAAAAAAGTAGCAGCACGAGATGTGCCTGGGCAAACTGTGTAAGACCCACATTCCCCCATCAGTTCAGGCCGTACCCCGCCCTGTCTGTATGATGAAATTCGCGTCTCAGCAACGCTACCATATGTGGAAGAGTGCGGCTTCGCCCCTCCCTCTTCCTGGACTCCCTGTGAGTTCCCTGAGTGATTGTGCACTATATGTACCCCGGGCTTTCGCCCTTGGGTCTTTGGTGTCAGATCTCAGCATGCACGGCGTTTTGCATTGGGTCCCCTAGCGTAAGATATCTTACGCAGTACGAGAGACCTCTCGTAAGAGAACGTACTCGGTTACTAACGTAACCTCGGTTCTCTCTAGAAGAGGGAACGAGTACTGCGTATCTTGCCGTGCATGCACACGCTCTGGTTGCTTCGATGATGAAAAACCAGATAATAGCTGCCTGCGAGCGGTATTTATAGGCCTAGACCACGCCCATTTTGGCGGGACGTGTCTGCATGCTGCCGCAACGCGTTTTGCATTATTACAAAATTAAGGATAATTTTTGGCTTCAATATCTCGCGGAAAAAGGATTTTCCCCTAGCGTAAGATATCTTACGCAGTACTCGTTCCCTCTTCTAGAGAGAACCGAGGTTACGTTAGTAACCGAGTACGTTTTCATGTTATCTGGGGACATTCCATAGACATAATGGTTTTTATACTGTATAAACTGAATATTCTATCCCCTCACCCTAAACCTACGCCTAAACACAACCCTCACAGAAATCATTTTTAGATTAAAAAAAACAACATCCCATCATTCTGTATGATTTATAAGCTGGACAAGGACAAGGATTTTGGATATTGAGTATACCTGAACCAGATTGTTGACAGCCACAGAGAGACAGATAAGTCCACAAATAAGTCCATATTTTCCTTGCATGTCCAAACAAGAGCAGGCTCATATTATGTTCTAAAAAGTCATAGAAAGCCAAAAGTATCTTTAAGGGCCGTTAAACCTAGTCAAAGTATACAAAGAATGTCAAAACACTACAATATAACTATTTGCCAGTAAGCAAATGGTCTCATATTAATTATTCATGTAATTAGTAATAGTAATTAATAGTAAATTTTTATTTTTATTTGTGAATGCATAGCGAATTAAGAACATATACTGGACATACATATTTCTCACTGGCCAGAGAAATGTAAATGATGTATATTGCTTTCCATTAAAAATATATTGTAGCCATGACAAAGTAATGTTAATGGCATTTGCCTCCCTCAGAAGGTTGGCATCTTTGCTCATGGGCATGGCATTAAGTAAATGCCATGCAGTCGCTTTGGATCCACAGCTAAATGACGTCCTGACATGCTAACAAAAGATTGTCTGCATAAGAATGATCCTGCTTAGTAGTGTTTTCCCCTTAGGTCCACTTTTTATCTTAGTCAAACAACTCATAATGAAGCTTTCTATGACCATATTCCACCCTCTCTTTGAATTAAAGTCGCAATGAAATAAAAAATTACCTTGTTTATTTTCCTAATGCATGTTAGTACTACCAGTTAAATAAACGTAGCCACTATGTTAAGAATGAGTCTTAAAAGCTAGTTTGACCAGCTAGTAGTTAGTCACATCCTACTTTTCAGGTTCATATTAGACCAAACTAGTTTTTTTTGTAACCAACTTCTAAAAACTAGAACCAGACTTGAAGAAAAAAAAAAACATGTGACTAACTTTTAAGACTAATCTAAGCAGTTTATGCAACTGACCACAGCTGCTGGTCTTATAAATAATTCATCTATCCAGTTATCTGGTTTTATATCATTTGTTTTGTTTTTCTTTGAAATCTTAAAATGAATGAAATTAATCAAGTCTTGTCCTGTTTGTATCTTTTTCATTAGCTGTTTTACTCAGAAATCCATCATAGTTGTAAAGTCGTTTTTTAAAATCTATTTCAAGCCGACATTTCGCATTTTTGCATTTAACAGATGGCATGACTGGTTTTGCCTGTGTGTAAGAGAGCACGAATGACCAGCAGCCAATCAGCGCAAGAGGAAAGGGTTTGGGAAGTGGGAACAACAACAACAACAAAAAGAAAACATCTAACTGCACATCTCCCCAAGCACTGTCTCGTCCACATTTTTCGCCTCTTTTTTTCTTATGTTTTCCTGTTCTGTGCAAAAAAACATCCGCAAGCCTTTCTTTCCTATTGTCTGTTGGCATGTTGTCAAGAGTCAACTCTCACGCTGCCTTTTGTGTGAGAATGTATTTGGAAACAGTCAGGGAGAGGAATGATTATAATTGACTATAATTGAATGCACCAAGTCTGTGATTAGTTGTGTAGTGTCTGCATCAACATGACAGATAACAAGAGATTGTGAGTCTGTATATGTGTGCATTGTCATGGTTCAGGGTGTATCAGCGGCTTCCCCTGTTGTTTGTGTCTGTCCTGTCATGTTCTGCAGCCCGTGGCCTGGGAAATCAACATTGCCTTAATCTTCTGAAATGCCTGCTACAGATTGTGTAATTTCAGCAAACCTATAAGATCATTACAAATCACACTGTACCACATAGATCTAATCAACTTGGGTACGACATGTATGTAGACTGTACGATGATGACACACCTATTGAATCGTAGTCTACAACGCAATTTTGTTTAGAAGTATAAAACGTCATCAGCATTCGCCAGTGGTGAACAAATAGAGCAATCGACCTTTGGCAATTGTGGTTTTTATGTGTGCTGAAAAAAAAAGAGGCCAGTTTGGCATGCCAATCTTGCAAATTGAGCTTGAGGTAAGAAGTTTTAAGTTTTAGCGCCATGTCGCGTTGATCAATGCGCCATTTCATGTTGTATTTTTATTGACTAGTCAGTGGAAGTAGTTTGTAGAAGCAAACACACTGTGAGATGATCATGCTAAAGTTTTGACAGAAAGCAGGCTAACAGATCGCAGGCTAACTTTGGCCGCAAGACCGCCTTTGAATCTCTCTCACTGTATGACGTAGGACCACCATTTATGATGCACGACCACAGAAATCGCCACAATTGGTCATCATATGGGACAGCCCAAAATCATACAATGTATACCGGGCATTAGTAGCGCTGGTGTGTGCAGATCATGGGCTGATTGCCCTCACCTGTCGCTGATTCCATTTTCTCTTTATCTCCCCTGTGTCTACCCCTTGTTGTCAGTAGATCACATGTGCTTCGTCTCAGGTGTCAGTCAGGGCCCTATCATACACCCGGCGCAATGCAGCGGCAGGCGCGACACAAGTGTTTTTTGATCGTTTCAGCCCGACGCAGTTATCATTTTCACGTCCTGCACCACGTTGTTTATATAGCGAATGCATTTGCGCCTATTTATGCGCCCATGGGCTGCTGGTCTGAAAACGAGGTGTGTTCAGGCGCATTATTGGCGGGTTGCTATTGCTATTTTGAGGCAACTGAAATAGACTGAGCCATTGACCAACTGAAACCTGGTCTTAAGTCAATGGCGCAATATTTTTTTATTTTATTTAAAGCGCACGTTAGTAATGTGCGCCTATAGGCGGTTCCACAATGCCAGTACACTTTGTCCCATAGAGGGTCTGTTTGCACTTTAACCTCGCGCTCAAGAAGCAGATCCGTTCTCTCGCAAGAGAAGTGTTCAGTCTTTCCGCTTCGTCATGTAAACAGTGGGGCGAGCGCTACTGGGAGATGAGACTCTGATTGTTTTTTTTTTGCATGTTACGCCTAAAACACACCCATTTCTCATTAAGAGAATAGGGACAACCTTTTTAGACCATGCGCCGGGAGCACCGACCATTTTTCCCGTCGTTAAACTAGCAAAAGTGGATTCGGACACGCTCTCAGTGCACTTGCTCCCTGCGCTTTAGACCATGCGCTTAGATCATTAAAATAGGGCCCTCTGTGTTTTTGGACTGATTTGTGTCTTACCTTTTGTTTGCTGCTGTGCCCAGAACATTTAGACGAGGAGTTTCTCGTTCACCCGCTGTACTCGGTCTTGTCTTTTTCCCCGTCCCGTTGGACACTGCATCTTGGATGGTCTCCACAAACTGTGTGTCCGCTGGTTGTTGTACAGATAGCACTGGAGCTCCCATACTATCTTTTATATTCTCCATGAGTGTCTGTATAAGTGGGACTTCTGTTGTCAACTAATGTTAACAAATCAAACCTTATTCTAAAGTGTTGTGCAAAAAATACTCGTTTGAACTGTGAATTATATTTCAAAAATGTGTTGTTTTAAGGTAAATTTGATTCCTCATGATATGAGCCCTTAAAACAAGCCATTTATTATAATGCAAGAAATGTTACTGACCCAGTCGTTTACTGTATTTGCTAGGCAAGTGTTAATTTTGGCCCTGCTTATAATCAGTAACTACTGAGTGTAAAGAACAAATTTTCTGCAATTGAGAAATGAGTGGTGGTTCAATCATAAAGAGAGGAGGGCTCTGGAGCGTCACGGCACACATTATTAAGTTTCTGGTAATGAGATGTGCATCAGTGGTGCATGCGAGACAGAGTAATGACTGCAGGCGGCCCACACAGAGACACACACTCTTATATTACCACTTATATTTCAAGATATGTATTTTCTTCTTATTAAAATACTCAGCGGAGCTTAAAGTGGCAGTGTGACTGAGCTTCCCCAAGATGTGAACAGTGTGTCCTGGTCTCTGTCGTCTCCTCCTGCCCCAGGGACACACACACGCACACACACACACAGGTTTACACACCCTGACCCTGTCGACAGGGAGATAAAGCAGTGTTCTTTGGGATGCACAATATGTGGGAGATACTTAACAAACCACTTTTAATTACTTAAATGTACCGCTTGCGGTCTGTTCTCTGGAGAGATGAACAAACAAGTTCCACTGTGACTCTTTAAAGAGAAGCTTGTACACACCTGTATACATGTGTTTATACTATAGTGAAAGTATACAATTAAATGAATTGATCAGGGGTGTGTTTCCCAAAAGCATTGTTAGCCAACTGTGTATGCCAAATACTGCAACATACTGTAATATGATTAAAAAATGAATGACTTTCTGTCGTTTTTGCAAATTAACTATAATAATGTTATAGTTCAGCGTAAATTATTACTCCACAACCTGCATGTTGTCACATGTGTGCTCTGTTTTGTTTAGCTTCTGTGTTCCTGTTTTCTTTAGTTCCTTGTTAATCTCCTTGGTTCTTAATTAATTAACACCTGTTCTGTTTCAGGCAATTATCCTCTTTATCCTTTGTATTTAAGCCCCCAGTTTCCTGTGTTTCATTGTTTTGCATCGTCTAGTTTCTTTAGTTAAAAGCGTTGTTAAATGGGGGTGGTCATAACCTACTGAGGATTGTTGTTTAAGCCATGTGGGTAAGTCAGTGTTGTTCCACTCAATGTTAATGGCTTCAAGCAGTTCATGAGTAGTTGAAAAATGTCTCCCAGTTCATTTAAGTTTAATGTGAGACCAAATATTCACTATAGGGTTTAAATCTGGACTCTGACCAGGCCAAAACATGAGCCTGATGGACTTGTTCTCAAGACACTTCTTGGTTGTCTTTGCAATTTTGGCAAGAGCATTGTCTTGTTGAAAAATAACATCTGATCATTCCTCTTTAGATAACAACTTTTCAATTTTGAGAAGCAAGCCATTCTGCAATATTCTCCTGTACTCCAAAGCATTAAATGACTTTTCACAGTGAAGCTGCTCACCAATACTAGCAGCGGTTAATAATTGGACCAATAATTTGTGGTTAAGACAATTAAAAGCTTAGTGCTTACTGAAGCTTGCTGGATATTTGTTGCCAGTACTGTTGATTTTACGTTACATTTTTTACAGTGTAGCAACTGTGACAGCTGCCGTTGATGAGTGACAGTAACATTTGTACTGGACTTTTTTGACTGAAAACAAAAAAAGGGTTCACAACCTGTCTAAATATGTTCACCATGGTCCATTTCTGAATATTATAAAGAGTATAAACTACATATAATTGCATTTTAGTAAGATATGTCATTAGATTAGGTATCATTAGATATTTCATATCCAATACTTGTGTTTAAAAGTGTAATTCGTCATTTCTCTCTCTAGAATATTCCTGTCCTCACTGGTGCGTAATGAACTCTGGGATAGGCAAGGCTGCGAAGGATCCATCTGTTGTATCCTTCATTTCACGGTAAACGAAGGACGCATTTGGAGGAGCCTCCGAATTGGGACAGCCTTTGCTGCGCCGCAGTGAAATGTTGAAATAACGCATTTCAAACGACAGAGGTGCAAACGGTTTCAGGAAACTAGTTAGACTGTCAGGGATATTCGGTCATTTGCTCGTTTAGTTTCATTTTCATGGACTTTAAGTTTGCTTCTCATTATTTCCTGTTGTCTCTGTTCATGTTTCCCGCCATCATTAGTGGCTATGGATTTTCATTTGATTATCCCACCTGTTAGTCTTTTAGCTCATTATCTGTGTATATTTAAGTTCCTCGTTTCTCTGCCTTGATTGTCTGTTATTGGTTTTGTTAGTGAAACTAGAACACACTGTGACGCTACCTGTGAACTATCTGAGATTGTTTTATTAAAATACCTTTATTTTTGAAATCTTCTTCATCTCTTCATCATCTGTGGACTTTATACACAGATAATTGTGACATTGACCAGCTAGTTAGTTTCAATGGTGCATCATACAATGGTTAAGCAGTGAGTTGCATAGTTGTATGGGAAAAGCACCCCAGTTTAGTTGAATCACAAGTAGGCTTACGGAAAGGAATTGATAAAGAAAGGAAAATTGTCCTTTTTGTAAAAAGAAATTGGAATAATCTACATTTAACTCTGTTTCATACAACAACATTTAACTGCTTTAAAAGGCAAAAAAGAACAGGGTCCCACTTTCTATTAGGTGTCTTTAACTACTATGTACTAACATTTAAATTAATCATTTGAAACAATAAACTTATCGTGTACATACATGTTTTACATTGTACTTTTTTTTAAAAAATATACCCATACCACCAAACTTGTCCCTGACCTTATCCGTATCCCACCTCACAATGCAATATGAACACAAGTTGCCCTATTTTAACGATCTGAAACGCAAGTATCAAACGCGAAACGTAAGTAACTTTGTGGGCGGATTTCGATGCATTTCGACGCAAATCTAAAATGTGTTGGTCTGAAGTTGCTACTTACTCATAGGTGTGGTTTGGGCGTAATGTGAAGTAAACCAATCAGAGCGACATCTCACATTCCCTGTAAAAGCAGGCGTGTTTGTTCCATGGCGGTTTGCTATTATAACGGCGGATTTACCAGATGCACGCCAGGAGCAGTTCACAGCCGAGGAGACCGACGTTCTTGTCAGGGCCGTAAAACACAGAGAAGTGACATTGTATGGGGATGGAGAAACACACCCAAATAAGCTTCGGTTAAACAGGCGTATAATAATTTGGGTAAATGTGTTAGCTAGATTTATGCCTATTTTTTCACATCTTCATGGACACAACAATGATTTCCCTCGTGTGGAATATTTTTCCTTGTAATAATGTATGGTTTGCAAAAATGTCAACTGTGTAGATGAAATAAGCCAAGTGTATGCGCGTTGTGCCGCCCCCGGGAGCGCAAGTTCATTCCCTAATGTACCGACGTGTGTCTGTCGAGGGAAAAGTCAGCTGTGCGTCGGGTGCAAAATAGGAATGATACATGCGTTAGTGTACAAAGTCAGTTGTGCTTGGTGCAAGAAAGGGCCCAAGAAGTACATTGTACTTATTTTTTTATGTAAGTACATAGTAGTTAAGGACACCTAATATAAAGTGTGACCAAAAGTAGTCAAAACTTTTACGTTGTTTTGTATTTATTTAATTATTTAATTACTTTTATTCATTTTTTGGAGGCTGACATTTATGGTCACTACGAAATGTCATTTTTTGGAAAAGAGATGTTTGAAGCATCTTTTTTTTTTTAATCCAAAATTAAGTTTTAGCAGAGCAAGTCCTTTAAAGGAGACATATCATGCTTTTAAATGGTTCCTTTTTACATATAAATCATACATTTGTAGTCTATATAAAGCGGAACTGCAATGCTTCATTATTATAGCTCCACAGGACCCTTTTCTGATGTGCGTCTGAGAGCAACTCGTTTTGGTGCGGTCTCTTTAAATACAATTGAGACACTTCATACCCCGCCCCCTCTCCAGGTTGCAGAGGTGACACTCGGTTCAACTCCACCCCGTTCGGCCATTTTTGTAGTTTGGTAGCAGAGATACGATTATCTAGCGGCACAGAAACTTTTTATTCACACGTTATTAACAAAATGTCAACAACGGAAGACTTGTCCAGCCAGCCTTACATGTTCGAGCCAGAGTCGGAGCAGGAGCGAGATGAAAATGAAGACGACGAACCTGTAGAACAACGTCTTCATATGGATGTATCGCACTGGTGTGTACTGTATTTAAACATGAAACTTTGGTCTTCCGACCTTTTACCACCGTGTCGATTTATTTTGATTAATATGTGCGAGGGAGAGAGAGCAAGACAGCGTCTAGTTTGGAGACGGTGAAGTCTTGTTTACACTTTCGCCTGGCTCTGAAGAGAGAGAGAGAGAGAGAGAGTGAGCGCGCGCGCGACCGGGTCTCTCTCTCTGCTCGTTCTTTCAGTTAAACATGTGCCCTTGTCACAAGCGCGGCAGTTTATCTACATTAGACGGTGTAATGAAGCGTGTGGGTTACTACATCCAACAACCGAACATTTTAACTTAACCTAACTTCTGCATCCTTTAGCTTGGACTACACAATTGCAGCGAGAAATAAAAATGGCGGATTGCTCGAAGTGTTGGGCCGGAAGTCAATGTCCTTATTTGGCAGTTCCGCTGCAAATACTGTGACGTAATAGTTCAAAAAACGTCATAGATAACAGAAAAATCGGAAACAGGATGAAAAATATGACCAAAACAGAATATAAAGATATCAACGAAGCACCTGAAGAGAATAATTTCATATTTTCTGTACTTCTAAACACTCCAAATATACAACAAAATGCATTTAAGGGCTAAAAAAGTGCATTTGGCATGATATGTCCCCTTTAAAATGCTTTCCCAGTAAATTCCTATGTCACACTGATCTAAGAGCCGATTAAAACAATGGGTTTCAAAATGGTTTGTAATACAATCTTGTTAGAATGCTTTTAAGCAGGACCCACACTGACACTGAAGCATGGTACTGTACGCCTTAGCTGTGGCATTACGACTAATGACTTCTCTCAGAATAAATCATGAGATGGACTCATTCATTACTTTGCACTTGTTCAAGATTACTGTACTGAGAAAATGTATATTTCGCTCTCTCAAATATTGGGTCTCATTCACTAACCAGTGTAAGCACGCGTTTGTGTATGATATTTGCGTATGGATGTTTTCACAATCTCCAATAACTTCAATAAAAATTGGTCAATAAAACTTCAATAAAAACAAAAAAAACTGCAAGTAACACAATTAATTAAAAGTGAATTTTCAAGTCGAAAGACTGAAATTGTTTTTTTCTTCTAGAAACCTAAAATTCGAAAAATCATTTTTACAGTGTACAATTTATTCAAAATTGATGAAAAATCAACAAACAAAAACCACATACTAAAACCATACACTTTAAGATTTTTTATTTAATATTAATCTTAATCTTAATTAATCTTAAATAGATTGCAAGTGGTCGCTCATTTATGATACTCAAAATACAAGAGTACAACAAGGTTAAGAACAAATTCATGTCCATTATAATTCAATGAACACAAAGAGTACAATATTGTTAGCTTAACAAACAGTGTTATATTTTCAGTTTTCATATTCAGGTTTAATTTTTAGTTTGTCATTAAATATGTTTTTTTAATAAATATTGCTATTCCAATTAATAATTGTAATGCTTCAATCTATTTGTTTATTGCCAAGGTAAACTTTCTAATTTTCATTTAGTTTAAGTTTTTCAACTAATGGTTATATTTTATTCTGTTTCAGCTTCATTTAAATTAACTTAAATATTTTTTATAGTTTTTTTATTTTTAGTTAACTATAATAACCCAGTTAAAAGCAACTAGCAACTTTTGAAATAAATGAGTCTCCACTGTAAATCAGTCATTGGATTTTTTTCTGTGTAGACAGCAAGGCAGCTCACTATAGGTTTGAAAAACAGCTCCTGTCTTTTAAAAATAAAAAACTTGACATAACATCTCTTCAGACGATAAAACCCTGTTTGTAGTTCCCTGTCCTGTTTGCACATCTTGTCTTGAAGTGTTCTGGGCCTATAAGTCTCACAAATGTTTGACATGCATGTGGGTGAGCAAGGTGAGCCACGCCAGACTACTGCTCCATGCAATTTGAGCATGTTTTGATATATTATCAGCCATCATCTGGTTACAATCACACTCCCCTGCGGTAAAGTGGTGAGTGCTTCTCTTCAACAAGTGTCTTATAATTTACAGTGAGGAAAATAAGTATTTGAACACCCTGCTATTTTGCAAGTTCTCCCACTTAGAAATCATGGAGGGGTCTGAAATTGTCATCGTAGGTGCATGTCCACTGTGAGAGACATAATCTAAAAAAAAAAAATCCAGAAATCACAATGTATGATTTTTTAACTATTTATTTGTATGATACAGCTGCAAATAAGTATTTGAACACCTGAGAAAATCAATGTTAATATTTGGTACAGTAGCCTTTGTTTGCAATTACAGAGGTCAAACGTTTCCTGTAGTTTTTCACCAGGTTTGCACACACTGCAGGAGGGATTTTGGCCCACTCCTCCACACAGATCTTCTCTAGATCAGTCAGGTTTCTGGGCTGTCACTGAGAAACACAGAGTTTGAGCTCCCTCCAAAGATTCTCTATTGGGTTTAGGTCTGGAGACTGGCTAGGCCACGCCAGAACCTTGATATGATTCTTACAGAGCCACTCCTTGGTTATCCTGGCTGTGTGCTTCGGGTCATTGTCATGTTGGAAGACCCAGCCTCGACCCATCTTCAATGCTCTAACTGAGGGAAGGAGGTTGTTCCCCAAAATCTTGCAATACATGGCCCCGGTCATCCTCTCCTTAATACAGTGCAGTCGCCCTGTCCCATGTGCAGAAAAACACCCCCAAAGCATGATGCTACCACCCCCATGCTTCACAGTAGGGATGGTGTTCTTGGGATGGTACTCATCATTCTTCTTCCTCCAAACACGTTTAGTGGAATTATGACCAAAAAGTTCTATTTTGGTCTCATCTGACCACATGACTTTCTCCCATGACTCCTCTGGATCATCCAAATGGTCATTGGCAAACTTAAGACGGGCCTTGACATGTGCTGGTTTAAGCAGGGGAACCTTCCGTGCCATGCATGATTTCAAACCATGACGTCTTAGTGTATTACCAACAGTAACCTTGGAAACGGTGGTCCCAGCTCTTTTCAGGTCATTGACCAGCTCCTCCCGTGTAGTTCTGGGCTGATTTCTCACCTTTCTTAGGATCATTGAGACCCCACGAGGTGAGATCTTGCATGGAGCCCCAGTCCGAGGGAGATTGACAGTCATGTTTAGCTTCTTCCATTTTCTAATGATTGCTCCAACAGTGGACCTTTTTTCACCAAGCTGCTTGGCAATTTCCCCGTAGCCCTTTCCAGCCTTGTGGAGGTGTACAATTTTGTCTCTAGTGTCTTTGGACAGCTCTTTGGTCTTGGCCATGTTAGTAGTTGGATTCTTACTGATTGTATGGGGTGGACAGGTGTCTTTATGCAGCTAACGACCTCAAACAGGTGCATCCAATTTAGGATAATAAATGGAGTGGAGGTGGACATTTTAAAGGCAGACTAACAGGTCTTTGAGGGTCAGAATTCTAGCTGATAGACAGGTGTTCAAATACTTATTTGCAGCTGTATCATACAAATAAATAGTTAAAAAATCATTTGTTGTAATTTCTGGATTTCTTTTTTAGATTATGTCTCTCACAGTGGACATGCACCTACGATGACAATTTCAGACCCCTCCATGATTTCCAAGTGGGAGAACTTGCAAAATAGCAGGGTGTTCAAATACTTATTTTCCTCACTGTACCTCCATCTGTGTGGCACAAAAGTTCAAAATCAGAACTTAAAACTTCCTTGTAAGTACAAAGATAACCTTTATTGAAATGGCTCACTCTGTAGTTCTGCAGCTTTCCAGTGTTAGAAAACCAAATTCATTGACATCAATTTTAATGGCTATTCTGTGCTCTGAAACTTGGCCCGACCAGTCATGGTGAGAAGGAGGATATTAAAAGAGGAATTCACCGCTGGCAAAATGGGCTTTTTATAAAACTTCTATGCAGTAGAAATAAAATTGGTGCGGACTAGTGACTAGTCATGAAAAAGGAAAAAGGGCTGTGTTCCCTTTTGCCAAAAACCTCAACGCACATAATTCACTTTTGATTATGCCGCCGCCACTCTGTTAATCCAACTGTGCATGTGTGGAAATGCAAAAATTTTGGATCTGTACTGTAGTTTAAACAAAAGTCCTGGAGCTGTCAAAAGTCTGCCTGATGACACAAAATAACACTTTTGCTGACAAATAAATGGGGATATCTGGGTGCAGGTAGCATGGAATTGCAAGAGTACACATTGTTCATTTACATATACTACCGACATTGTAACAATACAAACCTGGTTAAAAATCAGTGAACTTATCCTTTAATAAACCCTAGAAGAACCAACAATTAGAATAAAATGTATAGGAAAATCTGCAACCCATTTAATACTGCTATCCATTTGATTTGAAAACAAGCTCAGGCGGAAATCCACAATATGAGGACGTGATAGCTCACAAAGATGGCAGCATCCAGAGACATTAGTTGTGTCCCAAATGACGCACCATACTCTGTGCACTTAAACTATGTAAGTATGTACGCCACCTTTGTAATGGGGCAAACAAAGATGATGGTGAAGAGAACAAGTGCAATTTATTTACAACGAACCAGAATCCAAAACAAAACATAAACTCAATCCTGACATAAAACAAAACATAAACTATGAACTTGACAATAAACAATGGCCTGGGACATGGGAACAGCATAACGTTCTTCAATACATGACAAACATAAGGGCTTAAATACAAGACTATGGGGATCACATGATAAAAACAACCAATGAACAGACAGTACTAATGAAACAAAGGAAGCAATGAAAACAAGACACATACAAAGGAGCCAATTAGAACATCACACATGAAACAAGTCAAAATCAATACATAGACACCCCAAAGGGTGGCTAACAGGACACAAAAATTCCAGGAGGGAAGAGGAGTGGAAGCGGTCTAGGGGTCATGATGGAGGCCCAGACCCATAAAGGGAAACTCAACCTGGATCATAACATGGTGGAGGACATGGGCCGTGAGGCAGAAACAGACCTAGAGATCAAGGCAGAGCTGGCAGTTTAGAGAGCCAAGGCTGAGCAGTCAAGGTTGGGCCTAGCAGGGATCCATGGAAGAGTTGGCACAGCAGGTGCCCAGGGCGGAGCGGACAGAGCAGGTGGCCACTACAACTAAGCAGGCAGAGCAGAAGACCACCATGGCTGACCAGGAGACCACCACAGCTGAGCAGGCAGAGCTGGAACAGAGAGCATAAAGAGTTTATTGATGGCCTTAATGGCTGTGACAGGGAGCTTAGAGAGTCCAAAAGTGGCATCCATAGGCATAACAGGGAGCACAGAATCTTCACAGACAGCCTCCCTAGCCGAGACATGGAGCACAGAGTGTTCCAAAAGGGCAGAAATGGCCTCCTTGGCTGGGGTAGGGCAGGCAAAGAGTTACTAGATGGCCTCCTTGGCTGGGACAGGGCAGGCAAAGAGTTACTAGACGACCTCATTAGCTGGGATAGGGCAGGCAGAGAGTTCTTAGATGGCCTCCTTGGCTGGGATAGGGCAGGCAAAGAGTTACTAGATGGCCTCCTTGGCTGGGATAGGGAATTCAGAGTTCCTAGATGACCTCATTAGCTGGGATAGGGCAGACAGAGAGTTACTAGATGACCTCCTTGGCTGGGACAGGGCAGGCAGAGAGTTACTAGATGACCTCCTTGGCTGGGACAGGGCAGGCAGAGAGTTACTAGATGACCTCATTAGCTGGGACAGGGCAGGCAGAGAGTTACTAGATGACCTCCTTGGCTGGGACAGGGCAGGCAGAGAGTTACTAGATGACCTCATTAGCTGGGACAGGGCAGGCAGAGAGTTACTAGATGACCTCCTTGGCTGGGATAGGGCAGACAGAGAGTTCTTAGATGATCTCCTTGGCTGGGATAGGGCAGACAAAGAGTTTCCAGATGACCTCTTTGGCTGGGATAGGGCAGGCAAAGAGGTCCTAGATGGCCTCCTTGGCTGGGATAGGGCAGGCAAAGAATTACTAGATGGCCTCCTTGGCTGGGATAGGGCAGGCAGAGAGTTACTAGATGACCTCATTAGCTGGGATAGGGCAGGCAAAGAGTTACTACATTACCTCCTTGGCTGGGATAGGGCAGACAGAGAGTTCCTGGATGATCTCCTTGGTTGGGATAGGGCAGACAAAGAGTTACTAGATGACCTCCTTGGCTGGGATAGGGCAGACAAAGAGTTCCCAGATGACCTCTTTGGCTGGGATAGGGCAGGAAAATAGTTACTAGATGGCCTTGATGACCACCTGCTCGCTGCTCGCACACACTTCTGTGGGGGATTCATCACACTAGAGATCTGTCCAGACTCTGATCCCGTAACCAAGGAGATCTGTGGTTCGCATCCGCCGGAAATTGGGATGTATAAAAAAATCTTCAGGGGATTGTTGAGCGGCCGTGACTAGGCTCTAATGACAGAACTAATGAAACATGAAACAAAGGAACCAATGAAAACAAGACACATACAAAGGAACCACATGACAAGATCTCATGAGGGGAACAGGGAATCACAGGACATGAAACATGACTATGACTACATTTCAAAATAAGAAACATGAAAACATGAATGTGAACCAAAAAACACAGACGTGACAACCAGCCAGTGTATAAATGTTGTTTTATCCACATCAGAGTCAGATAGCACCTCTCTTTTGGCTACTTAAGGAAAGCAGCACAACTGACTTTTTAACAACACTTTGTATTTTATGGGAAAAAACAAGCTCAACTAAATGAACTATCATTATTTATAACAAAACTTCACTGAAGCTTTCTCACTGCAATATCTTCTAACCCAATTTCATACTTTTGAATTATGACCCGAAGTGAAAACATCCATTATTAATGCCTTTACTATCACTATTCCAGAATATTAAGAATATTACTGCATCAATTCAGTCTTTCGTGTATTTTCATGTATCTTTCAGATAAATTTGAACCATCAGTATTGGATGCCACAAAGATAAACTGCATCTCATCTCTGTGTTTGTTAGAAGCACATTTTGTGAATAAGAGGCTGTTTTCTGTAGTCTTTAACACTCTAGGCTGAGATTTAAATGGTTATATAATACATATCTCATTAAAATCTAAAACTCTTTGGTTGTGTTGACAAATGAATATCTTGTCAAATGGCTGATTGACTGATTCCCCCAACCACCCGCAAACAAAAACGTCTTGGTTCTGCAAGCTAAATGACACATTTTGGCTTCAAATGGCAAAATTCACCAAAAAGCGATAACTTTTTGGGCACTGTTCATTTTTTTTACCCACAATAATGGTGAAACTTAACTGTCAAATATAAAAATATTGAAAGTTGCATTTAAAATCTATTTGACTCAAAAATCTGATGGGACATGTGCGGGTTTGAATGAGCATGACACCTCTGCATGGCTGGGTGTACATTAAAGGGGTCCTATTATGCCCTTTTAGCAAGTCTTGATTTTGTTTTTGGGGTGTACTAGAATATCCTTTTAATGCTTGATTGTTCAAAAAAACACATTACTTTTCATATATTTTACATTATTACAGCTACTCTCTCCCCAGTTTGTCCCGAACACGTTGTTTAGTTCCAGTTTCTATGAAGCCCCTCCTTCCGAAATACGAAATGGGCTGTGATTGGTTAGCTGGCACAGTGTGTTGTGATTGACAGCACTTAGCGTGTGTTCGGGAAATGTCCTGCCCCTCCATAACCGCAAACTCTGTTCTAGTGTAATTATAAAGGATGGCGGCAATTTCAAACCCGATTCAGACCCTGACAATGTTAACAAACAAGAGGAGCATCCAGAACGGATTTCACAGGACGTTTCAGAGTTCTTGTACATTATAGGTATGATTTTATCCACCATTTAATCATGATATTTGTCGGAGAACTATGGTTATACAAGCAGTAATCAATCTCAAAAACATGGTTAATTTTCCTAAGGGGCGGTGAACATAAAGTTGTGATCCATAGACATATTCACAAGTTGTGATCCATACACAACAGATTGTCCCAACAAATTGGAAACTGCTTCATTTTAGGAGAAGCTTTTGACTGTAAAATTTGCAGAGCACAGATAAACATCGGGATTATAATGTTCAAGAACAGTGTTTAAAATACATTTGACCCATTATAAGTTTGTCAGCCTTAGGAAGGTCAAACAAATGAGTTGTGGAAATAACAGCGTCTCTTTGGCATAGCAGCAGATCTGCGTATCCCGTGGGCGGAGATTATTTAAATGAGGAACATTATGGGCCCTATTTTAACGTTCTGAAACGCAAGTGTCAAAGCGCAAAGCGCAAGTAACTTTGTGGGCGGGTCTTGGCACTGTTGCTATTTTCCCGGCGGGATAAATGACTCTTGCGCCTGGCGCAAATCAAAAAGGGGTTGGTCTGAAGTAGCTTCGTTATTCATAGGTGTGGTTTGGGCGTAACGTGAAATAAACCAATCAGAGCGACATCTCACATTCCCTTTAAGAGCAGGCGCACTTGTTCTAAAGCGGATTCCTATTATAACGGCGGATTTGCCAGGCGCACGACAGGAGCGGTTCAAGGCCGAGGAGACCGACGTTCCCGTCAGGGACGTTGGGGATGGAGAAACACACCCAAATTAACTTCGGTTAAACAGGCGTATGATAATTTGGGTAAATGTGTAAGCTAGATGTATGCTTTTATAATAAACTGTCTATCTATCTATCTATCTATCTATCTATCTATCTGTCTATATATCTATTTATCTTTCGTAATAATGTATGATTTGCAAAAATGATAACTGCTGTCTGTGTGTAGATGAGAGAATCAAAGTGTATGCGCGTTGTGCACACGCTACATTGATTAAGGCCAAGCATGCGCCCTTAAAATAGCATTATGAATAACATGCGCAACGCGCCACTGACTTTAAACTGTTTTTTTTCGGTTAGTGGCGCAATTGTTTTCTAAACCTGTAAAATAGCATGAGGGAACGTTTGCGCCGGAACACGCCTCATCTTTGCGCTGAACCGCCCCGGGGAGCGCAAGTGTATTTCTTAGTTAACCGACGTGCTTCTGTGGAGGGAAAAGTCCGCTTTGCGCGGGTGCAAAATAGGAATGATACATGCGTCCGTGTACAAAGTCAATTGCGCTGGGTGCAAGATATGGCCCTATGACTTCATAAGATCTGGAAAAAAAATGTGTTGTAGTCCAAACCGTTCGTGAGCCGTTCGTTGTACTTTAGTTCTTGAAAAGTGAATTTTGTTAAATAAAATATCTCCCATTGGAGTGGACTTTGAGCTTTGTAACCTTGCAGAACTTTTTTATGCTCAAACAGCAACATTACACTCTAACTAAAGTTGAAAAAAGTGAAAAGCATAATAGGACCCCTTTAACCGTTTTTAATGCATAATTAGTAGGCAAAAAAAAGCATTCAATGGAAAATATCTCTTCAGGGAGGGTGGAAAGTCTTAGTAATGACTGGCACAAAAACTTTAGGGGGAAAAAAATTTAATGAGAAATACAGACTTATATGACTCCATTAAAGCTTATACACGGCCAATGTAATTTGTGATAACAGAGACAAGCCCATCCGAAGCTTGCTATAATTAAACAGTACATGTTGGCATGTAACAGGAAATGCAATATTGCTAAAGTGCCGTGAAACCTGAGTGGGCAGTCTAGATAGCAGATGTGTGGCGCTCAACTGTAACATTTACCTTCATCACGCCGCTGATAGAGCCAATTACTTGTTCTCTTGTTACGCTGGCTTTCTGAGTGGGGGGCATTTCTGATAAGAGCTTATTGATATGTTTACTTATAGTGAGTGATTTGACTCAAATTTAAATACATGAGTTCATTTTTTTATCCAAAAAAGACAAGAAAACTCAATAAAAGCATAAATCCATACGAATCTCGCAACATTTCTAAATCTTCTGAAGTCATGAGTGGAGAACAGACCCAAATTTAAGTCATTATTCACTGATCGTCTTCCCCTCTTTCAAAGGTCTCAGATAACGCAATGAAAAATGAAAAATTGTGCGACATCATTTTTGGCCTGGCTGTTATACAAAGGAATTATGAACTGATGCATAAACAATGGAATATTAAATAACTGATCATGTTGTAGTCCATTTTTTCTTGAGCTTTTTGTTTTTTTCTATGCATATTTTTATTGTTATTTTTTTTTTTGCATGTAAAATAAAACCTCTAGGTAAATTTATTAATTAAATACTTTAGCCAAGTTTAGTGTTTTGTTCTTCCCTCATTTTTAAAATATATATATAAAAAATTGTAAAGTGAAAAAAAAAAAAAAACTTGGCTGTGTTTCCCAAAAGTTTTGTGAGCCCAAGTTTATCTTGAAGACTATTGCCACCAATGTTCTCTGTGATCAACTTAGCTCACAATGATTTTGAGAAACGCAGCCCTGATTGTTCTAAATGTGGCCTGTCATCCCTGTTCATTCATCTCCACTATTCTCCATTGTGCGGATTTGCTCTATACCTGCAGCAGTTCACTGTGTTAAATGGATACGGACCATTTTACACAAAGACGAGAGAAACAAAACCTTCCATTGGCAAATGTGGCAGGTGAATGGTCTAATTAGGGAATGCGGCAGAAAGGAAGAGAGAGAAAAGTGAGAGATACAGAAGCAGCCATAAATTACAGAAGAATGGAGAGTGGAGAAAGCCACATCTGGTGTGTTAAATGAGATTACATGTTAACTGAACAACATTTAACAACTGAATGCACTCCTGACAAGAAAACTTGACTAATAGAATTGACAAAAACACAACAAAATTACTGAAACTTTAACTAAAATTTAAATGAAAACCAAAAATGTAAAATATAAATAAAAATAATAAATACTATAGTAGTATCTCAATAATACTAAAATAACACTGGTTGTGGCAACTGCATTGACATTAAATCTGTTATTAATGCAGTGATGTAGTAAGTGTATATGTAACACTAATAATTTATTAAAAGGTATGAAACGGAAGTTGCAATAGTCTTTTCTTCTCTATCGTGACGTATATTCGAGTAAAACGGCTTCTGGAATGAGGAAAAAATGTAGGGCGGGACCAGATTTTGTCCTCTGGATTTGATTGGATTGTAGGAAGTTGGGTGTTGCTAACTAAATAAAGGCAGATCTGAACGCCAGTTTGCAGTGAGTTGTGGAGGATGTTTAGTCCCTCTCTCCGAGACACACGTCATGAAGAGAACAGATATCGTTTGAGGGGAGGATAACGTGTTTGATTAAAGATTACCATGCGAATTAGCCTATAAAAAATAATGATGCACTGATAAATCATTTATAATATATAAAGAATTGTCAATTTTGATTTCATGATGACTTTAAGAAACATTTCAGGTGTTTCACTTTCAATGTTCATTCATTCATGACTTTAAATTTGTTGGCCACAGAACCCACGTACAGGCACAAATGCATAAACATTGGGAGAATACGACCCCACGGCCACATCCGCTCGGTCTTATTTGATTTCATGCGGAGCTCTCATGAAATAATCAAATGAGTGAGATATTGCTGCTGTGTCCTCAGGCTCTGTGTTCTACACACAAAACAACACTCATTTATTTCTATAAGAGAAAGAGGAGGGACAATAGAGATAATTCAGTGGTGAACTATGAGGATGCACTCATTTTTCTGAAGATATTAAATCACACACAGCCGCTCGCAGAAAGCATTCGGGCCCTTAACCATTTCTCTCATTTACTGAATTACAGATCTGCAAGTGAAACGCTGTGTTCGTGATGTTCGTGTTTCGAAGCAATAAAGAGACTCAACATTTATTTGTATCTTTATTTTCGTATAAAATTTCTCTTTTCTTTTATAACCTCAAACAACTGAAAAACATTGTTGTCATGAGTGCCATTCATTTAATGTTTTGTAGTTTAAGAAACTGCGGAAATTAAAATGTATGTTTATTGCATTTTCTGGCTTTGCAAGCTGTTCAAGTGTGTTTTGCTCAAGGTTGTTTGAATGGATCGTTGAGATATAATGTGTTTGAGAGTCTTAAGAGATGGTGTTTGATTGTGTTATTACTCTCATTTCTTGTCTGCAGTGGTCTTGGAATGGGCAGAAAGCCACAAGGCAGGAGCACTTGACTGCTTTAAATTGGGCTATTTATCTTGGCCGCGTGGTGGCAAACGGATTGGCTCCTGCCTTACTGTCCATCTATCATTACGACTTCCCTCGGTGGAGGTCAAAACTGCAATTCTATTGAGCCCTTGAGTTTTGAAGAGAGCAAGATCTTTTTGGAAATTAAGATGCACTATAGTGTATATACTACAGGCTCCCTGTCTTATGGAAAAGACTACATTACTACATAAGAGTACATTTCAAGAAAGTTATTTACTAGGGATGTCAATTAAACACATTAAAGTGATCATGGCTCATATATAAAGGGATAAAGGGATCATATATATATATATATATATGTGTGTGTGTGTGTGTGTGTGTGTGTGTGTGTGTGTGTGTGTGTGTGTGTGTGTGTGTGTGTGTGTGTGTGTGTGTGTGTGTGTGTGTGTGAAAAATAATAATAATTCAACCCTCATCTCTGAGCCTCTGTCTGAAATGATCAGTTTTTTGAGGTTTGTCAGTAAACGGCCACTGTTATGATTGGCTTATGCCATTGCATAATAAACAGTATCAACGCTTACTCGCTATTGCATGCGAGTAAGTGTTTTGAAAACATTATCCATATAAAACCATCATTTACAAACAAAGCATTATGAAATAATTTACTTGTGATGTAGCTGCTGTCAGATTCAATACAGTTGCTGCTTCATCTTTCAACCAAATTTTGTTGTTGTTGCAAACTCTCCATTACACTGTGCCTCATTTACAAAACAATCTGCGGTCAAATGCTCCGAACAAACATTTAATCCTCTGAAGCGATCCAGGACGCCATTAAAAACAAACCATCCACTTGTTCCTGACACTGGGGTTCTCCTGAAATCTGCACAGAGACGAGCTGTTAAACGAGCTGTTTAAACTGGACATGTCAAAGAAAACGTTCCTTTACGCTCCTATTTATTCTTCCATTTGTCCTCTTGCTGGCAGACTCAAGTGTGTGGAGTAAAATAAATGGGCATGTGTATACTGTATCCAGTGTAGACAGCATCAGTAATTATAATGGGTTGTGTTTGCTTTTGACATACAATGCGACGCTCGCATCCGCTGTAGGCAAATGTCAGCAGTTAAACGACTTAACGCCAGTGGGCTATGCTGCGATGATGTATAACAATATATTGTAAAATGTAATGTATTCCTGTGAGCAAAGCTGAATTTTCAGCATCATTACTCCAGTCTTCAGTGTCACATGATCCTTCAGAAATCATTCTAATATGCTGATTTGATGCTCAAGATACATTTCTTATTATTATCAATTTTGAAAACAGTTGTGCTGCTTTATTTTTGTGGAAACTATGATACATTTTTTCAGGATTCTTTGATGAATGGAAAGTTCAAAAGAGAAGCATTTATTTGAACTTGAAATATTTTGTTACATTATAAATGTCTTAACTGCCACTTTTGATTTAGTACTTGTTGAATAAATGTATTCATTTCTTTCTTGTTTTTATCTTACTGACCCCAAATCTTTGAATGACAGTGTATTTTGAAAAGGGACTGAAACTGATTTTGAGTCAGTAAAGCCATTAACCACTTAGCTCTCCCACTCTGACTCTCTGATTCTCCAAATGTAAATGTTCATTGCAGAATTCATCAAATGTAAATGAGGCTGGAAATCGACTAAAAAATGGCTAAAACATTGGTCAGATCAGTTTGATTGCAAAATGAACTATAGGCTTGTGACTGTTTTCAGTGAATATTAAGACTGTACATATGATTTATTGACTTTTAAATGCAATGGATATGTACACTGAAAAAAATTATAAATGCAACACTTTTGTTTTTGCCCCCATTTTTCATGAGCTGAACTCAAAGATCTAAGACTTTTTCTGTACACAAAAGGTCTATTTCTCTCAAATATTGTTCACAAATCTGTCTAAATCTGTGTTAATGAGCAGAGATTTTGCCGAGATAATCCATCCACCTCACAGGTGTGGCATATCAAGATGCTGATTAGACAGTATGATTATTGCACAGGTGTGCCTTAGGCTGGCCACAATAAAAGGCCACTCTAAAATGTGCCGTTTTATCACACAGCACAATGCCAAAGATGTCGCAAGTTTTGAGGGAGCGTGCAGTTGGCATGCTGACTGCAGGAATGTCCACCAGAGCTGTTGCCCGTGAATTGAATGTTCATTTCTCAACCATAAGCCGTCTCCAAAGGCGTTTCAGAGAATTTGGCAGTACATCCAACCGGCCTCACAACCACAGACCACATGTAACCACACCAGCCCAGGACCTCCACATCCAGCATCTTCACCTCCAAGATCGTCTGAGACCAGCCACCCGGACAGCTGCTGCAACAATCGGTTTGCATAACAAAAATAGTTTCTGCACAAACTATCAGAAACCGTCTCAGGGAAGCTCATCTGCATGCTCGTCGTCCTCATCAGAGTCTCGACCTGACTGCAGTTCGTCGTCGTAACCAACTTGAGTGGGCAAATGCTCACATTCGATGGCATCTGGCACTTTGGAGAGGTGTTCTCTTCACGGATGAATCCCGGTATTCACTGTACAGGGCAGATGGCAGACAGTGTGTATGGCGTCGTGTGGGTGAGCGGTTTGCTGATGTCAATGTTGTGGATCGAGTGGCCCATGGTGGCGGTGGGGTTATGGTATGGGCAGTTGTATGTTATGGACAATGAACACAGGTGCATTTTATTGATGGCATTTTGAATGCACAGAGATACCGTGACGAGATCCTGAGGCCCATTGTTGTGCCATTCATCCACGACCATCACCTCATGTTGCAGCATGATAATGCACGGCCCCATGTTACAAGGATCTGTACACAATTCCTGGAAGCTGAAAACATCCCAGTTCTTGCATGGCCAGCATACTCACCGGACATGTCATCCATTGAGCATGTTTGGGATGCTCTGGATCGGCGTATACGACAGCGTGTTCCAGGTCCTGCCAATATCCAGCAACTTCGCACAGCCATTGAAGAGGAGTGGGCCAACATTCCACAGGCCACAATCAACAACCTGATCAACTCTATGTGAAGGAGGTGTGTTGCACTGCGTGAGGCAAATGGTGGTCACACCTGATACTGACTGGTTTTCGGAACAAAAGTGTTGTGTTTATAATTTTGTTAAGTGTATATTCGATGCATGAAATTATTTGTCTTCAGTCTCTATCTATATGATTTTTTAGAATGTATGTGATTAATTCAATACAATCATTTAAATTAATTAATCTGAATATTATATATTATATATTTTGATCCTGAGTTATGTCCTCAGGAATCATTTTAAAAGCTTAGCTAACTCTTTAAGATCTTATATGATTTTAAAGCCTACTCTTGCTCTCACATTCTTTTTAATCAAGTTTATTTGTTTTCTTTTTTTAATAAAATTCACACAGAGACTGTGGGTCTGCAGGTGGAAATTCATTTGAATTAAGGACACTATTGGACAGGAATGTTTTATTTGCTACAACAATCTTAACAGCTATAAACATGAATATTACTGCCACATTATCAAGGTTGCATTTCAATGCAAAATAAACTCTCTATGTGAGACAGTATGTGCTGCTCACTGCTCTGTCCTTCAGAGGTAGGGTATAGAAATGATCACTTTCAAATGCAGTTTGCCTAAGGACTAATTCTAATGATAGCGAATGGGGTCGAACTCAGATTCTGTTCAGAGCTCAGTTTGAAGGACTCTTATAACCCGTAATGTACTAATCACTCTTTCTGCAGGACTCTTTTTACACTACTTCAGGGCTAAACGTTTGATGTTTCTTCTTTGACAGCTCTTTCATTTTCTTTGTTAGCTGTTTTCTCTGGATGCATGCCATGGCAGACACCCGAAAGGCCTTTTAGAGACAGTTCATGAAAAATATGAAGCACCCGATCCAAAAAGTTCTGCAAAGTTGATTCGTATTTATTTGCAAAAGTAAGTGTTAAGTTCTCACTATGTGCTTCTGCGACTCCCCCGATGGCGACACACTGCTTGCACTGCAGGTTTGTTTCATTATGACATCTGTTAAAGAAAAAAATTCCTCAAACCGCTGCATAGCAAGGTTGTATTCGCTAGCAGACTTTGCCCGTAGGCTTGGCCTTTCTGTAGGTTCAGCGCTGGCAGTCCTAATGAGACACGAGGGACTCGACGCTTAGAACCAGAAACTTCTCCATCATGAGAGAGAAGGGCTGGAGACTTTCGTACAGGATCTGATTGATGAACAGGACAAGATGACAATGCAGCTGGAAAATGCAATCTAAGAAGACTAAATCTGAGCTATCTTCACTGGAGAACATTCACAACTCCAGAGGAACCAGGGGCGCAGCAGAGTTACATTTCAGCCCACTGTCATTATATGTTAAAGAACGTGTTAAAAACTTGGGTGTTTATTTTGAAAGCTCCCTGAAGTTGAATGCACAGATAAATCATGTGGTAAAATCTGGCTAAGATGAAATCATGTGTGACGTATAAGAGCCTTGAAATTGCAATCCATGCTCTTATATCATCAAGACTTGATTATTGTAATTCTTTATATAAGGGTATTAGTCAAGAATCTATTCTACGGCTGCAAAAGGTTCAAAACGCTGCCGCGAGATTATTAACGAATATTTAAAAACGTGAACACAATCCGTCCTTGGTCTCTTTACATTGGCTCCCTGTACAATATAGGATTGATTTTAAACTTCTTTTATTGGTGTATAAATCTCTTCATGGCCTTGCACTGACTTATTTATCAGATCTATTAATGGAGTATCATACAGGAAGAACTTTAAGATCATCAACTCAAAATTTGCTGAAAATTCCAAGGACCAAGTTAAGCCAGAAAGGGGATCGTGCATTTGGGGTAGTAGCGCCAAGACTTTGGAATAGCTTATCATTACATGTTAGGAACGCCGACTCTGTACATGTCTTTAAAGTACAACTTAAGACACATTTGTTTGCCATGGCCTATTCATCCTTTTGATGATAATTTTTATTATTTTTATTCTATTACTATTGTACTATTTTGTCTATCTTACTGAGATGATGTAAAGCACATTGGTCAACATGTTATTTTAATAGTACTATACAAATAAAAGTGACATTGACATTGACAGAAGCACAAACAGGAACACATAAGCTCTGTTCCAAAACCTAGTGAGCTACCTTCCTAGACAGCATGTTAAAGCATCACAGACAGACCAAACAAAGCTTGTTTAAAGGGTGTGTTCACACTTGTAGTTCGGTTTACTTAGTTCGCTTGGTCTGGACCAAAAAAAAACTAAAACATTTAGTCCTGGTCCGCTTAATGTTCATATTGGCATTTTAACACCAGAGCTAAAGATATCAAACCTAAAGACATAGGGATACATTCACAACCTGATTGGTCGGCTTTTATTACGGCTTTTATTAGAACTTACCGAACATCCAAAACAATACTGTGTTCTGGGATAAATGCGTTCGCTGTATGTGTGTTGCTACATTTGATGGTATTTTGACCAGCTGAGAACTAGTGAAGACCTTATAAAATGTGTAAAGGAGTCAAAACAGCGGCAGGAATCCCTCCGTCACACAAACCAAGCTCTGCTGTGAGGAGACGCAGTTCTGACGCCTGTACTGAACTCTGACGGGCAACATCGAGACTATGATGAGAAAAAACAGGTGTGTTTGAGCATTCTGTCCTTTTCAGGATCACATCTTGTGACATAATATCCCGTTTTTGGTTCGTTTACATGTCTTTGGTCCGTATTGTGTTCATATTTCAGTCGAACCGCACCAGAGTTCGTTAGGACCGAGACCCATCTTTTCAGCGTCTCGGTCCGCTTGTTTGGTGGCCCCAAGGTTTAGATGGCAGCGTTCACACTTATTCACATGAACTGCACTAACAGAGCAATCACACCAGAGTTTGTTTTGATCGAACCAAACATGTCAAGTGTGAACACACTCTAAAAGTTAGATAGAAACCCAGGGACATTCAAAATGTTTACCAATCAAATAGCTTACACTTTATTTGAATGGTTCACTTTAGATGTTCTACTAACTATAAGTAACTTTGCAACTGCATGTCAACTAACTCTCATTAGATTATTAGTAAACTGTTAGGATTCAAGTTAGTTGACATAGTTGCAAAGTTACTTATAGTCAGTAGAATATCTTTTGGGGAGCATCAGAATAAAGTGTTAGCAGATATTTTACAGACAGTCTACTAATACTCTAATGAGAGTTAGTTGAGATGTAGCTGCATAGAAGTCAGTGATGCTCCCCAATGCTGTAATTATTTGATTAAAAAATTCAAATTCATTTTTTTGTGCAGGATTGTTTGATGAATAGAAAGTTCAAAAGATCAGCATTTCTTTGTTATAGAAATCTTCTATGACATTATAAATGTCTTTTCTGAATAAAAGTATTAATTGTTTCATGTATGCTCTTAAAAGTGCTGTAAGTGATTTTTGAGAAACTCTATTGATATTTGAAATCACCAACACAAACACGCCCCTACCCAACAGAATCACACCCCTATCTTGATAGCTCCGCCCCCAAATTCAAGAACACGCAATACAACACAGGCATCTTCCGCCTGGATTATAAATATGAAGAACCAATCATATTGTAGAAAAATGATGTATCATGTCATGCCATGTCATGCTCCTATTCTATAAAAACTGTTGTATTCTTTTTGCTGGTGGGACTCTCTCTGAAACTGGTCCTCCGGCCGGGATTAAAGCATATTCGAAGGTATTGTCTGGAGTCTGTGTAGTTATTGCTGTGCAGCTGGTTAGAGGAACACTAGACCTTATTCCCAAGTGAGAGTGTTCAAAAAGGAATGAGACGTTGTTTGACTCAGTGTGAGACTCTTAGGTGGGGTTAGATACGGTCAGGTAACTATAATTCTTAGGCATTATATGCGGGCAGAGTAGCTACACTTAGGTGTCATTGAACACGGTCAGAGGAGAAGTCCCCTGAGTATAATATTGCAGGTAAACTTAAGTCAGGTGCGTAGGGGAAATTCTACCACATATGATCATCAGGCTTTTGAGGAAAGTTTTTTAGTTCATCTCTCAAGCATAATTTTATTGCATTGCATTATATCTTTGAAACTACAGAGCTTTGATGATAAAACTAAGCATGTAAATATCATCTTACTAAGACATATTATTGGGGGATATAGAGTGGCAGCTGATATTTATATGATTTTTTGTAAAGTAGTTTATACTGCCATAAAGATCTCCTCTTACTTTTTGTATGTGTGTATATATATATATATAATCTTTAACTTTAACTACATATATATATATATATATGTAGTATCTTCACAAAATGTCATATTTTTACTCAGTTTGAGCCTCTGAATAAAACGCATGTGTTTTTCCTCTTCTAGTATGAGCTCCATATTCTCACTATATCAGATTATATAGCCATAAAAGCCTGATATATCAAATATGATACTCAATATGCAAACTTTTTTTTTTTTTTATCTAAAGGTTAAATAAACTGTTCCATTTCCAAAAATGTGTTTTCTTTTCTGACTATTATATGTCAGGCTTTCCAGGGTTAATACAGGAGATAAAGGTTTTACACTTCTACATCCAGCCTCTTAGAGAGAGAAAAAGAACAGATGCACTGTGACTTCTGAGATCATGTGTGCTGTGTTCACACTGGCTGTCGGATTTTCCTCGGGGAAAAAAATGGTTTTACACATTTAAAAGACACACTTTTTCAGAAGTGTAACATATGTGGTGGATGCATGAGAAAACTGGTGGAAACGTGTTTCAGGAGCAAACAAACCTGCTGTAGATGCAGTGTTTCTATTTATATTCAGGAATCTGTGGATTATAGCAACATATACATTTACAAAAGTTTTTAAAGAATCTGAGGCTGGTTGATGAGTGATGATGGAATCTAGACCAAGAAGAAATACTGAATATTTTTGGTCACCACATAATCTCCGTACCTCAGACATAGAACATTTTCACACCAAATGATGGCTATTGTTTAGACATGCAGACAGTATTCATACTAAATAACCGGTATGTGTGTCCAAAGTTTTTTCTGGTCGTGCAAAAACAAAAAACAAAACAAAAAACAGTATATATAAAATAACACAAATTGCAAACTAGTTCCCAAAGCATTTTGCAGGCGTCTGTTGGAAGCCCTATCTTTGTCTCTAGGCTGTTATTTGTCAAAAACACAAGTGCTGTCAGAGAAACAGTGCAGTGAGTTTGCTGCCCTAACTCTATTCCTCAGTGGAACTGAACACCCCTGTGACTGATGGAGTTCTTGATGGAGTTCAGCCTGCTGGCAAATTCTGTTTCCTCTAAATTAGGCTCTGAGTGAAGCGGTGCAGGCCATTATCACAGCGCAGGGAAAGGCAGAGGTGGCAGTGGTCAACCAAACATAATGCAAACAGGACTATAAATAAGTTTGAGCATCTTTGTGCCATTCTTCAGTTAAAAAGAGACTGTGCATTAGAGGGGAAATCCTTTGGACATGTTTGAACAATGAACTACACCTGGAATATAGGGCACTTGTAGGAAAGGTTATTTTCCTATTTTTGTGTTAGCTTCATGCTGATTTTGTCATTTTTGGAGCCTGATGTAAATATATGCATCTGTGGTCATTAGATGGAAAAAAAGAAGCAGTTTTCCAGACATTCTGGACAAAATATACATCATCGTGTTCCATAGAAGAAACTCTGGAAGAGTAGAAAATAAACCCGTGAAATTTAGAAAAACATGGCAGCAATTGAACTTAAATTAAAAGTACAAAACTGCATATTTTATTAACTGATGGAATATTAACATTTTATCTAAAGTAATAACTTCTGTTTTGTACATGTGTGTAATATACTGATAACCACTATAATAGTACAGGTGGTTAAATACACATGATGATTCATAGTTTATCACAATTAGCTTTTCCATAAGCTGAAGTTAACACTAATATATAAATACAGTGACGTGCACACAAATACAAAACACTATCATGGTAACACACCATGTTTTTTTGCTGATATAATGCAAAAAAAAAAAAAAAAAAAAATCAAGCTTTTAATGTTGTTTATATGTCTATGTGGTGTTTTTAATATTCTGTAAGACAAACCATGTGTAAATTCATAAGTTGACACCATTGCTGAGTATTTTCTCCTTAAAACTGCAGTGAACCAAAGACAGTCTCAAAAACACGGTTTGAAATCGCTGGTGTTTCTGACGTCACAAACTACTTTGTAACCAATCAGATCAACGTGTGATCGTCAACCAGTGGATCTCTGAGCTGTGTGAGTGAGTGGAGGCGGGGCTCATCTGCATATTCATAGAACCACGTATACTAAATGAGGCAAGGGTGTAGAGTTATATTCAAGCTATTTTAAGGTATGAGTCGCATGACAATTTGTTTTTCAAGGAATATTTTTAAAAATATGTCATTGTGGTGATCAAAGATGAGTTTTAAGGAATAAAATGATTTGACTACAGGGGGACTTTAACAACATCAGATGGAACATTAAAAGAACATAAAAAGTACATCTGTACTTTTAACAGTATTTTACTGTAATATTGCATAAGATCTGATCTATCAATTAGATCTATTACAGTTTTTCACCATATGCAGAAAGGGAACTAGGGATCTATCTATCTATCTATCTATCTATCTATCTATCTATCTATCTATCTATCTATCTATCTATCTATCTATCTATCTGTTAACTTTGTCCACAGTTTATAGTATGCTAGCGGTACTAATAAAATGTCAAAGATCAGATTGTGCCATTTTTCCTGCAATTAGTGAAGTATTGCTATTCCTAGGTTTGAGAAGAGCCCTGTGACTCTCACTAGGACGTATGCTTCATTATCTCATTCACCCCTTCAGTGCCCACACCAGCTCTATGCAAAACATCACCTCCACTATACTACAGTACTAACCTCACACAGCACGATTTACCCGAGCACGACACATTCCTGCATCGTCTTTTATTGGCCCTGGAACAACATTCCCATGACACACAACAACCTGCGCCTCCTCTTATATTGAGATGATGGTGCTCAGATAATCAGGGGGAAATTATGGTCTAAATCTTCAACCAGCCAATCAGCAAAACATGCTGTTTTTAACCTTATTTTGCAATGCAGAAGTAAGCTATTTTCTATGAATGTGTATGAACAGCAAAAAATGCTTTTCTTATTTTTTTTTTTTTTTTGTCTTGTTTCCAGTCCAAATATCTAAACATTCTTAAATCAAGATGCATTTACTTGACCAGTAAAATTACATAAGATATTGTTTTTGCTTAAAACAAGCAGAATGATCTGCCATTTGGGTAAGAAAAATATTTACCACATTGGCAGATAATTTTGCTTGTTTAAAGCAAAAACTCAATTTAGAATTTTTTATTTTTTTCATTTTACTTAAATGCATCTTGATTAAAGAATTTGTACACATTTGGTATTAGATATTTATTCAGCATCATTACAGTCTTCAGTGTCACATGATCCTTTAGAAATCATTCTAATATGATGATTTGATGCTCAAGAATAATTGATCTATATTAATGTTGAAAACAGTTGTACTGCTTCACATTTTTGTGGAAACATTGATACATTTTTTCATGATTTCTTTGATGAATAGAAAGTTGAAAAGAACAGCATTTGAAACAGAAATATTTTGTAAAAATTAAACCATTTTACTGTCACCTTTAATCAATTTAATGTGTCCTTACTAAATAAGTAGTATTAATTACAAAACAATAGCATTCATTTATTTAATAAACGAATAAATGAACCCCCAGACTTTAGTGCGTATGCCAAACTCATCACAGTTCTTCAGGCGGTTCTCATGTAGTGTGCTTTACTCTTCAAACCTTCAAATTATTGTAAACTTGGCTTTTTCAAGCCAACGGTCAAAGTTTATCCTGTTCAACGTTCCTTTTATAGATCAAATTACGCAGTTTGCATTATCCTCACATTTATATGCAACTGCTTTTATACAGAAAGATTGTGGTCAGATTAACCTTGTCTGCTTATATAATGCTTGTTTTTATGGCCTGTGGCAAAACCTTTTTTTTTATTATTAACATGCATTTTGTCTATTTGTACCTCTCAGTGAGAGCAACATGAAGGCTTGTGAACTTCAGAGCGTGAGCATTCAGATCAGGGCCCAAAGGTCTTCAGACTGCTTTAAAAATCGTCAATAAATAAAATTTTCTGTAGAAAAATGTGAGTGGTGTTTGCCAGTACAACTGCCACAGTGCCAGGGTTGCTAAGGCATTCTGAGTGGTTTCTAAGGCATTCTGAGTGGTTTCTAGGGTGTTGCTATGCAGATGCGAGATAAAGGTATGTCATGTGCATTCCACTCAAAAGCAAAGCACCCTGATGACATGCAGGCGTTTTTAAGGAAAAGTGTGTTCCCACCTGTCATTAGACATTGGCATCATGATGCGTTATTAAGCACGGTGAACTCTAAGCTTATTCAGGATGCTCTATGAATACATTTACTCGGTCACGTCTGGGAACGCAGTGTTTCCAGTCACTCGCTGGACCGCACACTCAAGAACTCTCACAACCATTCCTAAGATAGACAGTGAGTCAAAGTACCGGTAACATGTTTTAAGAGTGCATGGAATGATGTTCAATGTCCTTGTAATGAAGCATGATGGGTATTTACGACGTCAACAAAATCCCACAAAATACACAGGCCACTTCCTTCTCATATGCAGATCATTAGACTGTAGAACAAAACACAACTTCAAAGGTTTTTATTTAAATAAAAAAAACTTTGATATTTAGCATTTCCAGGCTATAAGAGCATGACACTGCGCTGATAAACAGGTCCGTTGTGTGTGTGTTCTGAGAAGTAAACTGGAGCTCAGTTCATCACATCCGCATGTAGGCCACCTGATGAGAGAGGAGGAACAGATGAGGTTTAGAATACCATACTTGCATTCTGCTGTTACATTAGAGTACAGTTTCCACACAGTGCAAAAAAGCATAGGGATGTCCTATAACATACTAAAATGTGCATTATAACTGGCATACTGTATCCCACAATGCAATGCACTCAACTAGACCTTACAATTGAAATGGAGTAAATATTGTTAATAAATGATAAATGAATGCTATTATTTTGTAATTAATACTACTTATTTAGTAAGGACACATTACATTGATTAAAGGTGACAGTAAAAAGTTTTAATTTTTACAAAATATTTGTTTCAAATGTTTTTTTAATTCAATTTTTTATTTAATTCATTATCTGAATTGACTACCAACTGCACTAAATTTGATTAAAAATGCAAAATAGTTTCACTCACTGAAGGTTGCAACGCATGGCATTGTTTCACACAAAGAAATTGGTTCACATTTATCTGACGTCGGTACAATTATTTTGTAATGTTTTTGAAATAAGGCTGCAGAATGCAGAAAACAATGATATAGTGAAATATTATTACGATTTAAAATGACTGTTTATATATTTTAAAAGTACTTTCTTTCCTGTGATTAAAACTGAATTTTCAGCATCATTACTCCAGTCTTCAGTGTCACACGATCCTTCAGAAATCATTCTAATATGATGATTTGATGCTCAAGAAACATTTCTGATTATTATCAATGCTGAAAACAGTTGTGCTGCTTCAGATTTATGTAGAAACTGTGATGCATTTTATTTTTCAGTATTCTTTGATGAATGTCAAGTTCAAAAGAACAGGATTTATTTGAAATAGAAATCTTTTGTAGCTTTAAAAATGTATTTACTGTCTCTTTTGATCAATTTAATGTTAAAAGTACTGAATAAAAGTATTGATTTCTTAAAAAAAAAAAAAAATCTTACTGAGCCGAAACTGTTTTGACCGATAGTGTATAAGCCAAAAAGTCCTCTATGACTTCTATGATTCATAAGCAGTGTTCCAAAGCATTAGGCTGCAAGTTTAATCACTTCAAAAATGACATGACAAATGACACAGAAATGACTAAATCTGGGATCTTTCATTTACATAAAAAATACGAAAACTAAATAGATGACAAAAATGGCCATAATGTAAAACACGTGCCAAACAGAAAAGCGCAGCTTCGTGCCGGCCTCGAGTCCTGTGACGGACGATGTTGAACTCGCTCAAGGATTCGTCCCTCATGGCCATCAGTGCTTTACACTGCACATCATAAAACAGGCTGTCAAACCAGCAGCCTCTCAGTAATATACATCAGAGCTAGAGGTGAGAGGGTGACCACAATCTTACATCATAGAAAACTCATACACACTACCATTCAAACATTTGCGGTCCGTAAGTTTATTATCAAAAGTTACAGTAAAGACATTCATAATGCTCCACAACATTTATATTTATAATAAATGCTGTTATTTTAAACTTTCTATTCATAAAAGAATCCTGACAAAAACAAAAAACATCTAGTTTTCAAAAAAATATGAAGCAGCACAACTGCACTGATAACTAAAATGTACATTTCATTTGGTGGTGTGGTGGAGTGGTGCTTGCAGTGGCAAAACTCAGCACTGAGCAGATGCTAACACGATTAACATGTTGTGATACCATGATATATCACGTTCTAGTATGATTTATCATTATTTACCATGTTTGAAGCAAGATTTACTACGATTTACCACATTCTAGCATGATTGACTATGATTAGCATGTTGCTAGAATGATGCTAGCATGATTAGCATTTTGCTAACATAATTGACATGTTTCTAACATGATGCTAACATGATTCACATGTTGCTAGCATAATTTGCATGTTTCTAACATGATGCTAGCATGATTCACATGTTGCTAGCATGTTTTTAGCTAAATGCTAGAATGATTAGCATGTTGCTAGCATGATTAGCATGTTGCTAGCATGATTAGCATATTGCTAACATGATTAACCTGTTGCTAACATGTTTCTAACAAGATGCCAGCATGATCAACATGTTGCTAACATGATGCTAGCGTTATTATCATTTTGCTAGGATTATTCTAACATGATGCTAGCACATTTTGGCTTGTTTTTATCATGTTTAACCCTAAGTTAATTGCAATTAGCATGTAGCTATTCACAGCTAGCATGTGTAGCATGTTGGAAGTCCTATTTGCTAGCTTGAGTCAAAAGAGCCAACCCCCATCTCTATATTTATCACAAGTATCTTGAGGCGCCGCCTCCTTTGCCGGCGACTCTGCTACAACTGTGCGTCTGAACGTTTGTGTTTTATGTTTTTTAGGTTCTTTGAAAGTCTTTTAATTCTGGATTATTAGCGTGATCGATCCCTGATGACATGATTATGGTTTCACTCAACAATTGTACCCTTGTTTGCCTTCTGTGGCTGTGGACATTGATTGTTTGGAAAGCCGCACAAACAATCCAGGTGACAAGAGAGTCGGGCCTGCCTGTCATAAAGTACAGCCGGCATGAGCTTCTTTAGTTGCGAGTTTCTGCACCAAGTCTATTGGATCCTGATGCCGATCTGTCAGAAATCAAGCCCAGGGCCAAAGGAAGGAAGAGAGGCAGCAGAGGAGGTGTCCGGGTCAGAAACCTTTGTTGGGGATATAAACCTGTTTTACCCTCGGTTATTATGGGGAATGTCCCCTCCCTTGTCAACAAGGCGGACGAGTTGACAGCTTTTCTGAAGTTCGATCACATATTCCGGCAGACCAGTTTACTCTGTTTTTCTGAGATGTGGCTGTCCGACAGGATACCTGATTCTCATGTGGAGATGGAAGGCTTCGCACTTCACAGGGTGGACAGAGATCAAGCAAACACGGGTAAGAAGCAAGGTGGAGGTGTCTGTTTGTACGTGAATGACCGGTGGTGTCATACCCAACATGTTACGGTAAAAGAGAGAGTCTGTGACCCGAACATTGAGCTAATTGCAGTGAGTTGTCGACCTTACTACCTACCCAGGGAGTTTTCCCATGTCATTGTCATGGTGGTGTATATTCCTCCATCAGGTAATGGGAAGCGTGCCACTGAGACAATTTAGAGAATCACACATGACTTACAGCGCTCTTCTACAGATGCGCTGGTTATCTTAAACGGGGACTTTAATTACTGCTCTCTCTCCACCACTCTACCGTCTCTTAAACGGTGACGCATCCTACGAGGGGTGACAAAACTATTGACTGGATGGTTATGTTGCTAAATTGCTTCCTCCGCTGGGTAAATCAGACCATAACCTGATAACCTTGATGTCCAAATATTCACCGGTGATACGGAAACAGTCAACTACGTCAAAGACTGTGCACATCTGGTCAGAGGATGCCTGTGAAATATTAAGGGGGTGCTTTGAATGCACAGACTGGACTGTGTTCTTTGATGGAGACCAGACAGATAGTGATCCAGACAGTATCTCTGACAAAGTGACTTGTTATATCAATTACTGTGTCGAGTCTATAATTCCTTGTAAACAAATCAAAATCTTTCCCAATAACAAACCATGGGTCACCAGAGAAGTTAAAGCTGCTATTAATAAGAAGAAAGCTGCTTTTTACAGTGGTGACAAAGAACAGGGCAAACAAAAATATAAGGAAAGGGTTGAAGGAAATATGTCCTGTAGCAACACAAGAGGGCTATGGAATGGTATGAAGTCTATTACTGGACATGGGACCAGTAATCCCAGTATGTGTAAATTGGGTATTCACAGGCTAACGATGGCAATACTTTTTTTGCAAGGTTTGATGAATTAGATTTTTCTTCTCTACATGACAATGTTCTTTCCAATCTTAGGCAGAGCAGCTCTGAGGACTGTAGTCCAGCTATTAATCTTAACATTGAAAAGGTTCGTCAGCAGTTAAGGTGTATTAAACCAAATAAGGCAGCAGGCCCTGATGGTGTCCATCCACGCACCTTAAAAGTGTGTGCTGACCAGCTGTGCTCCATCCTTCATTCATTGTTTTCTTTGTCTCTGTCTTCTGCTAAAATCCCGGTTATGTGGAAAACATCTTGCCTTGTCCCTATTCCCAAAAAAGCCAAGGTGTCCAACAACCTTGCTAACCTGAGGCCTATAGCTCTGACTTCGCACATTATGAAGTGTTTTGAGAGGGTTGTATTGGATCACCTGACTTTTCAGGATCCTTTGCTATTTGCATATAGGAAGGGTGTGGGGGTAGATGATGCACCACTATTTATGGTTCATAATATTTACAGTCATCTCGAAACTACTGCCAGCTCTGTTAAGATCATGTTTTTTGATTTTTCGAGTGCTTTTAATACTGTACAGCCACATATTTTAGCTAATAAATTAATTGATTTTAAGTTGCACAATACAACCATTGCCTGGATTTTAGATTACCTTTTATCATGACCACAGTTTGTTAAAATGGTATCAGAATGTTTGTTACCAAGCCTAACTAAATACTGGAGCACCTCAGGGCACAGTTTTATCTCCCTTTTTTTCACACTTTATACTGCTGACTATAGGCATAGTCATAGTCATAGCCATCCTGCCGGGTACAAACATTCTCTGATGACACTGCCTTAGTGGGTCTACTTAATCAGGGCAGTGATCTTGCTTACAGAAGGGAGGTTCAGTCTTTTTCTAGCTGGAGTGAGTCAAACTTTTTAAAACTGAACGTAGGGAAGACTAAATACCTTGTGATTGATTTCAGAAAGAAAAAAGGTCCTTCCAGTCACAATTAATGGTCAGCTGATGGAAATTGTAGTCATATACATTTTACGTCCACTTGGATGAAAAATTTAATTGGAAAGAGAACACTAATGCCCTAATGAAGAAGGCTCAGTCAAGACTTTTCTTTTTGAGAAAACTCAAATGATTTTATTTATCAAGGGTCTTAGCTAGTGTTCTTTTTATGCTGTTCTTTGCTGGGGGGGGGGGGGGGGCAGCCTATCTGTTGAGGACAAAAATAGGATTTGGATTTGGGTTGCTAGGGTTCTCGACAATGGTTGCTAGGGCATGACCAGGAAGTGACTCACGATTGGCTGCCCCGAGTCAAACGAGCCCACCCTCATGTTTCTATGACACTTCTATCCAAAGATATCCCTTTGATCTCTTTCAATGAAAGTCTATGGAACTTGTTGCTATGGTGCTCTAAATGGTTGCTAGGGCGTGGCTTGATAGCTTCACAATGATCCTGAGAGACTGATGTCTGATATGTTCTTACAGAGCCTGCCAGCCTCTTCAAATGTGGTAAACCACGCGTTTCTGCGAAATCCTCGCTCAGAGCTACGAGTCGTCAAAGCTTGTCGCAATGTTAAGTCTAAGGGATTGCCTGCAATTTTTCACCTGCGGAGCAAACATCGTACCCCCGATCTCTTAGAAAAGATATAGCACACCTCTCCTAAATAGGCCGCACAATTTGACACCTCATTCATGGGTCTGTGACAAACGGTGCAGGAGGAGTAGCGCGCCAAGCTTTGTGTGGAATAATAATAAGTATGAGCAATAACAATAGTGATGCCTTGCCTTTGGCAAGCACCACTAATAATAAAAATGTTTCTTGAGCAGTAAATGAAGGATCACTGAAGGATCATGTGACACTGAGGACTGGAGTAATGATGCTGAAAATTCAGCTTTGATCACATGAATAAATTACATTTTAAATTGAAAACAGTTACTTTAAATGGTTTATAAATTATAATATTTCACAATATTACTGTTACTGTATTTTTTTATCAAAAAAAAAAATTTACAAACAAATTAATTTAAATGGAACGCCAATCATAACATATAATTTATGTAATAATCTCTGGAGCTGTGATTCTTTGAAATATTTGCTGGATTAACTTCCCTCTGAACACTGGGAAACATCTCTTCATGCAAACTGGTTCCACTCAAAGAGCTTTTTTATCTATATAGGTCAGGTGTTTGTGTGTGAGTTGAAGGCGTTGAATGAACTGTACACAGCATTCCCAGAGGCACATATGCTTGATGTCTGCCTGCCACTTTATCATCACAGCACTACAAAAATTGGCAAGATGAGTGATAGTTTTCCACTTGATGGAGAAAGTTCAATGTCTCCAACAGCTACAGCAGAGAAAACATGTTGCTAGCCAGAGAAACAAGTTGATTATCTGAATTCAGATTAAACCATGGCAAAAGTAATCCCACAAAGTAGCTTGTTTAATGTAACGCTAAGCTTTAAATCACTATGCAAATTATCTGAGCTCAACAGGCTGACACTGAGTTTCTGAATATGAAGAGTGTTCCAAATTCTCCACTTATTAGGTACTATTTCAGTTAGGATGAGAAGATTGCTGCCTAAATAGACAACACATTCTCACTCCCAACGTGTCAAAAGCTGAAATATGGTCAAGCGTGTTTGTTTAGCATCACTATTAAGACGCTGGAGGTCATCACTATAATCTATGAACTAGGAACTCGATTGCTTTCAATGACAAACCTTCGGTGTCAATATACACAGACGCAAAGGGCATGGGAATTTTATTGTCATGAAATTATATAATTTAATTGTATTTACAATACACTATTTAGACATTTTTAACATGACCCCTAAACCTAACCAGTTGTCAATATAAAATAATATAAAACACAGGCAGATGCAACAACAGTCACAAATTTATTCAAAAATCACAAATGTTCCACATCTTCCGAGACCGAATGATTGATTTGCGTGATGAACAAACCCAAAAGCGATCATTGTCTCCACACGCCGCAACACTCAAATTGCAAACATTCAGATATTGCCGTATGATGAACCATTACGTCAGCTTGGCATTGGTGTGTCTCATGAATGATTGTGTGTCTCATGAATGATTGTGCTAAAGTTTGTGTTTATCTTCTGAATGAGATATGACTGATTATTGAGTAAAACAAAGATATTATATTATATTATACTCTCAGAAGACTAAGAATGCAACAGAGGTCTTTTGTAATACTTTCATTCTGCTCTTTGGTCAGTTTTGCAGTAAATAAACACATGGGACATCAAGTTTAGGGTAGGAATTAGGTGCTCAAAGACAACTATAAGTGTAAATATACATATAAAAACAAAATAATTTCTACTTTTACAAATTATGCAAATAGTTAACTGAGTCTTAAACTGAAGCATGAGGCAAATTATTATTTTTTTTCAATATAGAGACACCTAAGGGTACCGAAGCATCTTAATAGTGACGCTAAAGGTGCTTGAACCATGCTTCAAGCTTTAGAAGCCTTGTGAGTGAGAATGGATTGAGCCCCCAAAAAAAACAAAAAAAAACACAATGTCCAAAACTCCACATGCCCCACATAATTATTACTCATTAAAAATGGTAGCAGACCCGTTCCCTCACACCTCAAGTGTTCCTGAACACTGCTTGTAAAATTCTCCTCTTTATCTGCTTTTTTTCTGTCAGAAATATAGACTCTTTTGCAGAGGATAAAGCTCCACCTCAGCATCAGCACTATTTTCCTTCATGGGTCAAGCCCTAAAACTCATCACAGTGAGTTTGGGGGGAAAAGACTGCCAAGAGACAGATGTTTTGTCTCCTTACTTTGAAGCAAATATGCTGAGGAAACAACAGTAACTGAGGCAAGCATTTCAACCAGGATATCTGCCTGATTCAAATGCACGTCTGCTTCAAAGAGATGCCATATTTTGTTTTTATTCATTAGTATTCAAGGCATTTCAGCTTAAGCAATGCGGACGTGAGGTACTAACGTCAGCTTAGCCTAAGGCGGGCAATTAAAAATGCCATCAACTGAGGTGACGAGTAACTAAACTTTCACTTATTAGCTGCAAAGATAAAAAAATTATAATAATTAAGTCACATATAGTAAGAAGAGCCATGCTATTGTCACTGCAACTCATCCATAATTATTCTGCTGGATCTGTCTGCATCCTTTAACATTGTAAATCACCAGCTGCTCCTGTCTAAAGTTGTGGTCAGAATTATGGGCACCCCTGGTAATTATGATCAAAGATGGCTGTACAAATCAATCTGCATTGTTTATCCTTTTGATCTTTTAATTTAAAAAAATGCGCAAAAATCTAACCTTTCATTAAAGTAAAATAATCAAAAGTGTGTGTGTGGGGGGGGGGGAAATCGCATTATTGGTGCTTTTTAAAATGCATGGTACACCTCGGCTCAGCTTGCTTTTCCACTGCAATTTAGTACTGCTTCAAAATGGGAGGGATTATAGACTGATTGTTATAGTTTCGCCGCCTCTACTGCTTTGACATCATCGTAAACGCGACACAAACAAACGCACAACACAGGAGCAATTGAGCATATCAATGGAATGGTGTTCTTGATTGTGGAGCTTTTTCACTGCAAGACGAAGAAGTTAGTTTGTTCGGGTTCGGTGTCTCGTGTCGCAAATCCAATGACGCTGGTAGTGACAATTCTCTCTGACCAATCAGTGATCGGTTTCACAGGAGTATAAATGTGAGTAAACACAAAGGCCAAATTCCCTTTATAATCTATCACAATGAGTGAAACCAAAGAATATAGTTCTAATGTGCATCAAAAGATTGTTGAGCTTCACAAAATAGAAAGTGGCTGTAAAAAGAAATAGCTATTGAGAATTCCCATTTCCATCATCACAGCAATTATTAAGAAGTTCCAATCAACTAAAGATGTTATGAATCTGCCTGGAAGAGGACGTGTGCCTATATTGTCTTAATGCACGGTGAGGAGGAAAGATTGAGTGGCCAAAGACTCTCCAAAGATCACAGATGGAGAATTGCTGAGATTAGTTGGGTCTTTGGGTCAGAAAGCCAAAAACAAAGCAAAAAAAAAAAACCTACATCATGTCTGGGAGGGTTTCAAGAGAAATCCTCCTCGTTCATCCAAAAACAAACTCCAGCATATTCAGTTGTCAGACATGACTGGAACTTCAAAAGGGACCAGATCCTATGGTCAAATGGAACTAAAAAATAGCTTTTTGGCAGCAAACCCACCAGATGTGTTTGGTGCAAAAAGGGATGAAAAGTACCCCATGCCCATGGTTAAATATACCGCTGGACCTTTAATGTTATGGGCAATTTTTTTTGCAGGAGGTCCTAGACATCTTGTTCAGACACATGGTATCATGGATTCTAGCAAATATCAGCAGATATAAAATCAAAACCTGACGGCCTCTGCTAGAAATCGTAGAATGGGCCGTGGTTGGATCTTCCATCAAGACAATGATCCAAAACAAACATCAATATCAACATAAAAATGTGTCACTGGGCATAAAATGAAGCTTCTGCATTGAGCGTCCCAGTTCCCTGACCTGAACCCTATAGAAAATGAGTGGGGTGAACTGCTGAAGAGAAGAAGCACCAACATGGATCTGGGAATCTGAAGGATCTGGAGAGATTCTGTATGGAGAAATGGTCTCTGATCTGTTGTCAGGTGTTCTCCATACTCATCAGGTATTATAGGAGAAAACTCAGAGCTGTTCTCTTGGCAAAAGGAGGTTGCAAAAAGTATTTAATAAAAGGGTGCCACTAATTATGGCCAATGTGTTTTGATGAAAATCATTTATTTCATAACGTGATGTACCCCCATTTTTAATTCTTTAACTTGAATAAAGATTATTGGATTATTGTTAGATTTTTGCATGATTTTTTAGATGAAAGATCAAAAAGATAAACAATGCAGATTTATTTTTACAGCCATCTTTGATCATATGTACCGGGGGTGCCAATAATTCTGTCCTGCTCAATCGTTAACGGCCCAACCAAACGCTTAACTCATGTACAGCTCACGCTCACCCATAAAACAATGTTCACTCCTATTCAAGCTGTTCATCTCTGTCTGGGATGCTAAGATTTCTTTACATAAAAACTGATTAGGTTGTTGGTGAATTTGGGGGACACACGTGGAAATGTTTTGTCAACTTTTTTAGTACACTTCACCAAACTCACACTACAAAAGAATCTTGAAATTATTACATTAGAACAAAATATATTTTGCGCGCACATTCACAGTCTTGTGGAGAGTATAAACCAGTTATACAACTGCGTAAACAGCGTATACTGCTGCAAAGGTATTTTTAAAACGTCTTTTTACCCCTAAGCAAAGAATGAAAAAGAACTTTGCTGTTACTGAGTATATCACAAAATTACTCCACTCCCTTTCAATATCTCAATATCTTCTCCTCCTCCTTCGCTCTTAACTTTGATGTTTACAGTGCATTTACTATATGTATAAGGTTCATAACTTCATTATAACAATACAGTATTTGCACTCCATAACATTAGACCTTTTGCTTATTTCACAAATTCTTGAACTATCACAAAGGGCATTCTGGGTTGAGCAGGCGGGATCTGTAGAAGGTTCCTCCTGAGGAAATATTACCGCTCTGCTCCGCTCACATGCTTTGCCTCAAAGCCAGATATTTCAGAGTACATCAGTAGGAAGAGGTGTCTAAGTCACATAAATTAACCACTGGAGTACCTCAGGGTTCGGTGTTTGGCCTTTTCCTTTTCTCGATATGCACTACATCAATGCAATTTAAAGGTTGTATCAGTGATTTCAGGCCCCAAAAAAAAAGGATCACATTCATCTAATCTTTCCTAACGATCCGCTTGCTGCCCGCCCCATAAGCATGCCGTCAAAAAAACGCGTCTCTGTAGGCAGCCCAGGCTCTGAGATCTGCACACAAAAACAATTGGTTTCACCAACCACTCAAAACTAAAACAAATAGTGTTCCAACCAATCACCGACAGGGGGAGGGTGTTGTGAGGTTTTGAGCCAGCTTCTTCTTTAGCTCCGACTTCGTGTGCAGCCGTGCGCAAGCACAAAACCTCACACGGCATGGCGGCATGCTTATGGGGCGGGCAGCTAGCGAATCGTTAGGAAAGATTAGATGAATGTGATCTTTTTTTTTGGGCCTGAAATCACTGATACAACCTTTAACAATTTAACCAGAATTCCTTTACCCAAATCATTTAACAACACCTACACAACATCACTAAACTCTCTTTATAGAGTGCTGCTGGGATGATGTATTTTTGTAGGTCAAAACACAGAAACGAGTGATCATTAGCGCTTCCAGGTCCATCATCCTAAAGTCAATGTTTTTTTAATGGGTGTTTGGTTAAATACCTGAAATAAGGTCTGTGGTTAACACAAGCTCAAGATATGTTGCCCCCTTGTGATTTTTACTTGTCTTGAAAAAGGAACCTGCTAACAAGTGGCTAAATGGGACTACAGAGGTTGTTGGACATTAAACGTCATCACGCCAGACAGGTAAACTCATCTACACAATAGTTGCTTTCGCAATCAATCACAATCACACTCTTGCAAACTATTCTAACTCAAACTTTCAGGGAAATTGTTTTTTAAAGAATGAAAGAGCTGTCAGAAGCTTAATGGTGGTGACATTGAAATCATGCAACCGTGATGTAGTTCGTTTATAACCTACGTTTAGCTTTTTACTTCTGCCGAATAGATTTAGGCTTCAAAATTCATAAAAGCTGTGTTCATTTGTTAAGATCATGATGAACAAAACGTGTAATAATTAATATATAATAGAATAATTAAGTCTTATAGCTAAAATTAAGCTCTGCGACCTATAAGTCAAAATCCAATGGAAAAATCCTATTGTTTTTTTTTTCTTCTCCATAGAGCCAGCGTGATGCGAACTTACAGACTACAAAATACATCATCACTGCAGAGCTCTATTTCATTTATTGTGTCACACACCTACAGTACATTGCTACGCTAGTCTGTACTTTTCTAGGCAATTTTGGGACTTTGTATTGTGTTTCTCATTACTGTCTCTTAAGGATGAATAGCTTTTTTGAGAGTCCTCTATTTGACGTCGCTTTGGATAAAAGCATCTGCTAAATGTAATGTAAAGAAGGAGTCAGAGATAATGAACTATAATGACTAAGCAGTCCAGTATGACTAAGTATGTGACCTGATATGAGTTCATGCAGCGCAGGAATGCTGGCAGCCTGAAGGTGCTGGACATCAGAAGCTTCTGGAGCTCCTCGCATGAGCTCTGAGGGAGGGGGAGAGGGTGAACGCTAATGTCCTTCTCCCAGACATCCACAACACTAGAACAAGAGAAAGAAAAAAGAGAGAGAGAGGTTTACAAAACTCTATTTAAAACACTTAATAATCTTCAACAATTCAATTATATATAAAAAACATTTCCAAAACAAGATGTCCATCAGAAACAACACACAAAACACCATTAACACACCACAGATCATTGAAACCCATCTCATTATTTACAAGACTATAGTATGCAAATTCTATTTTTAGTCTACCAGCTACTAATTTCATAAACATCACTTCAACATTAATACTATTAAGCTGTAATCCTTGATTTTTCCTGGTTTTCCATATTGCCAATTTCACAGTTCCTATTAAATAATTTAAGATTTATTCTTCTCCACAAAACCTACATCCCACCCCTACTGCTGGATTCAGGTGCGCCACATGTTTGTCTGTAACTATTACACCATGAGAGAGAGAGAGAGAGAGAGAGAGAGAGAGAGAGAGAGAGAGAGAGAGAGAGAGAGAGAGAGAGAGAGAGAGAGAGAGAGAGAGAGAGAGAGAGAGAGAGAGAGAGAGAGAGAGAGAGAGAGAGAGAGAGAGAGAGAGGGAGGAAGGACATATGACATCATAAAGGACATGTACAATGGGAACAAATGCGGTGTTAAGACTAATGACAAACGTACTGATTGTTTTAGTCAAACTAAAGGAGTCCGTCAAGGCTGCAGCCTCAGCCTGACTCTATTTAATATCTATATCAATAAATTGGCATCAACACTTGAGAAGCCCTCTTGTCCTGGTCTGACCCTCGAGGACAGAGAGATCAAAAGCCTCCTGTACACTGATGATCTTCTGCTGCTGTCTCCTCATGAAGAGGGACTGCATCAAAGCCTCTCGCTTCTAGAACAGTACAGCAACGACTGGGCCTCACCAATAAACATGGAGAAGTCCAAAATAATCATCTTTCAGAAAAAACCTCGCCTTACTGACAAGAAATATAAATTTACACTTGGGGGAACAATTCGTAATCATGTCACCTGTTATCATTATTTGGGTCTGACAATCTCAGCTTCTGGAAAATTTGACACTGCAATAAAAGTTCTGACTGATAAAGCACGTAGGGCTTATTATAGTATAAGGAAACCCCTGTTCAAATTTAACCCACCCATTAAACTGTGGCTGAAAATCTTTGACAGCATCATCAAACCTATCCTTCTATACGGCTGTGAAATCTGGGGCCCCAAATTTTAATTAAATTCTGAATCCTGGGACAAAACCCGTTGAAATTTTCCACGTTGAGTTCTGCAAGAACATCCTGGGAACTCACAGAAATGCTTCAAGACTGCTCAGACTGTGTTCACACTCCTCTGATGGAGTCGTAGAGGACGATCTGCACTTCCTCACCGAGTGCAGCAAGTATAAAAACAGCAGAGACACTTATTTCACACAAATAGCACCGATTTTACCTCAATTCCAACAAGCGAGCCTCATAAACAAACTGTCTCATATTTTGGGAGAGAAAGAAGAATGTATTGACCTGGCAGCGCACGTATTTAATAGCCGTACCATATACTGTTATTCATCAGTGTTAGTGATATTCTTACAATTTATGTGTATTTAAAGAGGGACAGTACTTGTGTGTATGTCAACTAATTTTGAGAACTAAATTAGCTTATTTCCTAAAAATGTTTTGAGAATCCTTGGTTTAGTGATCTAGAACAGTGATTCCCACCTGGGGTGCCGTGTAAAAATCCTTCAAACATTTTTAAATTGCTAAAATGTGTATAAAGCATTTAACAATCGGCAATCTGCGCTGCTCTTGGTAGATTGCACTGGTCATAATGGAAATTAACTTGAGACCGGATTGCGGTCTCAAATTGGCCCTTTTTAGTAAATCAGGCCCTTAGTTTTTTATTTTTCTTTGTCAAATGGCTCACAGCATGGGTCCGGTCCATTGAGTGTTTCTGATCAGGCTGCTGAAGACCGACCAATAAAAATAGGTTTTGCTCAGCTAGAAAGAAAATGAGAAGGAACATTAACTGAAGGTGAGAACAGCTGGACTTTAAATTATATTGATCTGACAGTTTGAATTTTTAATCATGTCACAGCAATTTATCAATACGCAGCACTGAAGACAGCAGAGAAGCGGAGAGACTTATGTCCTGACACACATTATGGTGATGATCTATTCAGGACATTTCATTGACATTTACCCATCTGTGCTGTAGTTCCACAGAAAGCGCACACGCAGCTCTTAAAGTGGAAATGCTGGAGAAGCCCAGAGAGAGAGACGTGTCATGCAAAACTTCAACCAGGGAACCAAACATGCTTTTTGGTGGAAGTTGCTCAATTACATAACTGTGTTAACTGCATTTCATGTTACAAGAAGATATCTGAGAATTTTGAATTAAAGACATTATCTACTGTGCAATGGGAAGTCTGAGCTAGGACTGCGCTTCCAAGTCAATGTTTCTTTCCTACTCTTGAACAGATATTGTTTTAATTTCTTCAGGGCCTTGATGATTTAAGTCATCTCTTAAAATACCTGAAGGCAAACAAGCCTAAGTTTTCCCCTAGAATGCAGAATAGCGTTTACACAAAAGAACAAACCAAGAGCTTGGATCATAATTCATAGAGATCTCAGGTCTTTGTTAGTTCAAATTAATTAATTAAAAAATAAAACCTTTCTAAATGTGTTTAGGCTACTATAACTAAAATTGCAAAATTTTCAACAGAAAAAAGTAGACGACCTGATTCCCTAAACAGATCATTAAAATTTCTGTCAAAATGCCAGTTGATGTTTCTGATGGCACAATGTTTTCTCCTCTTTTCTTCATCAGTGCCATTTCAAATGTCAAGGCTGTCATGACATTTAGCATCCTATAGTGCGCTTTTAAGTTTTAGTTGGAATCGAACACACAGACCAGCTTACAGACATTCTGATGCACATCATTTCTGATATACAGGGTGTACAGGTCGTGATGAAACGGAAGAAGCGACAGATCTTTACTTCCATATTGTGACGTACATCCGAATGAAATGAATTTTCGAAAAAGATGATTAGATGGAGGCAGATCTGAATGCAACTTGACTAAACGATTGGAGAAGTCCTGCACGCGACACCAGAGAGAAGTCTGTAGTTTCATTGAAACATCCAGTAATGAAATTGATAAAAAAGGTAAAAAAAAAGAAAAAGAAAGATTCATGCTGATGAGTTCACAATAAACATGCATTTAGAAAATGTATGAATTTTCATTTCATGCCAACTTTATGTTCCTAGGCTGATAAAGCAAACAAATGAGCAACTATTCACTGAATTTGCCAAAGTTTGCAAGTTTCAGCATTGAATCTTTGACGAATATTCAAGAGTTTAAGAAACTTAAAAGGTAAATTAAATATTCCACCAGTGTTTGTCAACCAGTAGAAATGCTGTTGTACTGTTCATACTTGCATCTAAGGTTGAATCTTTTATATCTAACACAATTTTAAAAATCTGACACCATTTAGAAAACTTACTCTACAAACTGTCACAGACAATGAGTGGAGTCGGCTCTTTTGATTATAACGGGAGTCATTTAGTTTTGTTTAGTTTTGTTGTGTACGTTTGAGTACAGACAATGTGACTGAAGTTTGTTTGTGGTTGCTGTCCAATGTTTCAACTCGCTTCTCAAATGTATAATTCATCTGATGTCCTGCGAACTACTATGTATGTATGTATTATATTAATGAACCCAATTCTAAATAAGAAAGAAAATCAAATGAAATTAAGTACCATTCATTTGTAAAATATTTAATTTACTGAATTATCAAAAACATTTAAATACGGGATTATATAAGGGATCATACGGAAGTAAACAAGACAGACATTAAAGTAAGCGTTTGCACATTTATTTATAGTGTGATCTGACGCCGAAGCCAGCAAATTTGAACGAAGGCAATATAAAAAGCTAAGAGATTGATGTGAGAAAAAAGAGCAGATTTTTTTAAACATTTATGACAGGAGCCCTTATGTTTTGCTTGAATCTGATCTGTCACTGTAATACTTATGAGTTGTGACACATCACTGTCTTTAATGACAACCCTTCGCAACTCTTGATAACTTGTCAAATATTTGAAGTGACTCCCATGAGCGCAGAATTTTGACGATTGTCGATCTAGAGTGACGTAAAAGTCGCATGAATTCTGATATGACTGTTCAGTTTGAGGTCGCATTGAAAACCATCTGATCTGTATCAGATATAGCACCACATATGGAAGTGGCACAAATCGGAATTGAAAAGATCAGATTTCATGTGGTTTGTGCTGGATTTGGGCCACATTTACCTGCCGTCTGAATGTACCCAAGTGAGCAGTTGAGATGTGGACCAGACATTGTGTGGACAGTCAAAAGTCTGCTTCCTAAGAGTTTCCTCTGATTAGCATAATGGCTCAGGGCCTGTATACGAGCTCCATGAATCATGTTTGATCCCACCACCTCTACACACTCAAACGCATCTGTTAGCGCCGGGTAGGAAAAGAGGCAGAGTTAATGTACACTTGGGAAAAAAAGGAGAGCGAGACGAGGTAAGGGTGTAAAGAGTCGTGACGACCTTATGGAGACAATATAGTGCAGAGCGCCCACCCACAATTCCTCTGTGATTCACTCGCTGATTCCAGCACATCTTTGGCTCCTCAAGCTCTTACAAAGGGAACATTTACCGTTTTTAAGAAGGATGAGAGTAACTGTGCCGACATTTCTCTGAGGTTGCGGATTTACAGTATATTTATGGCTACTAGCGGTCATATTTTCACAATTTCTACTGTGGCATTTCCTTCAATTTATTACTAATTATTTTTAAATTATCAATTGACTACTTCTGATATTGAAATCACAATTGTTAATGTTAATAAATACTGCCCTGCAAAGGCAAAACACAGTAAGTGCATATTGATAAAACTTTATGACAGAAATAGTCTCTTTTTATATTTTTACACTATAATATTTTAGTATTTACTAGTGCAAAGTGCCCGTGCAAAATCAGTTTTTGTGTGAGTTTTTAGTAATTGTTGGTTTGGTGTGTTTGAGTGCTCATTGTTACAATCACACAGCAAAAGTTCAGTGACATTTTTATTTGTGCATGGTAGAAAGCACACAGTGAACTCAGAGAAAACACTATGCTTGAGCAAACAGTTTGTGAATAGGCTACTACAAATGATGCCCGTGAAAGAGACTGTGAACGCATTGAATAGGATATGTTTAGTTGGTGAATAGCATAGGCTACTATTACACAGTAGCGATAACGTTAAGCGCACCAGAATTAAATATAATATTCAGAAGTAAACAGCATAGCTGACTTACAGATTCAGTTAACATCCACAAATGAATAAGCGCGTCGATTCAGGGAGCGGTGCAAAGTGCCCGTGCAAAATCAGTTTTTGTGTGTGTGTTTTTAGTAATTGTTGGTTTGGTGTGTTTGAGTGCTCATTGTTACAATTACACAGCAAAAGTTCAGTGACATTTTTATTTGTGCATGGTAGAAAGCAAATACTGATACTGACATAATGACATACAATAAATGTGGAAAATTGAACTACACGATTCAGGGAGCAGGCGACACAGTGAACTCAGAGAAAACGCTTGAAGCTCCGCTGCTTTCTTCGACCCTCTCTGTCTCTGGTCCTGGGCTGTGCTCACTCAGTGTGTGTGTGAGAGGGGGAGTGGCCAGCGGCGGCTAGAGCGGCAAAAACCAGTGTGTGCTTCTTTTACCAATATATATTTAACGATATCTTTTGCATTTCTAATCCAAACAACGTCAAACTTGGCACTGCACTTACTCATGCCGTAGCAAGACACCTGTCAAGTTTGAAATCCATCAGACTAACGGTTCGAGAGATATGTGAATAACACATACACACACACATTCCCGTATTTTATAGATAGATATAATATACAGAAGTAAACAGCGTAGCTGACTTACAGATTCAGTTAACATCCACAAATGAATAAGTGTGACGATTCAGGGAGCAGGCTACACAGTGAACTCGACGATTCAGGGAGCAGGCTACACAGTGAACTCGACGATTCAGGGAGCAGGCTACACAGTGTGTGTGACGATTCAGGGAGCAGGCGACACAGTGAACTTGACGATTCAGGGAGCAGGCTACACAGTGAACTCGACGATTCATGGAGCAGGCGACACAGTGAACTCGACGATTCAAGGAGCAGGCGACACAGTGTGTGTGACGATTCAGGGAGCAGGCGACACAGTGAACTCGACGATTCAGGGAGCAGGCGACACAGTGTGTGTGACGATTCAGGGAGCAGGCGACACAGTGAACTCGACGATTCAGGGAGCAGGCGACACAGTGTGTGTGACGATTCAGGGAGCAGGCGACACAGTGAACTCGACGATTCAGGGAGCAGGCTACACAGTGAACTCGACGATTCAGGGAGCAGGCTACACAGTGAACTCGACGATTCAGGGAGCAGGCGACACAGTGAACTCGACGATTCAGGGAGCAGGCAACACAGTGAACTCGACGATTCAGGGAGCAGGCGACACAGTGAACTCGACGATTCAGGGAGCAGGCGACACAGTGAACTTGACGATTCAGGGAGCAGGCTACACAGTGAACTCGACGATTCAGGGAGCAGGCTACACAGTGAACTCGACGATTCAGGGAGCAGGCGACACAGTGAACTTGACGATTCAGGGAGCAGGCTACACAGTGAACTCGACGATTCAGGGAGCAGGCGACACAGTGAACTTGACGATTCAGGGAGCAGGCTACACAGTGAACTCGACGATTCAGGGAGCAGGCGACACAGTGAACTTGACGATTCAGGGAGCAGGCTACACAGTGAACTCGACGATTCATGGAGCAGGCGACACAGTGAACTCGACGATTCAAGGAGCAGGCGACACAGTGTGTGTGACGATTCAGGGAGCAGGCGACACAGTGAACTCGACGATTCAGGGAGCAGGCGACACAGTGTGTGTGACGATTCGGGGAGCAGGCGACACAGTGAACTCGACGATTCAGGGAGCAGGCTACACAGTGAACTCGACGATTCAGGGAGCAGGCGACACAGTGAACTCGACGATTCAGGGAGCAGGCGACACAGTGTGTGTGACGATTCAGGGAGCAGGCGACACAGTGAACTCGACGATTCAGGGAGCAGGCGACACAGTGTGTGTGACGATTCAGGGAGCAGGCGACACAGTGAACTCGACGATTCAGGGAGCAGGCGACACAGTGAACTCGACGATTCAGGGAGCAGGCGACACAGTGAACTCGACGATTCAGGGAGCAGGCGACACAGTGAACTCGACGATTCAGGGAGCAGGCGACACAGTGTGTGTGACGATTCAGGGAGCAGGCTACACAGTGATCTCGACGATTCAGGGAGCAGGCGACACAGTGTGTGTGACGATTCAGGGAGCAGGCGACACAGTGAACTCGACGATTCAGGGAGCAGGCGACACAGTGAACTCGACGATTCAGGGAGCAGGCGACACAGTGTGTGTGACGATTCAGGGAGCAGGCGACACAGTGAACTCGACGATTCAGGGAGCAGGCGACACAGTGAACTCGACGATTCAGGGAGCAGGCGACACAGTGAACTCGACGATTCAGGGAGCAGGCTACACAGTGAACTCGACGATTCAGGGAGCAGGCGACACAGTGAATTTGACGATTCAGGGAGCAGGCGACACAGTGAACTCGACGATTCAGGGAGCAGGCTACACAGTGAACTCGACGATTCAGGGAGCAGGCTACACAGTGAACTCGACGATTCAGGGAGCAGGCGACACAGTGAACTCGACGATTCAGGGAGCAGGCGACACAGTGAACTCGACGATTCAAGGAGCAGGCTACACAGTGAACTCGACGATTCAGGGAGCAGGCTACACAGTGTGTGCGACGATTCAGGGAGCAGGCGACACAGTGAACTCGACGATTCAGGGAGCAGGCGACACAGTGAACTCGACGATTCAGGGAGCAGGCGACACAGTGAACTCGACGATTCAGGGAGCAGGCTACACAGTGAACTCGACGATTCAGGGAGCAGGCGACACAGTGAACTCGACGATTCAGGGAGCAGGCGACACAGTGAACTCGACGATTCAGGGAGCAGGCTACACAGTGAACTCGACGATTCAGGGAGCAGGCGACACAGTGAACTCGACGATTCAGGGAGCAGGCGACACAGTGAACTCGACGATTCAGGGAGCAGGCTACACAGTGAACTCGACGATTCAGGGAGCAGGCTACACAGTGAACTCGACGATTCAGGGAGCAGGCGACACAGTGAACTCGACGATTCAGGGAGCAGGCTACACAGTGAACTCGACGATTCAGGGAGCAGGCTACACAGTGAACTCGACGATTCAGGGAGCAGGCGACACAGTGAACTCGACGATTCAGGGAGCAGGCGACACAGTGAACTCGACGATTCAAGGAGCAGGCTACACAGTGAACTCGACGATTCAGGGAGCAGGCTACACAGTGTGTGCGACGATTCAGGGAGCAGGCGACACAGTGAACTCGACGATTCAGGGAGCAGGCTACACAGTGAACTCGACGATTCAGGGAGCAGGCGACACAGTGAACTCGACGATTCAGGGAGCAGGCGACACAGTGAACTCGACGATTCAGGGAGCAGGCGACACAGTGAACTCGACGATTCAGGGAGCAGGCGACACAGTGAACTCGACGATTCAGGGAGCAGGCGACACAGTGAACTCGACGATTCAGGGAGCAGGCGACACAGTGTGTGTGACGATTCAGGGAGCAGGCGACACAGTGAACTCGACGATTCAGGGAGCAGGCGACACAGTGTGTGGGACGATTCAGGGAGCAGGTGACACAGTGAACTCGACGATTCAGGGAGCAGGCGACACAGTGAACTCGACGATTCAGGGAGCAGGTGACACAGTGAACTCGACGATTCAGGGAGCAGGCGACACAGTGTGTGTGACGATTCAGGGAGCAGGCGACACAGTGAACTCGACGATTCAGGGAGCAGGCGACACAGTGTGTGTGACGATTCAGGGAGCAGGCGACACAGTGTGTGTGACGATTCAGGGAGCAGGCGACACAGTGAACTCGACGATTCAGGGAGCAGGCGACACAGTGAACTCGACGATTCAGGGAGCAGGTGACACAGTGAACTCAACGATTCAGGGAGCAGGCGACACAGTGTGTGTGACGATTCAGGGAGCAGGCGACACAGTGTGTGTGACGATTCAGGGAGCAGGCGACACAGTGTGTGTGACGATTCAGGGAGCAGGCGACACAGTGATCTCGACGATTCAGGGAGCAGGCGACACAGTGATCTCGACGATTCAGGGAGCAGGCTACACAGTGATCTCGACGATTCAGGGAGCAGGCGACACAGTGATCTCGACGATTCAGGGAGCAGGCGACACAGTGATCTCGACGATTCAGGGAGCAGGCGACACAGTGAACTCGACGATTCAGGGAGCAGGCGACACAGTGAACTCGACGATTCAGGGAGCAGGCGACACAGTGAACTCGACGATTCAGGGAGCAGGCGACACAGTGTGTGTGACGATTCAGGGAGCAGGCGACACAGTGAACTCGACGATTCAGGGAGCAGGCTACACAGTGAACTCGACGATTCAGGGAGCAGGCGACACAGTGATCACGACGATTCAGGGAGCAGGCGACACAGTGAACTCGACGATTCAGGGAGCAGGCGACACAGTGAACTCGACGATTCAGGGAGCAGGCGACACAGTGAACTCGACGATTCAGGGAGCAGGCGACACAGTGTGTGTGACGATTCAGGGAGCAGGCGACACAGTGAACTCGACGATTCAGGGAGCAGGCTACACAGTGAACTCGACGATTCAGGGAGCAGGCGACACAGTGATCACGACGATTCAGGGAGCAGGCGACACAGTGATCTCGACGATTCAGGGAGCAGGCGACACAGTGATCTCGACGATTCAGGGAGCAGGCTACACAGTGAACTCGACGATTCAGGGAGCAGGCGACACAGTGAACTCGACGATTCAGGGAGCAGGCGACACAGTGAACTCGACGATTCAGGGAGCAGGCTACACAGTGAACTCGACGATTCAGGGAGCAGGCGACACAGTGTGTGTGACGATTCAGGGAGCAGGCGACACAGTGAACTCGACGATTCAGGGAGCAGGCGACACAGTGAATTTGACGATTCAGGGAGCAAGCGACACAGTGAACTCCACGATTCAGGGAGCAGGCGACACAGTGAACTCGACGATTCAGGGAGCAGGCTACACAGTGAACTCGACGATTCAGGGAGCAGGCTACACAGTGAACTCGACGATTCAGGGAGCAGGCGACACAGTGTGTGTGACGATTCAGGGAGCAGGCGACACAGTGAACTCGACGATTCAGGGAGCAGGCGACACAGTGAACTCGACGATTCAGGGAGCAGGCGACACAGTGAACTCGACGATTCAGGGAGCAGGCTACACAGTGAATTTGACGATTCAGGGAGCAAGCGACACAGTGAACTCGACGATTCAGGGAGCAGGCGACACAGTGAACTCGACGATTCAGGGAGCAGGCGACACAGTGTGTGTGACGATTCAGGGAGCAGGCGACACAGTGAACTCGACGATTCAGGGAGCAGGCGACACAGTGAACTCGACGATTCAGGGAGCAGGCTACACAGTGAATTTGACGATTCAGGGAGCAAGCGACACAGTGAACTCGACGATTCAGGGAGCAGGCGACACAGTGAACTCGACGATTCAGGGAGCAGGCGACACAGTGAACTCGACGATTCAGGGAGCAGGCGACACAGTGCTACGCTTGAGCAAACAGTTCGTGAATAAGTTACTACAAATGATGGCCGTGAATAAAATATAATATTCAGAAGGAAACAGTGTAGCTGACAGAGTGTTTATGTCAGAATGTTTATTTTTAAACCACAACCTTCTTGGGGCTTCTTTTACCGATATATTTACCGATATCTTTTGCATTTCTAATCCAAACAACGTCAAACTTGGCACTGCACTTACTCGTGCCCGTAGCGAGACACCTGTCAAGTTTGAAATCCATCGGACTAACGGTTCGAGAGATATGCGAATAACAGACATACAGACTGACAGACAGACAGACGTTTCTGTAATTTATAGATAGATGTGTGCAAATTTCCTTTGTAATAATAATGACATAATACATTTATTAACATTCATTGGTCAAAGACAGCATCCAAAATGTTTACTGAAACACTATAAAAATATTGTCTTATCAATCTAGTTAACATGTTTGCTGTTTGACGTTTCAAACTGTTTCTCTCTGATGCCGAAACTGGGAAGAGCGTGTTAAAAGTTTTAATTTCAATTTTCTATTTCAAATGAGCTTTATTAGCATGACTGTGTATCACATTGTTGCAAAACAACAAAAAACATTATGTATAGATCATGTCATGTTTCTGAGAATGTATAAAGAGGCTGAAATGTAAACAAGGCAAGTATTGGTTGTTGGTTGGTAAACTCTGAAAAATCTTTTTCTTAACCCTATAAAGCCTATTGCCTTTAAATGATCAACATGATCATGAACGTTGTCGAGAAACCTCTTGCGCATAATCTACTGCATGCTTTCTGTCGTCTGATTGATCGTTTATACTTCTTTAGCAAGCTAAAGGCCTTTTAGTAAAAAATCAGGCTCTCAATCATACTTGTATTGTTTTATATGCTTTAAACCTACAGAGCTTTGATCATAAAACTAAGCATTTAAATATCATCTTACTAAGACATGTTATTGGGAGATAGAGTGACAGCTGATATTTATATGATTTTAATGCAATGTAAGTACATGCTGTACTGCTACACAGATCTTACTGATTTACATTACAAGCATAACATTTTTCTTTTCAGTCGTATAAATATCAGCATCTGCAACAAATTGCATATTTTTGCTTAGGTTGGGCCACTGAATAAAATGTATGTGTTTTGTTTTCCTTGAGTATGAGCTCCATAAAGTCTGATGTATCAAATATGATACGCAAAAAAAAAAATAATAATAATACATGCAACATTTTTTTTAAATGAAATAAAATTAAAATAATAATTTTGTTTAAAGGTTCCATTTCAAAACATTCGATTTTTTCTCACAATTGTTTTTGCATTTCAAGCTTTACAGGTTTAATCAGTATTTTGGATTCCCAATAAAAATATATCTAAACATTTTCACAAGATGTTTTTCATGTGAGAATTGTGTGCGATTCACAGACTTGTTTTCACAGAATATATCTTGTCTACTTTCCTTTGCATTTAGCAGATTTTTTTCTTGTTTTAAGCATAAAAATAACAAACTAGTGATGTTTATTTTTATGTCATGCTAATGTTGTTTACCAGGGTTTAAAAGTGCCCTTAACATTGGGTCTAAAAAAGATGCATTTTAAAACATGATGCTCCCAGAGTTAACAGGGTGCATCTTTTTAAATTACTCAACAAAACACCATATGTCATTTGATCTACATCAGAGATGAGGAGGAATCTGATTAGATTTGCGAAATTAATATGAGTAAAATGAACAGATGTCAGGGTGAACTGATGGCTTACTCTTTGAGTTTGCTGTCAGAGCAGAGGACGTAGAGCACTTTGACTGCTTGAACAGCCTGGCATGACTGATGTTCTCTGGGATGAACGTCACCTGTGGAGATGAAGCTTTCGCCAGGAAATGAGGCGACCAAAGAGTCCGTGTTCAGAAGCCACAGCTGATGATTAAAACAGAAAGTAATTACCTGAAGGTCGAACATAAAGGGGATATATCATGTAAAAACGTACTATGCAGACATACTGCAATAACAGACATTTGAAGGAAACAAATGAATAACATTGTAAGAAATCTTTACACATGGACCAAAATGTACATTTTCTTGAAATTGAGATTTAAACATCATCTGAAAGCTGAATAAATAAAATGTCCATTGATGTATGGTTTGCTAGGATAGGACAAGTATTTGGTCGATATACATCTATTAGAAAATCTGGAATCTGAGGGTGCAAAAAAATTGAAACATTGAGAAAATCGCCGTTAAAGTTGTCCATTTATGTTTGCAATTTTGCTGCATTCACTCACAATTTTTACAAAATATATATTTACGGTAGGAAATGTACAAAATATCTTCATGAAACATGATCTTTACTTAATATCCTAATGAATTTTGGCATAAAAGAAAAATGTATTATTTGGACCCATTCAATGTATTGTTGGCTATCGCTACAAATATACCCGTGCGACTTGTGACTGGTTTTGTGGTCCAGGGTCACATATATGGGGTTTAATGTTCATACCAGAATCACAGCTGTACCATCTGGCGTTTGGATGGAAAAGCGAAATATACTCTGTGCAGATGACAGCTCGACCAGCCTTGAAGCTAAGGTTTGCTCCAAGAATCGCTGCCTGAAGGAGACACAATAAAAAAAAGCTTCATAAACATGATCTACACATGACAACAAAATGAATAAATCCAATTGCCTCACTAACCTTACTGAATCTGACTTGGGCTCCAAACTGAGCCGTGTTATATCACACCCTCCATCTTCACCTGGCTTTACTAATATTTCAGTTATGTAAAATTTCAGCACCTCTGAAACACGAAGAACAATGAAATATATTAAACACAGAATATTACACACTATCACCAGCTGGAAGTGTAAGATTAGAAGAGATTAGCTCTCATATAACATCTGCACCTTCAACAGTCCATAGAAACAACTAGTTTTCTTGACATAAAGAACAAAGTTAAAGTATAATCCTGAGCTCAAGTATTGTTTTCCAGGCCAAATATATATATAAAAAAACAACTATTTCCGAAATGCTGCTCTTGGTTGGTCATTATGGAAATGATCCGGCAGTGACTGTGTTCTTTCATTTATGCGTCATCAGTAGATCAAGCACAACAATTTCTGTACAAGTTTGCCACCGTAATGCAGAGTTAAAGGGATAGTTCACCAAAAAATAGAAGTTCTGTCATCATTTACTCTCCCTCATGTCGTTCCACACCTGTAAGACTTTCGTTCATCTTCAGAACACAAATGAAGATATTTTTTATGAAATCTGAGAGATTTCTGTCCATCCATTGACAGCTACACAACTACCACTTTGATGCTTCAAAAAGTTCATAAAGAGTTCGTAAAACTAATCCATATGAATCGAGCGGTTTAGTCCAAATTTTCTGAAGAGACTCGATCGCTTTATATGATGAACAGACTGAATTTAGGCTTTTATTCACATTCAATATATTTCAAGTTTGGAACACATATACGAAATAAGCAAAGTATTTTACATAATGTACTTTAAATAACATTAACAAATAATGTCAGAAAGATATCAGTCCTGCTTTTGTTCATAAATATCAGTAGTGATGTTGTACAATGAGGTCAATGTCATTAGTGTCCCAATGTGTAGTGAGCCAGCGTTCATTACTGTCCTAACCAGTGCTCGAATCTGTGTACACAATATACAGATTCACGATCTGAGAAGCTAGAGAGCTGATTTAGACGCACCGATTATCATTATTAATAGCCTACATACTCTTTTTCTCTCCATTCCCTCTTCTTCACTCTTCACATTCACTCTTGTCTTGTCTATACACAAATATCAATGTGCAATTAATCTACAATCAAAATCAATTAACCTGCCTTAAAATACCTGATGTGGGCATAACTCATATCTCTAGTATATGAACTGACATCAAATCTGACATCTGAATATGCATAAGAGCGAACAAGGTTTGAGAACTTCATCGGAGGGGAAGAATTTCAGTGCATTTCTCATAGCAAGATATCGTATGACATCAGAGGGCTACATGAACATCTGCTCCTCCTTTTGTGTCCCACAGAAGACGCAAGTCATTCGGGTTTGTAAAAACATGAGGGCGAGTAAATGATGACAGTATGTTCGTTGAACTATCCCTTTAAAATAGTAGCAATAAAACACAATCAACAAAAAACAAACACAAAAAACTTACAATCACTAAAAATAGACCTTTGCAATCGGACTATTTTTGCTTCAAAAGCACAGCACTTTTATAAATACCCGAGAGTCTGGAAACATTTCAAAGCATCTTAGAGTCTCAGGCTGGTGTCGCTAACAGGAAAAATGAATGTCCCATATGGGGCATCAGGGGTTATATATGACATCATGTGGTTATAAATATAAAAAGCCACTGTTTTTATTAATTTGCAGTCATGTAAAATGCACAGATGGTGTGTTAGCACTGCATACCTGCAGAGAGTTCCTCGCCCAGCACTGCAGAGCAGCTCGTGCAGGACAGCATCACACGCTTACTGACACGCTTCTGCTGCGGGACACACACATACTGAGGTGAGAGGCACGTGTGTTAGGGGTATGTTCACAGGCTGCACTGGTTATATGGTTATACATATTACAGGTTCAGTCAGTCCACTCGGCGGCCATATCCATATTCATATTCATAACACCACCAGCTGGAAACAGCAGCAATTTCCAGCCATGCAACTGTAAGTGCTCCGTACCTAAAACCTTTCCATTTCCAGCTCTAGGAATATGAAAGGTCTGTCATCATCAATTTATTTATTTATTTTTACATTTTTTTGTGTTTACTGGATTCGTCATTTTCAATCATTCAACTATTATTAAAGTTATAGTTAAAAATGATCAAATCAATATTTGTCCTTAATTTACAGAAAATATAAACTACTGTTCAAAAATAATTGAAAAAATTATTACTTTTCTTCAGCAGGAATACGTTATATTCAAAAGTCACAGTAAAGATATTTATAGTGTTACAAAAGATTTCTATTCCACATTTTTTAGAATATTCTATTCATTCATTAATCCTGAAAAAAAAAAAAAAAAACAGTTTCAACAGAAATATTAAGCAGCACCACTGTTTTCAACATTGCCAATAATTTTTGAGCATCAAATTGTCATATTACAATGATTTCTGAAGGATCATGTGACACTGAAGACTGGAGTAACGATGCTGAAAATTCTGCTTTAATCACAGGAATAAATTACATTTTAAAATATATCACAATATAAAATATTACAATATTACAGTTTTATTCTTTTTTTAATCAATTAAATGCAGCCTTGGTGAGAAACAGCTTTCAAAAACATATAAAAAAAATTAGCAACTCCAAACTTGGAAAGTTGGCCATAGGAATGTAAAATTAATTTTAAAACTTACACTGGTTCAAACTAGGCTACTGTACTTTTTTTTGTTTGATTTATATTGAAGTGCATGGCTTATAATGGTGAGACGTTTGTTTTTGTAATCAAACTCTCAAAAATTTGGATTTAGATTTATCTGCAAATATATATCGGTTATCGTCTTTCAAACAAAGAATTATCGGTTATCTGTATCGGCCAAAATTTTCATATCTGTGCATTTATATTTTCAACTGTAGTGCAAGTTTATCAATAACTCCAAACCAACATTTTTTGGTGACAAAATAGCTAGCCTGGCTTGTTTTAGGCTAAATCTGCAACTTTGGTAGCAGGGCTAGAGAACTGCAAACCTCACATAACATGTACAGGAAAAAAAAGAGCCCATGTAAAAAAAAATTTTCACCTTTTCACTAAGCATTTGTTTAAAAGGTGTTTCATAGCCCTATTGACACAAATTACATGAAAACTGCCAGTAATTCTTCAGCTTGTTTCTAAACTCGTGCCTCAACTGTATACTGAAAATATAAAAAAAAACCATCATATATGGAAAACAATAAGAAAACAGACAGTGTGCTGAAGTCATTTAGGATTGAAAAAGTGTGCCTCCTCGAAAAAGTAACTCCTCGGCATGGCCACGGGCCACACACAGATTGAGGCTGAGAAAGAGAATCAATCCCTCGTAAAGACATGATGGGCTCTTCTCCACAGCCCGGCCGACCCTAATGTTCCTGAGAGTGGATTTCCTCTCCGCCTCTTCAGCCTTTATTGTGATGAAAGGAAAGCATCTGCCTCCTCTGTCAACCCTGAGGCTGTGAGAACCGAGTTACAACCGAGCACTACTTAGGGTGAAAATATCACAACTGCACTGTCTTTGTGTGAGCTCAGCTTTTAGAAGAAAGCTTCACCATTTCAGCTCGGAGAAATCAGACTTTGTTGCATTAGAAAGAGTGCTAAAGAACTTCATTTTTAATTCCCTATTATGCTATTTTAAAGGTTCCTAATTATGGTTTGGAGGTCTCCTACAGTAGGTTTACATACATCCAAGGTCAAAAAACATATTTACATATATTATTTACTCCTAATAAACATCATCAAACAGCATCACCTCTTTTCTCACAGTGTCCGGTCTACTCTGCTCTGATTGGTCAAATGGTCCAGTATGTTGTGATTGGTCTACTCTGCTCTGATTGGTCAGATGACCCAGTCTGTTGTGATTGGTCTACTCTGCTCTGATTGGTCAGATGGCCCAGTATGTTGTGATTGGTCTACTCTGCTCTGATTGGTCAGATGACCCAGTCTGTTCTGATTGGTCTACTCTGCTCTGATTGGTCAGATGGCCCAGTCTGTTGTGACTGGTCTACTCTCTCTGATTGGTCAGATGGCCAGTCTGTTGTGATTGGTCTACACTGCTTTGATTGGTCAGATGGCTCAGTCTGTTGTGATTGGTCTACTCTGCTCTGATTGGTCAGATGGCTCAGTCTGTTGTGTTTGGTCTACTCTGCTAGGATTGGTCAGATGGCTCAGTCTGTTGTGATTGGTCTACTCTGCTCTGATTGGTCAGATGGCCAGTCTGTTGTGATTGGTCTACTCTGCTCTGATTGGTCAGATGGCTCAGTCTGTTGTGATTGGTCTACTCTGCTCTGATTGGTCAGATGGCTCAGTCTGGGGCATGTTCAAGTTCAAAACGGTGCGCAACGTTTTGCTACGGTTTCCGGGTTGAACGTCATGTTTCCTGGAGACGGCGTGCACCGGTGTGCAACGGGGTTTGAGATGCGTTTTCTCTTGTTTGGTGGGTGTGTCAGAACTGCAGTCCAATCAGCAGCAACATGTATATAAAGCACGTGGTATTAAAGTGAACTCGCACAATGGGTTCAAGGAAAGTAATTTACAAATGTGTTCGATGCAGCTCGGTATACGCAACAACTGAGAATATTAGAAGACATGTTTGTTTTATTGTAAAAATATAGGATATCAACATAATGATGTCTTGTTTATATTTTTAGCTTCATTGCAAGTGTATGACATTTGGTATAGAAATAAACAATGGTAATTAAGTGCTTTTCCTAAAAATGAGAAAGAAAATACAGGGTATTAAAACAGTATGAGCTACAAATAAAGTCAGTATGTGAGGCTAAATAGATGTGTTTTAGTCTGAATTAGGTAAGATGTGTGCTTCCATTTCAGTTTCAGCAATCCCTTCACTCCATTGGGATGTTCTCTTTTGTTCTGGGCGGCAAGTGCATTATCTGTAACATCGGGCATATTTTGTAGTATTAAACACATATTTATACCGACTTCATCAGGCTCAGAAAATTCTTCACAAAGAACACAAAGAATGAGCCTTCTCAGCTGCCATAGTTGCAACTCTTGCGTCATCAGAACAGTGTGTTCAACGCATCACCGTTTCTGTTTAAAAAACGTTGTGCAACGTTTTGTCGGGGCTGAACGCAGCCCTGTTGTGATTGGTCTACTCTGCTCTGATTGGTCAGATGGCTCAGTCTGTTGTGATTGGTCTACTCTGCTCTGATTGGTCAGATAGTCCAGTATGTTGTGATTGGTCTACTCTGCTCTGATTGGTCAGATGGCCCAAGTCTGTTGTGATTGGTCTACTCTGCTCTGATTGGTCAGATGGCCCAGTCTGTTGTGATTGGTCTATCACTTACAGCACATGTCGGAACAAAACGTTCATTACCATATCTAAATTGTAGCTCCGGATCTTCCTCAGCACTTGATACACAGTGATACGAACAGTACAATGGCGTTGATTTTCCCGTATCAATTCAAGCACGAGTCCTCATCCTTTGAAAGTGCATCAAAGTGGATTTACTTTTGCAGCGCAGAAAACATATTCTCGATTTATCAACAACACAAACCAAACTCTTCCAGTCTCAACTACAACTACAACTACCATGTTTGAGGGCGGGGCAAAGTAGATGCTGTTCACCGACAGCCAATGAAGAACAGGCTGGCATTATGCAAATGTCTTACAAACCTACGTATGTTCGTACAGGAAGAAGGACTGGAATTACTGACGACTCGTTTCAGGCAGTTCAGAATCGTTTTTTACTTTTGGGAGACAATAACTCCATTTGATCTTTAATATCAGACCTTTTATATTCACAAACAGCTATATTACACACTGCAGGAAATGTAAAGCATAATAGGGGCACTTTAATCATAAGTCTTTACCTCTGCAGAGGCTTTCTGAGATGAGTTCTCTTCCCGTGTGAGGGTCTGTTCACAGCTGCTGTCCCGTGCCAACAGAATAAACGTGTCACCAAGCAGACAGTCTCCATCTCGTGGGAGCAGCTTTAAGTTTGCGAAGGGATCGGGGTGGCAGCACCAGTCGTCCACTAATGCATTCCAATTCCCATTGGGCAAAGGAAGAACTCGCCCAAAAGCCCTTTAAGATTAAGAAGATAGTCTCACTTTCAACACTTTGAAATAATGTGTCTGGTTGAACTTATGACTATTATTTGATGCATTACTTGACCAAGTCAGTAAAACCAGAGGTAATAAGAAAGAAACACTCCTAACCTGTCTTGAAGCACCATGGACCCACAAGACTGGCACTGGAAGGAGTACGTCACATTGACCCGCAGTCGTCCAATTACACTGCAAGGAGCTTCTGGAGTAAGAAACACAAAATAACCAAAACCAAAGCAGATGTTTTGGGCATAAAGATAATCGTGGTTCATTCATTGTGTGTACATTGTGTATTTATTGTACCATTCAGTGTCAAATGTGTGTAGTTGATAATAGGCACACATCATGGATCCAATCAACCATCCATCCATCCATCCGCCTGTCTGTCTATCATCTATATATCCATCTATCCTTCCATGATCCATACATTTATCCATTAAAGCTGCACGATTAATCGTTAAAAGATCGCAATCTCGATTCAAACTCCCATGCAGTCTTTTCAACCTCACAGTGTCGGTATCGTTATTTCTGTGTTACAAAAACTTGTATTAATCACAGAAGTACTGGGATAAAAGTTTATATTTGGGATATAAACACGTATGTCTATGGAAGTGATCAAAATAGTGCAAACCAACTTTTGAAAATATCTTGACTCTTCGAATCAAGATTGAATTGATTACATTGTTACACCGTAGGTGGCGACAAGTGACTGTTAAAAAATGTATTTGTCATTGAATCATTCAGTCAAGAGATTCATTCAAAAACGCTGAGTCATCCTGTAATGAAACAAGTGAAGACTTTAGGAGTGAGTCATTGAATCAGTCATTCAAAAAAAAAAAAAAAAAAAAAATTCATTCAAATGATTTCGATATTTTTTTGTCTGACTTTAACAATTGCTGTAAATAAGCAATTAACATCTTGCCAGAACCTTAAGGAAATTACATGTTATTTTGTTAAGTCGTTTGTTCAGAACCGTGATCTCAATTTCTCTACAATTATGCAGCTTTATTATCCATCTAAAAATAAAATAAAATAAACATCTAAAAGCCAAGTGATGATAACCAGTTATGAATATGATGATACAGATTAGATGGGGTCAGAAACCACTAGGTTTTTTCTGAGTTGCAAAGATTGTCAGAAATAACAAACAGTATAAATAGCATGCACAATTTAAAAAACAAAAACGACTCAACCCTTGTAATGCATAATGCTTATACAACAGTCATAACTTAATATTTTTCAACAAAAAACATATTGTATTGTATAAAATTGCATTTTACCATGTTATTACTACACTTAGAATTTTTTTATTAATTAAATTCTTTGAAATTTCAAATTACAGATAAAACTATTGCAAGGTCAGTGTGATGCAAACAACATTTTTATTAATATTAATGAGACATTTTATTTGAATATATTGTTATATAGAATTTAAGAACATAACATTAGAATGGCCAGTATTAACTCAATTGAAAACTTAATTAAGTAGATTTAAAGGCATAGTCCAAGTCCACCCAAAAATGAAAATTCATTTACTCACCCTTAAGTTTTTCCCAACCTGTGTGAATTTATTTCTTCAAACAGTTGATGAGCCCTATTGCCTTCCATAGTACGGAGGGAAAAAAATACTATGGAAGTCAATGGGGTCCATCAACTGTTTGGTCACCAACATTCTTCAAAATGTCCTTTTTTTGTGTTCAGCAGAAGAAAGAAATTCATACAGGTTTGGAACAACTTGAGGGCGAGTAAATGATGACAATTTTCAGTTTTGGGTAAACTATCCCTTCAGATTTATTTTAAACATAACTAATGACTGCTCAAAAACAGTCAGTTTATAGTGTGCTTAAACTCAAAGATGATACAACATTTTTAAAATATATTTTGTTAGTCTTGACACATTTTTAAGTTAGGTTCCCATACTAAAGCCGTTTTTCAGAGATCTCTTTTGGGTCAAAACTCCTGAATGCTTTAAGGGGTAAATTGGGTTGTTCTGAGTCAGCTGACTCTGAGTTGTTCTGACATCAAGTTGAGCTCAGACTCAGAGCAGCAGGTCACATTACTGGAGTTTTCTTTGTTCTTCATTAATCTCTGCTGTGTGTGTGTGTGTGTGTGTGTGTGTGCGTGCTCACATGCTTCTTACTCAAATTCCTCAAGGAAATCCAATCAGAATCAATTTGAGAATCAAATGAGAGTCGCACTTTAAAGACTCCCTTGACCGCCAGATGCTGGCCAGGGTTTGGTGAGAAAGTGCTCATGGGTAATAATCTAAAAGAGCCAGAGATTTAACCGATAATCGCTTTTACCAATATTTGAACCAATATTTAAGCATTTTCCCATAAACCGTATCAGTTTTGTAATGTCGGATTCACAGATAACGATTTTCACGATAATCAAAATGATAATTAGAATGATTCTCACATGCTGTATTCATTACCCGTTTGTTTACCTGATCAAAGATTTTATTTAAAACACACCTTAGTGACAGTGCACTATATATTTAATTTTTTACACGCTTTCAGACACTCTTTCATTTATTGATTTAGAGGGTGTTTTGTATATAAGGAGCAGTGGTGTGGCGTGGGGAAAATTTCTGAGGAAGCCAATTAAGACACAAACTCTAAGCTGTGTGTTTTAAGGGGTGGGGGCAGAAAATCATACGTTACCATTTATATGTTGCTATTTGGATGAACAATTAGAGCGCCCAGCATCATCTTACCGGGACTTACGCTTGTTACAATCCAACACTTTGAGCACGTAGATACCTAAAATATGTTGCGCATACAGCTCAACTAACGCGATTGTTATAAAGGTGTTTGAACAACAAAACACATCCTCTTGCACATATTTGACAATCGGAATATCAGATATATCCTGCTATAGCTAATAAATTTGTGAAATTTTGAATAAAAAAAGGAAATAAAAGCTGATCATTCAGCGCTATTGTGCCTGCGGTGTGACAAGCAATGAAAGACGCGTCTCCATGGGAACCATAAAGTGATACTACGATCAATAACGGTCGCCTTGAAAAACTTACGTGTGAAAAGGTTGTTTGTAAGGCTTACATTTAAATGTGTCTTTGTTTTGTTTTGAGTGTATGGTCAATAAATAAAGGAATTAAAAAGATGGGCACAAAACCACAAATCTTCCGCTATTTCATTCATTCATTCATTGACGATGACAACGTGATGTGATTGGCCTGATGCCAACAAGTTCATGGCTTCCCTTGACACTGTCCTGACCAATCACAGGGGAGCAGTGTCATGACAATAGCGTCACCTGATTGGTTAATCATTCTTTTTTTTTTCTATCAAGGGATGCCAACTCAGCCTGGCCTCCTCACAGACACAGGGTGCAGTACCATGTTTTCAACGCTCATTCACCATGTCACTTTTATAGGGGCGCTGTTTTACACATCATAAAACGCTCAGTAATGAATGAAGAGAGACGATGAGGAGATGACAGAAGGATTGCGTAAACTGTGAAAAGTGTTTATTAAATGACGATTATATTCTGAAAAAGTGAGGAAGCCTGGCTTCCCTTGGCCTCCGCAAGAAAACGCCACTGATAAGGAGGGAGTGAAATTTCAGAAATGACAGTAATTAAAGTCCCCCTGTGGTGAAAATCAAGCTTTTAATGTTGTTTATATTTCTATGTGGTGTTTTTAATATGTTTTGAGACAAACCATGTGCAAATTCATAAGTCATTGCTGAGTATTTTCTGCTTAAAACTGCAGTGAACCAAAGACAGTCTCAAAAACACGCTTTGAAATCGCTGGTGTTTCTGACATCACAAACTACCCTGTAACCAATCAGATCAACGTGTGATCGTCAACCAGTGGATCTCTGAGCTGTGTGAGTGAGTGGAGGCGGGGCTCATTTGCATATTCATAGAACTGCGTATACTAAATGAGGCAAGGGTGTAGAGTTACATTCAAGATATTTTAAGGCAAAAAAAACTTCATTTCTTCAAGTCATTTTGGTGATCAAAGATGAGTTTTAAGGGACACAATTATTGGCTACAGGGGGACTTTAAAAGTGTTATATAAAACGGTTTGTTCAGTTCAATGCTGTTATAATTGTCAAAAACAGAAATAAAACAATAAATAAATATAGGTTTGTTTATTGGGCACATTAACATGCAAATGCATGAAAAAAGCTCAATGTGGGTGGAGCTCTAGAAGGGCTGATGGTGTACCTGACTCCTGCTCCACCCGTAGACGCAGTCTGAAGTGAGACGCGTGTTCAGAGGATCCTGGGCTCTTCTGGCATGACGTCTCCACTAGACTCACTCCAGGTGTTAAGTTCACCTGATACGACCCGTCCGCTGTCTGGATGTTCAGGAGGGAATCATGTTTGGACTCGACTTTCACATCTGCACCATCCCTGGCAAGGTCACCTCTGTGGGGATAAAGTACAGACAGCGGTGAAACATTCCTGACAATAATAACTCGAGTGCAGTTGCTTTCTGAAGTTTGAGTTTGAGTGTATTTGACATAAAAAGTAGCGATACAACATTGTTACAACTTCTTTGTCAATGAAAACACAATAAAATTACATTAGCTTATTTCCATTGTGGTTCTTGATATTTTCATGACAAACCATACACACAAAAAATACACATATATATCCGTATCTATTAAGCCATCCTATCTAAAAACAATCTCTTCACACTTATACATTCTCCGTAAAAACCTTGATGTCCAACGGCAACTTCCTCCTGTATATTCGAATGTCCTAGTTGAAAGAGTTGAAAAGTTTCTTTCGTATTCTGATCTCTAGACATGACTGGTGTCAGTGTAAGTCAACAGATTTTATTTCTGCCTGTTTTATAGTCCACCATTAACCAGCAGCACCTCTCGCCAGCAGGACACACAGCTCAGGTGTATTCATGTCTGTAGACAAACTGGAGTGGGACTGAGGACGAGTTACTTGCTGAATTTAAACCAAATATCATTTCTGGAGGTTTTAGTTGGAATGATAGCGAGACACACTTTTTCCTAACCTTATTAAGTGATGTATTTATGTCAGATTCTTACATTTAGACACTATAGGACTGGAGACTTTCCAAATCTAAAATAACCTTTTCCTCTCAATCCTCGAGTCAAGCTCTACAAGAATTCACCGGTTGTACAGTTTAACCAGGGCCTGACAAAAGAAAAAAAAAAAAATAATTCCTAGGCCATTGGTTCGATTGACACAAAACTTTCCACAGATCATCTGAAAACCCTCATGACAAAAATGTACGATGTCGCCCATCTTGACTAATTGACCAACATCTGTTCAATGCAAAGTCCACACTCAACAAAACTTGATACACAACGTGTCGTTCTGAGGATGCACGGCACTGTTGCATCAGAATCTCCTCATGCAACTAGAAGCCTGCCCGTCATTTTCAGTCTGTGGTCGTAACAGTTTGATCAAAGAAAATTACATTTAGTGTGTGTGTGTGTGTGTGTGTGTGTGTGTGTGTGTGTGTGTGTGTGTGTGTGTGTGTGTGTGCTCTTATTCCTGCCCTTCAAATCATCGGCTGTAATGTCAAATTGAATACATTTTAAAGGTGTTAAATATATTCAAAATACTTGTCAAAGGAAATGACACAGAATAGTGAATTAGTGATTAAACTTATTGTAACAAAATAAAAGGGTTGAGTTTGTTATCTTTTCTGGTCTGTTAAGAGCATCACACACACACACGCTCCAGCTTGTGGTGTTGTCCACCTCAGTTACTGTGACCAATACTGCCATCTAGTGTTAAGTGACTGAACTACAGAGTGTGTGAGAGTAAAGCTAGTGACACTAGCCCTGTCAGAAATCATTCTCTGTGTGTACTGTATATTTACTGTACACAACTTCTTATTACATTTATAGTATTCTCTTGTGTTATAACGTGATCCGTCGTAACTTGCATTCTGAATATATACAAACTAAAGAGAGAAAGTATTCAAACTGCTGAACAACAGGTGTTCTGACAATATGCTACCTATCATGATGTGTTACCATTACCAGCGGTGTATCAGCACGGTTTAGGGTTTGAGCTCATGAACGCTGGTGAACATTCTGATGACATTCATGACAACCAGACATTTGATTTTGTTAAGATATGCTACTCACACTCTCTCTCTCTCTCACTCACTCTCTCTCTCTCACACTCTCTCTCTCTCTCTCTCTCTCTCACACACACACTCAGTCTCTCTCTCTCGCTCACACACATACTTTCTCTCTCTCTCTCTCTCTCTCTCTCTCTCACACACACACCCCCACTCTCTCTCTCTCACACACACCCACTTTCTCTCTCACACCCACTCTCTCTCTCTCACACACTCTCTCTCTCTCTGACACAATTTTCTCTCTCTCTCTCTCTCACACACACACACCCACTCTCTCTCTCACACCCACTCTCTCTCACACCCACACTCACTCTCACTCTCTCTCTCTCTCTCTCTCACACACACACACACTCACTCTCTCTCACACCCACTCTCTCTCTCACACCCACTCTCTCTCTCTCACACACACACACACACACACACACACACACACACACACACACTCTCACTCACTCACACTCTCTCTCACACACACACACACACTCACACTCTCTCTCTCTCTCTCTCTCTCTCTCTCTCTCTCTCTCTCTCTCTCTCTCTCACACACACACACACACACACACACACACACACACACACACACACACACACATTCTCTCTCTCTCTCTCTCTCTCTCTCTCTCTCTCTCTCTCTCTCTCTCTCACACACACACACACACACACACACACACACACACACGGACTGTTTTGACTGCTTCTGGCTCCTTCACTCAGATCCAATGATGAATCACTGACTGCAGTTCAGTAAACGCGCATCCATACAGACAAATAGAAGCACACTTTACCTTACGAACAAAATGCCACTTTGCAGCTTTCGTCTGAGCTCAAGAAAGACGAGGTCTTGTTTCGCAGTCTCTTCCATTTATATTCTTTTACAGAACCGATGAAACCCACGCGGCACACAAAAACAACGTGACAACATATCTCCGCGACACACCCGTGACGTCAGGAAATAAATAACTTCAAATTAAAAGTCCCCAGTAAGCAGTTTTCCTCGAGACTCTTAGAAAATTACAATTAAAACGGCACAAACAGATCAACTTATATTTTAAATGCATACTTAAATTGTTCAAAATAAAGAGAGGTGTCAGAAGAACATCTCTTATTTAAAAAAAAAAAAAAAGAAAGATCTGGAATACTTTGATCTGGAAGAAGGACTTTCGCGGCCGTGCAAACGTGCGCATGCGCACTGTCAGCGCGCGGACTTAGAGACGTGACGTCAAACAGTGTGCGATCAGTGGTGGCGGGAGATTTTCGAGTGTTGTTTTGTCGGTCTAGTTCGTATTCGGAAGAAAAACATTCGCGAGTAAAATGTGGAACCAAGGTATGTGGTTTATTAATGATTCGTGTGTAACAATATCTGGCTTGATAACCGCTAATCTGAGGTCCAAAAGCTCAGTTAAACAGTGAAGTGTGATGTAAGTTAGTCATGTCGTCAGGGACTTCATGTCTGTTGCTCGAAAGACTGGCGTTGGTCACTGTGAGGATGTTGTTTTCACCCATGCATCAGTCTTGATAGAAACAGAATATATGTATATTTCTGCAGGTAAATATGGCGAGGCCAGTATGGTGGGATACACACAGTCTCCAGGAGGATTCGGATCGCCAGCCGCTTCTCAGGGAGGAGACAAGAAAGGGGTTAGTCTGACTCAACCTGACAATAACGTGTGTGGGATCATGTGTACATATATTTTATCATTATATATATATACAATAAGGTTAACTAACAATGAGAAATATATGTGTTGCAATGTTTATTAATCTTTAATAACGTTAATTAATGAAAATACAACTGTTCATATTTAGTTAATGTTATCCCAGGTACATTAAATCATAGGAACATAATATACAACCTTTGATTTTAATAATGGTAAATGCTGAAATGAACTTTAACCAAGATTAATAACTGATTTAGATGTACTTTTCGTAGTTATTTCTTGTTAACTAATGTAGTGAGCTGAAGTTAACAAATGGAACATTATTGTGAAGTGTGTGTATATATATATATATATATATATATATATATATATATATATATATATAAATGTAAATGATAAAATATATGATGTATATATAAATATATTTCTTATTTTTAATATAAAAAATGTAAAATAAGAAATTAAATGTAGTCTAAAAATGTCTATTTAGGAATAAAGTCATTAATTTTATGACAGTTTAGCACATTAAAATCCCCAATTCTCGTTACTGTAATGTGAAAAAAAAAATTTTTTGCATTGTGGAATTTGCTTTACTTCAAAATCAAAGGCTTTCAGAGTGATCAAACCTATCTTTTATCAGATGTATTAATTATTTCCAGTTTTATCTTTTGAGAAAATAGACCAAAAATATTGATGACACCATCTCTTTCTCAGAAGCGTCTACCACTTTTGCTCAGTGGAATGAGAATGTTAAATAATTTATAGTAATTTACTAATGTGTACGTTTTCCTATTTTGAATGAAATGAAATGTGTGTTGTGCAGAGATCCCGAGCGCAGCAGATCGTTCCCTGCACGGTTTCTCAGCTGATGTCTGCAGTGCAGGCGGAGGACGTCTTTAAAGTGGGAGAGGTAGAGATCGCACAGGTGAGTCTGATGTCTGAACACAAGCTCACAAAATGTCTAAAAGTAGGGGCACACCAAAGCGATGCCCAAGAACTATTGCTGATGAAAGCAGACTGTTGTCGGCCTGCGTCGGGGGGGGAAATCTGTGCTTGAACACACTGGAAGAACTACAGCCGACTGTCAGCTAGCACACACCTGCACACACACACACATACACGCGCGCCTGCGTGTAAAGGACACTGTCTATCTAAGCAGATATATTAATCTATATTCGAAGCAGATATTTTCATCTATACTGAAACTAGGACTGCATATATACAAACCATACTAGTAATATAAACCATAACAGGGCTCGACATTAACGCTTGTCCGGGACAAGTGGATTTTTTGAAGGGACAAGTAAAAGAGAATTTTACTTGCCCGACCGGACAAGTAGACTGATTAAACGTCAATAACAAAATATAACTAGGGAATCACTAAAGTGAGAGAATGATTCTGATTGTATTATATTTATTGTAAGTTGTGATCGATAGTGGATAATAAATGTATTACTGACGGTAACAAGGTTGCGCTGTTGAGGCTCGCGCAGTCTCTCGAGGAGAAATCCAAACAAATTTAAACTCAGTTAACAACATACTGCCAGTGCCAAAATTCAAAATGTGTTTTAATATTTTTAACATATGATACAGTAGTTTAGCAACCTCACACGACAAGTGCAGTTTTCCTGAATAACATCACTGAAAATGTGACATTGCTTTCATACACCAGTTCAATAAACAGTTCAAATTAAGTCACTTACATTTTAGACACAATATTGACTGTTTTTGTTCTGTTTCAGCCGCGAAAATAGTTCCAAACAAAGATCACAGCAGAACCGTAACACATCTCACAGCAACACTTAACCGTGTTTCATTACTGAATGATGGAACGTTTTGAAAGAATTTGCTGAGTCAAAGATTCAATGACCTATTCATGAACATCTGTCTCATTCTTGAATGAATCAGTTGTTTGAACGAATCATTTGAATGAATGACTCAATGACTCGCTCATTAAGACGGTCGCCTGCCGCCTCCTACTGGTGGTTTACTTTCATGTTTAAAAGTATCATTCTTTCCAACGTTTCATATTTGTATATTCAAAAATATTTAAAACAATCTCATAACATTATTTAATGCAGTTGTAAAATTTCAGAGTAAATGATTTAATTTGATCAGCCCTACCTAGGTTAACAACAGCCCTATATTATCTTATTAGGCTATTCTAATTTAATTTATTGATCAAATTTAAAAATTTAAAACGAAAGATGAAGCATACATACTGCATATATACAAACCATACTAGTAATACAAGCCATACTAACCAAACTAGGACTGCATATATACAAACCATACTAGTAATACAAGCCATACTAACCAAACTAGGACTGCATATATACAAACCATACTAGTAATACAAACCATACTAACCAAACTAGGGCTGCATATATACAAACCATACTAGTAATACAAGCCATACTAACCAAACTAGGACTGCATATATACAAACCATACTAGTAATACAAACCATACTAACCATACTAGGGCTGCATATATACAAACCATACTAGTAATACAAACCATACTAACCATACTAGGACTGCATATATACAAACCATACTAGTAATACAAACCATACTAACCAATACTAACCAAACTAGGACTGCATATATACAAACCATACTAGTAATACAAGCCATACTAACCAAACTAGGACTGCATATATACAAACCATACTAGTAATACAAACCATACTAACCAAACTAGGACTGCATATATACAAACCATACTAGTAATACAAACCATACTAACCAAACTAGGACTGCATATATACAAACCATACTAGTAATACAAACCATACTAACCAAACTAGGACTGCATATATACAAACCATACTAGTAATACAAGCCATACTAACCAAACTAGGACTGCATATATACAAACCATACTAGTAATACAAACCATACTAACCAAACTAGGGCTGCATATATACAAACCATACTAGTAATACAAGCCATACTAACCAAACTAGGACTGCATATATACAAACCATACTAGTAATACAAACCATACTAACCATACTAGGGCTGCATATATACAAACCATACTAGTAATACAAACCATACTACCCATACTAGGACTGCATATATACAAACCATACTAGTAATACAAACCATACTAACCAATACTAACCAAACTAGGACTGCATATATACAAACCATACTAGTAATACAAGCCATACTAACCAAACTAGGACTGCATATATACAAACCATACTAGTAATACAAACCATACTAACCAAACTAGGACTGCATATATACAAACCATACTAGTAATACAAACCATACTAACCAAACTAGGACTGCATATATACAAACCATACTTGTAATACAAACCATACTAACCAAACTAGGGCTGCATATATACAAACCATACTAGTAATACAAACCAAACTAGGACTGCATATATACAAACCATACTTGTAATACAAACCATACTAACCAAACTAGGACTGCATATATACAAACCATACTAGTAATACAAACCATACTAACCAAACTAGGACTGCATATATACAAACCATACTAACCAATACTAACCAAACTAGGACTGCATATATACAAACCATACTAGTAATACAAACCATACTAACCAAACTAGGACTGCATATATACAAACCATACTAGTAATACAAACCATACTAACCAATACTAACCAAACTAGGACTGCAAATATACAAACCATACTAGTAATACAAACCATACTAACCAATACTAACCAAACTAGGACTGCATATATACAAACCATACTAGTAATACAAACCATACTAACCAAACTAGGACTGCATATATACAAACCATACTAACCAAACTAGGACTGCATATATACAAACCATACTAGTAATACAAACCATACAAACCAATACTAACCAAACTAGGACTGCATATATACAAACCATACTAGTAATACAAACCATACTAACCAAACTAGGACTGCATATATACAAACCATACTAGTAATACAAACCATACTAACCAAACTAGTAATACAGACCAATACTAACCATACCAACTAAACTAGAACTGCATATACAGTGAGGAAAATAAGTATTTAAACACCCTGCTATTTTGCAAGTTCTCCCACTTAGAAATCATGGAGGGGTCTGAAATTGTCATCGTAGGTGCATGTCCACTGTGAGAGACATAATCTAAAATAAAAAATCCAGAAATCTTTGCTCGCTTTCATCACTTTAGCTTGTGTTCTCGTTCCCTGACTCGTTTGCTAAACTGAACAGCCAATCGGAGTTCTCTCTCACCGACGCCCCGTTGCCGATTCCACATGTTGAATATGCCAAGAAAAAACAGAGAGCATCCGACTAGAGCCAACGAAAAACACAGCTGAACACACAGAAAAAACGAAGTCGGTCGACACTCAGAGTGTGCTGAAGGCCTCGTTTACACCTGGTTTTAACATTTTTCATTTCAACTCAAACAAACTTAATAAAGGAAATGCTCCAATGCTCCAAATGCTCCATATTGGAGTCCAGATTATTCTGTCAGGCTTTTTGTACATCATCCTGCTTATTACACGGTTACTCGTATAAATAAAAATATGGACGTGAAATATTAAATTAAGCTTTAATTATTGTAAAGGTTTTTCTGTGTATTATTGTATAGCTTCTGTTTAGAAAAATAGTCCATTATAATGTACAGTCAACATAGAAACAAGGTTATTAATAAATCTTACAGTAATAATAGGTAGTCCTCTAAGGTTATTTTCACTTTCTTCAGAGTCGCCCGTTACAGAATTGACTCGGGCTGCACGATTAATCGACAGTAAAGCAAATTGGTAAAGCAAATATCGATACCTAAGGGGTTAATCTCGTCAATGTCAGTGAGCCAATAAGCATCAAGGCAAAGCACTAGTTTAGGCCGGTTATGCCCATAAAACACATCTTTAAAGGCACACCGTGTAACTTTTCAACCTTCGTAATATATTTCCAGGACCCTTGTGATGGTACATCGACTTACAATAGGTTGAATGACACGTCTGCCATAGCCTGACGGGGTCTGTATCGCTTTTACTGGCACTATGTAACTTCGGGGTTCGGGTAGTAACCCGAGCACAAGAAGAACTACAAAATTCGACTGCTTTACGGCATACGTCACTTCCCCCACCACTTCCTCAAATCTGGACGTGAGAGGCCAACCAGCGTTTGTTTTCGGCTTTCGTGCGTATGTTTTTGTCATGGGGGCTGTTTACACCTGGCCACTTCATGCGTTTTCTCAGATCGGATAGCTATCCGATTGTGAAAAGACCAGGTGTAAATGCCCTCCGAAACGCATTCGAGACGGATTTGAATCCGATCGCTCAAACCACTTCAGGAGGAGATCTGAGACGCATTCCAGACGAAACTGGACAAGTGTAAATGCATCTGGTTGTTGAAACCACATATGTAAATTGTACTCCTCCCAAAAATGCTAAAAAAAATTAAAAAATAAACGTGTGAAAGCGTGTTATAGGCTATGTAATGTAATAGCCAGATATGATGACGCTACTGGAACACGCATCACCGCAGATGAGAAGCTGAGCATCTATTCATCAAGCCAACGTGCAAACTATCGCAAATCAAAGTGAAAGTAAGTCGCAGACGCTTAACACACAATCATCATCATTAACAGTAAAGACAGCATTTACGACAGTGCAAGTATTCCACAGCGACTCTAGGGGTCGCTGTTTGACAAAAACACAATTTCTACACAGTGTGCCTTTAAGTCTTTAAAAATGTGAATTGACTGTATGTTGTTGTTCTTTGCACCTCCTGAGGGCGATCTACATACAAGTATCAGAGAACCACTTCTCTAAACAACTACCCTTAAAATACCACAATGCTGCAGTGTGTGTGTGTGTGTGTGTGTGTGTGAGAAAGAGAGAGAGACCAGATGAAGCATTGATGCTTTTATCAGACCAGAAAAGATAAGAACAAACACAACTGTTTTTTTATTTAAGGTTTAATCTGTATAATTTTATTGACAAGTATTTTTGCATAAATGTTTAAAAGAAATATGCTGCCAACATGAGATGGTATTTAACACTTTTTTAAAAAATGTAAAAAAAATTATTTAACCCTCTGGGGACCAAGCTGTTTTTGGGGTCCTTGAGATGTTCTGACATGCTCTGACATTTGTGTTTTTTTCAGTTATTTATAAACATGATAATGGCAAAGGTGTAAATTCACTCTATATAGCACAAACAGGGCTACCATAATATGCGAGCAACGTGTATGTAGATGTTTGTATTTTTGAGAGAATAATGTTTATGCGTGGTTATATTATATTAGCGTGAGTCTTTCTGTGTGTCACAGTCAGGACATTCACAGGCAGCGCATTCATTTTGGCATACGTGTGTTGTTCGTTCTACCCCGAAAGAGAACTTGATACTTGATATTATTACGATGACCCGTAATTCACTTGACTTCAGACATGATATTTGTTTTTATTTATTTATATTAATGTGTAATGTGATTTAATGCATTGGTAATATAGAATAGATTCTTTCCAGATACTTTATAAACAGAAAGTCATACTAGTGCTTGCATTGTGGTGTTTAGAGATATTTACAGACTGTAATGACACATTTCCATGGTTATTAGCATTGTAAATCTACCAATTTTACATTTTATATTTATAACACTATGATTTGTGTTATTGGCATTAAATTATCTAAAAGAAATTGGAGAAAAATGGGAATGCAAAGTCATATTTGCTGTAGTTCACCACTACATTACCAATATACTCACATTCACCACTATTAACGTTTACCCAACCAAAATTATATTGGATCTGAGAACCTCAGAAGTGTAAAAAGTGTCCATTAAATAGTTGTAAATATAACAGGGGCTTTGGATGAAAGATACATTACTTGTTTATTAGGGGTGGGAATCTTTTACCATCTCACGATTCGATTCGATTCCGATTCTTGAGGCCACGATTCGATTCAAAATCGATTTTCGATTCAAAAAGATTTTCGATTCAAAACAATTCGATTTTATTCATAATGATTTCTAATCAGGTTTCTGATCATGATCTACTCTCATCTGCTTTGCAATACAGAATGACAAACGGAGACATTAAAGTGTCTTTTTCACATTTATTAAGTTAAATTCTCAGGGAAGTGCCTTTTATCAAAAACATTGAAAAAATATTTTTACTTGGTACTTTTAAAGCAAAGTATTTATGATGACCCATAACGAACTTACTTCCAATACTTCCTATATTAATTGTATTAATAAAACAAATGGAAGTGATTTGGCAAGTCAACTGTAAGGTTACATTTGCCAGCATATGTCCCAACATTGCTGAGAACCAACAGGAAAATAAATGTGTGCCTGTACTAGCAGCAAACTTGTAGTAAATTAATACAAACTTCAGCATATTCTGAATCTCTAGCATTTAATAATAGACTTCTAACCAACATCCTCTTGTAATTTCCAATGAGCAATATAATCCTTCAGACAAAAAAAAACAAACATTTTGCTGTAGCAAATTCACGAACAGTTTTCGTTCAAAAATATAGAATTATGTACCAGAAGCTATCATATAATGCTTGTGGACTTATGCATATTCTGAATAATTAGTAGGCTAACATACAAAGTCGCTCTTGACTTATACACAACTAAATAATAAAGAGTTATGACTTGAAATGTTTGCTGTATATACCACAATCAAAAATAGCAGAAAGTGAATCTGCAGAGAGTAACTTACAGTCAAAATGTAACTTTTTGTGACTGGCATTGCACATATTGCATACAGATCAGATCGGTTTACACAGCATATTGATGTGAAAACTAAACAATACAGAAATTAGCTCTCATACAAAAAAATACTAAATAGATCACAATGAAATTGCCAATGTTCCATACGTTAGCTTTTAACGAAGACATTCTCTGGTGCCGTTCGGATTTGGCGCTCAGCCATCATGCGTCTGTTATGTGCGCGTCTCTGTTATGTGCACGCCACAGACTGTCCGCGCACTGCACGTCCGCTTCAGAGTTCCGCCTTTTGCGTTCCTTCAATGTTACGTTATTAATTTTTTTTTTTTTTTTTTTTTTTTTTGAAAATCGATTTTTGACATTTGTGAATCGATTCAGAATCGTCCACGTCCCGAATCGCGATTCATCTAAGAATCGATTTTTTTTCCCACCCCTATTGTTTATAGTGTTGCACGGTGCACCGATACTTCAAAAGTATCGCGATTCTTGGAAATTAAAAACGTTGCGATACCTAAATTTATTAGTATCGATACTTCTAAGAATGACCGCGTTCCAGATTTGTAAGTTCGGCGACACACTGCCTGCGTGGCGTGAGCGTCTCAGCTGCGTGGCGTGTCCGTTTTTATTTCAGCTCCCATGTTAAGAGCTAGCACACTGCCTGCGTGACGCGCGTGGAAAACGCGTGCATGCTAGAATAGAACCGACGCCTATTTTTCACGCGACACGCAAGCGTGTTGGAAGCGTTTCCAGGCAAAATAGAATAGGAAAAGATGTTTCTGTCATTTTGACACGAATGCATTTTAAAGGAGACATATCATGCTTTTAAATTGTTCCTTTTTACATATAAATCATACATTTGTAGTCTATATAAAGCGGAACTGCAATGCTTGGGTCTGAATTCTTCATTATTATAGCTCCACAGGCCCCTTTTCTACCCCTTTTCTGATGTGCGTCTGAGAGCAACTCGTTTTGGTGCGGTCTCTTTAAATACAATTGAGACACTTCATAACCTGCCCCCTCTCCAGGTTGCAGAGGTTCAACTCCACCCCATTCGGCCATTTTTGTAGTTTGATAGCAGAGATACGATTATCTAGCGGCACAGAAACTTTTTATTCACACGTTATTAACAAAATGTCAACAACGGAAGACTTGTCCAGCCAGCCTTACATGTTCGAGCCGGAGCGAGATGAAAATGAAGACGACGAACCTGTAGAACAACGTATTCATATGGATGTATCGCACTGGTGTGTTACTGTATTTACACATGAAACTTTGGTCTTCCGACCTTTTACCACCGTGTCGATTTATTTTGATTAATATGTGCGAGGGAGAGAGAGCAAGACAGCGTCTAGTTTGGAGACGGTGAAGTCTTGTTTACACTTTCGCCTGGCTCCGAAGAGAGTGAGCGCGCGCGCGACCGGGTCTCTCTCTCTGCTTGTTCTTTCAGTTAAACATGCGCCCTGTCACAAGCGCGGCAGTTCATCTACATTAGACTGTGTAATGAAGCGTGTGGGTTACTACATCCAACAACCGAACATTTTAACTTACCCTCTCGTAACTTCTGCATCCTTTAGCGGCTTGGACTACAAAATTGCAGCGAGAAATAAAAATGGCGGATTGCTCGAAGTGTTGGGCTGGAAGTCAAAGTCCTTATTTGGCAGTTCCGCTGCAAATACTGTGACGTAATAGTTAAAAAAACGTCATAGATAACAGAAAAATCGGAACAGGTTGAAAAATATGACCAAAACAGAATATAAAGATATCAACGAAGCACCTGAAGAGAATAATTTCAACTTTTCTGTACTTCTAAACACTCCAAATATACAACAAAATGCATTTAAGGGCTAAAAAAAGTGGATTTAGCATGATATGTCCCCTTTAATAAATGACATTTTGATGTTTGAAAGTCTCTAGGTTTTGACATAAATGCAGATATAAATGTAATTTAAAAAAAAATATTATCGATTTTCAAATACTGCACCTCTCAATACAGAACGAAATATTCTGTAGCCTATTTTGCCGTCAACACTGCCGACGTTGTCTTTGCTGCTATATATTTATGTTTAAACATATACCCGTATTTTCCGCACTATAAGGCGCACTTAAAAGCCTTTATTTTTTTCAAAAAACGACAGTGCGCCTTATAATCCGGAGCGCCTTATATATGGATCTGGCGCCTTATGTTAACGTCTGTTAAACAACCGCTGACTTAAACCTTGTTTATACTTTCGCCTGACACCGGAGCGCGAGCCTCCGCTGACTGCGCGCGCAACTCCCCAAACAGACGAGGCATTTATACTTGACGCAACTGTTTTGTTTTAGACTGAACACCAGACCATACAACTGATTTAGACGCGCAAACTGGGTGCCGGTGTGATGAGATGTACTACTAATATCCGTCTGCTCGGGCAGATTCGGCTCAAAGTCATGCATCTTCGGATTCAGAGGCGCGCGCGCTGTTAAGCCGAATCTGCCTGAGCAGACGGATATTATTTTTTTTTTTATTAACTTCGCGCTCATGCGGACGCGTCGAGTATAAACAAGGTATCTTGGTATACATTTGGACTTTGGATGTGATCTTAGGCTTGAAAAGGTTGGTGACCACTGCATAACGCAAACCCAGTCAAACATTTGACTGCAGTATCTTCTATTCTATATGCGCCTTATAATCCGGTGCGCCCTATATATGAAAACAGTTCTAAAATAGGCCATTCATTGAAGGTGCGCCTTATAATCCGGTGCGCCTTATAGTGCGGAAAATACGGTAGGCCTTCCACAACTCTCTCCCCATATGTCAAATATATCACCAATGAGGCTTATCATATGTTACCAATATTAAACATTGGTTAATATAATAATCGCTGTTCATATTTTTATTCAAAGGTCAGAAAAGTTATTACCGGTAACTCTTATGTTTCTTATGATAACTGAGATAATGCTGCTAAATTTATTCTTTTTTTAACTTGATGATGAATGTTTAATATATCTGCTGTTCATATGTTCATTTATTAGTGTGTTATATGATTAGAATGTTGTCCCGGTTTTAAAATAAAGCACAGCAATGATATTTGAGTGTTTCTCCCTTTTCAGGAAAAGTATCGAAAAAGTATCGAGATCGCAATTCTTGACTTGGTATCGGTATCGAAACAATAATTTTGGTATCGTGACAACACAACTTGTTTATATCAATAAGCAAGAGTTTTTGTGTAAGCTTTTTGTTAACATCCTGTGTATTACTATTATGTAAATTTTGAGTGGTTCATTATATTTTCTATTAAATGTAAAAGGTGTTCTGGCAGCATGAATGCATTTTTTTTTTGTGTTATTTTAGGTGTTTTATGTTCAGATGGGGTGTAATCATTCATGCTGTGTACTGTACTTGCCTCATACTTTCTCTTATTAGGTTATTCGCTTACTAAAAGTTAGATGATTAATATCACTATATAATGTTGTAATATCTACTTTGCTGGGTTTAATAATTTGCTGGGTTTAATTTTGTTCCTCTGTATTCTGTAGCAAATTCTGAAAAGGCATTTGTAAGCTATAAATAATGCTGTGTACTGTATCTTAACTTGAGAAGCCAGAGCCCCTTTTTCATTTAACAGAAAATATAATGAACCATTTATATTGCGTAAAACTGTATACGAATTTTGGTATATTTACAATGCTAATAACCATGGAAATGCGTCATTTCAATCTGTAAATATCTCTTAACAACACAATGCAATCACTAGTAAGACTTCGTGTTAATGAAGTATCTGGTAAGAATCTATGCTATATTCACAATGCATTAAATCACATTACACTTTAATATAAATAAATAAAACAAATTAAGTGATGTCTCATGTCTGAAGTCAAGGACAGGCGTACAATGACATTTGAGGTTATTAAAACAGTAAGTCCCGCCCCTCGACTGCCAAAAATAAAAGTGTTTGAGTGAGCAAAAGCAGCAGGCGAGAGGAGATCAAGCGCGAGAGCGTGGGGAATGATCATGCGCGCGCGCGAGGGCTTGTATTGCGTGCAGAGGAGATGTCATGTGTGCGCGCAGGGTTTGAATGAGCTCGCGACTTCCCGTTTCCTCGCGTGTAGATCTGTTATCCTCTCGCGAAAGTCATTTGCCAGCATCATTTGTGCGCTCCATTAATTTTGTCATTGATTTTCCGCCATAGGTGTCGTTCAGATTTCACGCTCAGCCATCATGCGCATAGACAGTATAAGAAATGGACACAGCGACCCCATTGGATTCAACGGAGAAAAGTGAAGTCAATTAGAAGCTCTCACTTCCTGATGGCTGAGCGTACTGCGCAGACTCAAACTGAGCTTGACGACGTATATGTGACGTGAGCAACCCGTCTGTCTTCTAGTAGCCAAGAGAAATCTGAATCATTCCCTTCCGAAACTTGCAGAGACGGAGAGCGTGAGTAGGAGGTGTCCATGAGCTAGGAGCAGGAGCAGCTTTATGACTCTCTATGGGCTTCTCCCTTGATTTTATCGGACTTTATGCCTCCACGTCCCCCCGATTGCGCGCAAGCTTCTCTTCCTGTCTATACGGTAATCTCTCTACTGTGCGACAGAGAGTCGCGTGGTTATGACGCAATCGTTAGCCTATTTTTACAAAAACTGCTTCTACGGGGCCATAACGTAAGATACAAGGTACTGGAGCCTTTTATACATTTTCGTGTTTCTTTAGAAATAAATAATGGACAAATGGAGTCTTTAAACGCCTCAGATGTGATAACAGATGAGAAGACCAATACTGCACTGCTGCAGACTAGAGGCATGAATAGATTTTATTATCAGGAACTAAACACACTACATTTGCAAAAGAGAGAATACACTAACTTAGAGAAGTTATAAATGTGAGAAGTCATATACAAGATTGGATATCTCTCTGTGTGTAAGTGTGTTGAACATTATCATAAACCCCTGGGCCCGTAATGGTAAAGCACGGAAATAGTTGCAACATGCTAATACACTCATTCATCCATCAATATGTTTTGATGGATGTTTTGTCTGACACTTTCTAGGTAACTATTGTTGGTGTTATCAGAAGCACTGATAAATCCACGATCAACATCCAGTATAAGGTGGACGACATGACTGCGGCTCCCATGGACGTCAAGCAGTGGATCGACACAGAGGTACCTGTTCAGATGCCTTCCAGCGTTGATCCTGTTGTAATCATATGTGATTTCCAGGCCACAGAAATTAGTAAATAAAGTCATGGAAGTTTTTATAGCTTTTTATATGAGTTACAAATTCTTTATAAAATTATTTTTAAAGTGTCATGAAACCCCCTGTTTTAGCATTGGTTGTTCATACCTCAGATTTGATAAAGACTCAAGAGAAGAAGACATGATGAGTTGTGCATCCAGAAATGGTGCTGGTTCATGTCTAAAGCTCAAGAGTATATGAAATATGTCCTTAATAACTTGAAACATTCTTGCTTTGACACATGTGAACTATGATCTGTGCTGTGAGTGTTGTTAAACATTGCAGTTTTCTTTGCATAAACCGCTCTCTTGACGTGTGTGTTACATATTAAATATGTTCTAATATCGATAGTCATATTTTCCATATTGGTAGTCAAATCCGGCACTGACCGCATCGTAGAGGACATGCAAAGAACACTTTTCTGTTATTATACTGATGAAACACACACTCACAACGCATACGCCTGAAGGAAAACACCACAAAGCTGAACAGGTAGAGGAAAAAAACATGTCGTTTGAATTTCTTCGCTGTAATGTGATCTCTTTCATAATACAGCACAGTGATTGAGTTAAGAGAGTTCATTCTTACAAATAATGCAGAGAAAAGCTCAGAAACTAGAAATGTAGCAAATCACCACTCTAAATTAACGCATATACCTATCATTTTTCGTGACTTTCGTGGTTTAACGTCCCTTTTTAAACCGGAAGAATGAAATGGCTGTGAAAAAATAAAGTAACCACTTTCCCCTTAATAATAAGCATGATGAGTGCTATCATCATTTTCAGTGATGTACAACCTGTACATATCTGTTAACATCTCATAATTGTTGTGTGTGTTTCATGACCCTTTAAGGCGAGACACTACAGGTGAATAGGGTAAAAATTTTAACTAGCAGATATCACTATGAAACTTTCCCAGTTGATTACCTACATTAAGGTGAGAAAAAAATGTATTACAAGTTTTCTGTAGTTTAATGTTTAAATATGCAAATTAGGCTATCTAATTAAATATGCGCTAATTCGCATATATATATTAAAAAAAACAACGAAATCTGAGTATTGGATAAAGCCAGGTTAAAAATATTTTTTTCATTGTGTTCACATATTAGATGGGAAAAATTTACAGAGGGATTTATGGATATCTACTTTTGTTATCCTGTAAATCAGAATATACTGTCAATAGCCTTAAAAAAATGATTTGTTGATGTTTTTTGGAATAAAATGTTATATAGTCTAGGTCCTGGATAAGATTTGTATGCAGTTAATTTAGCGGAGAATATCTCAACTATTATAGACTAATATGACCCCATTGAACAACGTGGGATGTGTGCCAAAACCTCTACCCGGGACGAAAGTCCTGAAAATGACCACAACCTGTGACACTATTATCACACTACAGGTGAATGGGACTTTTTCTTCCCTTTATAGATATCCTCATACATTTCTACCAGTTTAGTCTTCATATGTGTGTGTGTATATATATATATATATATATATATATATATAGATAGATAGATAGATATTTATATACACACACATATATATATATATATATATATATATATATATATATATATATATATATATATATATATATATATATATGTATGTGTGTGTGTGTGTGTGTGTGTGTGTGTGTGTATGTATGTATATATATATATATATATATATATATATATATATATATATATATATATATATATATAAATATAGCTGCGAGCAGCGATTACGGGCCCAAGCCGGTGGCACCGCCATCCCCGGTGCCAAGAGAAATACTTTTTGTATTACACTTTGTCTTAAAAATTAAATTAAATATGCAAATTAGGCAATATCTCATTACATATGCGTACATATAAACTCTTGAAGCTACAGATTTTCTGAGGTTATCACAATGTTCACAATGACCATGTAGTGTAAGCGTAAGAATTCTGGTTAGATATTTTTAATTGTGTTTCTGTAGATGTTCAGTGTGGATGTCGTGTGTGTGTGGGGGGGGGGATGTCCCGTTTTGTGCTGTATTGAATGGAGAATTATAAATACAATTGTACACAAAGGACTTTTTTAAAAGAAAGAAAACAAGCATTTGATTAATATACAGACATTTCATATCCAACCTTGCTATTATCATTGTAACGTTAACTTAAAGTGAGAAATACAAAACAACAGGTTTATTCCCTGTGTTGCAATGTAAAACTCTCATTTTTGAAATGATGATGAGAGCTCATTCAGTGATAGGATTTTTACAACTATTTCCTCCCTTGCATTTGCAGTACTTGCAACAACGGATACCAGCTACCCGACAGGGACACCCATTCTTGTGTGCACACTTGCCACACGAGCAGGGATCTGGCAAACCTCCAGGTTTTGAGATTACAATCTCAGGGACTAATAAACTGCCCTTTCTTACAAAACCATAAGCATCTGCATTTAAGATCGAGTTGGCATCTGTAAATGGTACTTGGACCCGAAGCTGCTGTTGATAATAGGCTCTTTGTATGTGTTTTCTTGCATTAGTTGAGGTGCAAGCGGTCCTCTCAAAGTCCATCTTAAGGGCATCACTATCAAACGCAGAAATGCGCAGGTCGTCAAATGTCTCCATGTCCGTTGATGGTTTGAGACATTTGACCAAGAATGTTTCCACCATTTGTATTGCACTCTCTGTTAGCTGTGGACAGTTGAAATTGAGAATCAGAGAAGAGTTGTCTGGTTTGCGGAGAGTGTTCAGTGCTGCAAATTTGGTTGATATTTTGCTGGTTGTATCGCACATTTTTTATCTCTTTGTGGACACAACTTCAGGAGCTTAGTCCCAAGTTGTGATTTGGCACTCTTCCTCAAGTAACCGTCTTTGTCAACCAAGAAGAATGCAGAGTTGGTGATCTCATGCTGGAGTAGCTCCTCAACTGTGAACTGTAACTGGCAATTCCTGTATGTTGCTTAATAGGTTGACTGTTTTTTAGCCATTTTCTTTATATCAAATCAGAATGCTTACACTCTTCTATGACCTTATAATCACGGTCATTGTGATCACCTCAGAAAATCTGTAGCTTCAAGGGTTTATATGTACGCATATTTATTGTTTTATTCTGTTGTTTTGTATTTCTCACTTTAAGTTAACGTTACAATGATAATAGCAAGGTTGGATATGAAATGTCTGTATATTAATCAAATGCTTGTTTTCTTTCTTTTAAAAAAGTCCTTTGTTTGTGTACAATTGTATTTATAATTCTCCATTCAATACAGCACAAAACAGGACACCCCCCCACACACACACACGACATCCACACTTAAAGGGATACTCCACTTTTTTTGGAAATAGGCTCATTTTACACCTCCCCCAGAGTTAAACAGTTGAGTTTTACCGTTTTCGAATCCATTCAGCCGAACTCCGGGTCTGGCGGTACCACTTTTAGCATAGTTAGCATAGATCATTGAATCGGACAGGACCATTAGCATCTCTCTCAAAAAAATGACCAAAGAATTTCAATATTTTTCCTATTTAAAACTTGACTCTTCTGTAGTTACATCGTGTACTAAGACCGACGGAAAATGAAAAGTTGCGATTTTCTAGGCTGATATGGCTAGGAACTATACTCTCATTCCTGCGTAATAATCAAGAAACTTTGCTGCCGTACCATGAGTCCAGCAGGCGTAATGATATGACGCAGCGCCTGAAAATAGGTCTAATAGGTTAGACAAACTTAGTCCCGGTCACATTGGAAGTTACAAAGCTGGGGACTATTATCAGGCGCTGTCATATCATTATGCCTGCTATACCCATGGTACGGCAGCAAAGTTTCTTGATTATTACGCATATCATCTAATCTTTCCTAACGATCCGCTAGCTGCCCGCCCCATAAGCATGCCGTCAAAAAAACGCGTCTCTCTAGGCAGCCTAGGCTCCGAGATCTGCACACAAAAAGTTGCTTTCACTACCACTCAAAACCAAAATAAATAGTGTTCCAACCAATCACAGACAGGGGTGGGTGTTATGAGGTTTTCGCGTGCAGCCATCATAGGCAGCCGTGCACGAGTGCAAAACCTCACAACACCCACCCCTGTCGGTGATTGGTTGGAACACTATTTATTTTGGTTTTGAGTGGTTGGTGTACCACTCAAAACCAGATTGTTTTTGTGTGCAGATCTCGGAGCCTAGGCTGCCTAGAGAGACGCGGTTTTTTGACGGCATGCTTATGGGGCGGGCAGCTAGCGGATCGTTAGGAAAGATTAGATGAATGTGATCATTTATTTTTGGGCCTGAAATCACTGAGACAACCTTTAATATGAAGACTAAACTAGTAGAAACATATGAGGATATCTATAAAGGGAAGAAAAAGTCCCATTCAGTGATAATAGTGTCACAGGTTGTGGTCATTTTCAGGACTTTCGTCCCGGGTAGAGATTTTGGCACACATCCCACGTTGTTCAATGGGGTCATATTAGTCTATAATAGTTGAGATATTCTCCGCTAAATGAAGTGCATACAAATCTTACCCAGATGTACTGCATGTGATGACAGGGAGCAGACAGCGATCGCGGAGCAGCATGTTGATTAAGAACGCCAACTTTTGTTAAATTTATGAGAAATCTACAGACGCAAACAAGACAAAGTGTAGTAAAATAAAAATAAAGACCTAAATGTGTATTACGGACTTTTTTTTCACCACAAGTCTGAAAGAAGACATGTTATTGAAGACAAATATCCAAAAATATCCAAAAATATCAAAATTGACCAGTAATTAAAAAACGATGTTTTTGCCTGCCGTGTCTCGCCTTAAAAGTCATTTTTTAGTAGCCACAAATGCGTGGAAAAGTCATGTAAATTCACTGATCAAAAAGTTAACTACCTACATTTATTTATTCCTAAATCTCTCCAGGACATGGGTGTGGATAACTCCGTCATTCCTCCAAGCACTTACGTCAAAGTCTCCGGCAACCTCCGCTCTTTTCAGGTCAGAACTGAATGTAAATGTGCATAATAGTGCTTTTACATATGAAAGTTTTGGACAGAGTTGTTGCTTTTTTGTGTTTTCACCTTCACCAAAGTGTCAAACTGAAACTTTTGGTTGTCGTTACAGAATAACAGATCTCTGGTTGCGTTCAGCGTGCGAGTGCTGGAGGACATGAATGAAGTCACTTCACATATGCTGGAGGTTGTGAATGCTCACATGCTGCTGGGCAAACCACAGAACATGGTGAGACTAACACACTACACTTCTGCTTTTCACTTGCACACACTGCCCCTACTAGTGTTGTCACGATACCAAAATTATGACTTCACTTCGATACGATACCAGACAAAAATGCCTTGATACCGATACTGAATCGATATCGTCCATCGTGATGGCTCGCCCCCCACCCTGTCATTTTATTTCGTGTACACCAGTGGTTGGGAACCTATGGCTCGCGAGTCACACCTGGCTCTTTGGCAAAAATCATGTGGCTCGCAAGGTCTCTCACCCTTTACCAACAAACGTTAAGCCTCTCACGGTCGACTGCCGCCACACATAATAAAACAAAACATCAAATAAAATAGTCCTGGCCTGGTCCTCTCTCGATCTTCACTGTCGTCGCTCCTCCTTTTATGCTTTCGCTCCTGGTCGCGTCGCGCAGGTGTCGCTCATTATCAATCACGCCACAGTAGGGCTGTCACTTCACATTCGAAAATCGATTGCACAATCGATCGGACCAACCAACTGTTTACCAATTTTAACGGCCTTTTCTCTGAGCGCGTCCAGCTCGTCACGATATGCCCGCAGCGAACACGCGTCACACAGCAACTGCAGGCTCTAACAAAGACACATAACAGCATATTATACTTCTGCATAATGTGTCTCTTTTTACTACAAAACTGTAAATTCTGCCGGGATTCAGACAGTCTCATGCATACAGATACAGATTCGGGCTACGGTCTACAATCTCCTACGTAGGTGAAGTTTGTTTGACATTTCTAATCGTAAACACAACCATGCTGAAGCCGGCAGTGATGTTTTTCATTGATGTTATGGCAGTCCACTCTGCTTATTGTTTTTCGAGAATGTTGCTCTCCTGTTTGTCATTGTGCACAAAACTTCACGCCAATAAATCATCAGGAATATTTGCTGACTTGTGCGCGTCTCAAGCGCCCTCTTTACGTTCGTCCTAATGCCTGTTAGTTGTCCATGGATTTGCCTATATTTGGCGTTTAAAATGGAAACGTCTTTACACATGGAAAATCGATTTTACAATCGATTAAATGAACATTTATGTCTCAAAAATCGAACAGGATTTTTTCACAAAAGTGACAGCCCTACGCCACAGCGGCCTCAAGACTTTTGACTGGGTTTAAAAAGAGGGACCAAATCTCCCCTATTTTAGCATCCTTTCACTGGCTTCCCATTAAATTCAGGGTTAATTTTAAAATCCTTATGTTTGTATATAAGCGTTGACTGGCCGTGCACCAAGGTATATTAGTGATCTTATTGTGCCATACTGTCCTGCTAGGGCACTTACATCTTCTAATCACTTGCTCTTAACTCTGAAACGGTGTCGCTAATCAAAGGGTGATACCCACCTTTTCTGTGGCCCGGCCCAAGCTTTGTCATGGTCTCCCCTATCATGTGAGGTCTGCTCTTTCATTTGACATGTTTAAATCTACTCTTAAATCGTATTTTTATTCTTTAGCTTTTGGAAACCAGTAAAAAAAATAAATTGTTTTTGTTTTTTTTGTGTAGACCTGCTTTGTACACTGTACAGCACTTTGGATCAATTCATATTGTGTTTAAATAAATGTTGTTGTTGATGATGGTAGGGTTCCTGCAGGTCCTTAATGTCTTAATTTACTTTTAAGAATTTAAGCCCATAAAAAGTCTTAAATATCTGAAACAGTATTAAAAGTCTTAATTATTAAATAGGAAAGTCCAATACTTTTATTTTTGGCACTCGTCAATTTCATTGCACTTGTACTTTTTCTAATTTTTTTTTATAATTTACGTGTACTGATGAGTGATTAAGAAATCAAGCGCATGCAACAGAAGTGCACACACTATGTCTCTCTCTCTCCTTACCGTGAAGTAACGTTAGTAATATGTTCCTCGTTTTACTTTCTTTGCTATTGACATCCGTGTTTCCCCCCCTATTGTAGCGACTTTTTTTTGTGCATGTTCTGTAGACAGGGTGACCATCATCGATTAAGTGTCACTCAAAAATTTTAAGTGAAACTTTCACTTTGAAGTGTAAGTTTCACATAATACTAACCGTCAGTACATTTTATCGTGGTTTATAGTGAAACCGGTCATCGTCCCATCCCTAATTGTATGTAATTGTGTGTAGGTTGATGTTTGTTTTTTCTCTAATGGATCTTGAGTCTGGAAATAAAGTTGAATTGAATATATGTCTGTCACAATTTCTTAAACCAAACTTTTATTTTGGTGTGCTTTAGTGAAGGCCTTTGAGTTTCTGTCTATCTAATGATAGTTTTCTCAAATGAAATGGTGAAATGCTGCTGAAGTGACTCCCAGAGCAGCTCTGGAGATGAAGTTCGAGACGGCAGACGTTAAAAACAGCACGAGACCGCACGCTTGCTTGAGTGTGTAGTAGACCAAACTGACAAGCACAACATGCTGACTAGTCTTTTTGTGCTATAATGTTCTCAGACACTAGATTTGAATAATTGTCCAGTCATACTTTTGACTTCTTCATTCAAATTCTGACATTTTATACAGTCAATTCTCTCTTTATGACTGGAAACCGTGATCAACCTGGCCAATATGTCTCTCACTATGTCATTAATGGTTTTGTTTAGATTGTGTTTAATAATAGATGCTCTTTCTTCATAGGGAGGGGGCGGAGGGATGAACACGATTGCCGTGTCTCATACTAGCATGGCTAGCACAGGGTCTGCAGGGAGCTATTCTGGTGCTAGCATGCTAGTCAATGGTTTGAGTGCCAACCAGAACCAGGTGAGTCAAAGTGCCTCATTGTGCAAGAGTTACATTACGTAATGTATTTGTATGTGATGATGACGTATTTGAAACAATAACATATATTTTAAATAGTTATCTAGAGGTCATGCATTACATATCAGTCTTTTTATTCCACTCTGATATTCTTTTTTATTTCTCTGTGCCCTTTTTGACTGTGTCATCATAAGTTTAGAGTTGTGTTTTGCTGATGTTGAGTTGTGGTCTTTGTGCAGGTTTTGGGTCTGATCAAGAGTTGTCATGAGCCTCAAGGCATCAGCATGCAAGACCTCAAGCAGAAGCTGAACAGCATGAGCGTCAGTGTTATCAGGTACAAACTTCTCCTGAGATGTGTCTCTATAAAGAAAGAGCTTTTGTAGTGGACCTCGACCCAAAAGAAAAGATTTTACCTTTCTCTTCCTCTTTCTTAGTTTCCGTTTCTCTTCTGGTTACCCGAATGAGCTGTGAGAATAGCACGTCCTTACATTTCTCTGAAGGGCTTCCTCTTTTGCCTGTCATAGGAAGCTTAATTTGAGCTCCCATTTTCATAAGACTTGAAACTCAATTTTTTGTTTCCTTGTCTGTTCTGGGATATAAATGGTATTTCAGGATTTGTCTTTAACAAAGTTATCTTAGTATTTTACAGAGTGATGATTTGTTGGGAGATACATTTCCAGATTTTCCACTGATAAGAGCAGCACAACTTAAGCGGACACATTAGTTCTCCGTTATAAATCACAGTCTCGTGGAAGCAATTGTTTAGCGGATAAACCAAAGAGATGTTTAAATGTCATCATTGTAATCATTGTCATAATGTGGTGCAAGGAAAAACTTTTCTAGATGTTCATACAAATAAGATTTATTCAGTTAAAGACCCCTGTAGTCAATCATTTTATCCCTTAAAACTCGTCTTTGATAATCAAAATGACAAAAAACAAACAAAAAGTTCCTCTTTTTTTTTTTTGTGATGCTTTAAAATAGCTTGAATGTAACTCGACACCCTTGCCTCATTTAGTATACGTGGTTCTATGAATATGCAAATGAGCCCTTTTTAGATTATAAACTTCAGGCATTGAAATACCCAGGATTACATGACAATTTAGCCCTTTTTTTTTTTTGTGCAGTTTTGTAATATTGAGAATATGGGAACTAGATATATTAGCAAGTGTTCAATACTTTATTAGAGGTTGATCACGTCCACTGTTAATTAATCATGAGACTTAATAAATGAATGTTATTATTGGGAATGTTATTAAAATGGGAATCGCATTTTATAATCACTTGAGGAACAGCACATTGATAGGCATGATCTCAAATAAGCAAGTATGTGCGCACCCGGAAGGCGTCTTCGGGTTATTAAAAGAACTGGCCACAAAAAGCACTAAAGCACAGATCATCAAGCCACATCATCTAAAAACATTCTGGCACAGCTGAGTTTTGAATGTTTCTACGAAACTGGTTATTTTGATGGCTGATGATGTATCTAGCTCCTTCTAGATTGTACCATTTCAAATATCTTTATCTCAAGATAACAGTAGATTATGCTGTGCAATAATTTTTACATATTTACATTCATATTAGGAAAATGTATTATTAATCATTCGTTATTATTCCTCTCCAGCACGGACCCCGGCTGTGTGGATGTTATTTTGATTTAGGACCTCTTAGACGGAAACAAGAGTTACGACAGTTTGACCGTTAAGAGTTCGTTATACTATAAAAGTACCCTGTAAGTTTCAAAACTCAGAACTTCCTTGTTATTCCAAAAACTGCTTTTTATTGAAACCAAGGTCAGAAAACGACAGGATCTAAAAAGTGGAGACCTATGACGTCACAGAGCAACGAAAGACCGCCTTTGCAGAAGAATATCAACACCTACGTCTACATCAGCGCGTCTTTAGCGCCGCCCACTGGAGCGTTAGTGAATAGTGACTAGTGTTGCACGGTGCACCGATACTTCAAAAAGTATCGCGATTCTCGGAAATTAAAAACGTCACGATTCCTAAATTTATTAGTATCGATACTTCTAAGAATGACCGCGTTCCAGATTTGTAAGGCCGGCGACATACTGGCTGCGTGGCGTGTCCGTTTTTATTTCGGCTCCCTTGTTAACAGGTTAGAGCTAGCACACTGCCTGCGTGACACGCGAGCCCGAGCCGTGCGGAAAACGCGTGCATGCTAGAATAGAACCGATGCCTATTTTTCACGCGACACGCAAGCGTGTTGGAAGCATTTCCAGGCAAAATAGAATAGGAAAAGATGTTTCTATGTCATTTTGACATGAATACATATTAATAAATGACATTTTGATGTTTGAAAGTCTCTAGGTTTTGACATAAATGCAGATATAAATGTAATTTAAAAAAATATCATCGATTTTCAAATACTGCACCTCTCAATACAGAACGAAATATTCTGTAGCCTATTTTGCCGTCAACACTGCCGACGTTGTCTTTGCTGCTATATATTTATGTTTAAACATATAGGCCTTCCACAACTCTCTCCCCATATGTAAAATATATCACCAATGAGGCTTATCATATGTTACCAATATTAAACATTGTTTAATATAATAATCGCTGTTCATATTTTTATTCAAAGTTCAGAATCAAGAAAAAGTTATTACCGGTAACTCTTATGTTTCTTATGATAACTGAGATAATGCTGCTAAATTTATAATTTTTTTAACTTGATGATGAATGTTTAATATATCTGCTGTTCATATGTTCATTTATTAGTGTGTTATGATTAGAATGTTGTCCGGTTTTAAAATAAAGCACAGCAATGATATCTGAGAGTGTTTCTCCCTTTTCAGGAAAAGTAGCGAAAAAGTATCGAAATCGCAATTCTTGACTTGGTATCGGTATCGAAACAATAATTTTGGTATCGTGACAACACTAATAGTGACATGAGAACGAGAAAAGATTGACACCGTTACCTTCCAGACGATCCTAATGCTAGGATAGCGTTTTTTGTTTTTGTTTTTTCAACATTGTGAATGTCTTGGCACTGCATATTTGTTTGTATTTGGTGTATTTCACTGTGGATTATTTGGTAAATTTCGGCGCAGGCTTTACAAACAGACTTTGCAAACAGACTTTTACTGTATGGATCTGCCAGCAAACGCCACAAAAATGGAACTAATCATGTTTATTCTAATGCCTAATCTGTGATCAGTGATTTCTGATGTATAATTCAAGTTCAGACAGATTATCTCTCAAAATCGTTGAATACTGTTTATGCATTAGTAAATCAAGCCAGTGACTAAACTATCAACTCTTAGTAGGATGAAAATAACCTTATTTAAACTGTGATTAAATTATACACAGAAAGCAATCAAAGAATCTCGCCCTTTTCACGATTTATTATTCTCGATAGCTGTAATAGTAAAAACGTAGTAAATGTTTTCGAGAGAGTTCCACATGTAATACTATCTATTTCATATGCAAGCATGTCAGCCAATCACAGCAGTGAGCGTTTACACTGAAGTCTTCACAGCAGCGGGCGTTAACACTGAAGTTTCACAGCAGCCAATCACAGCAGTGGGCGTTTACACTGAAGTCTCACACAGACACGCCCCTTCAAACAGAGCGTTCAAATCAGAGGCTAAAATCAGGCTTGGAAAAATGCCTTTTATTTCTAAATTATGAAAATTTTTAATGTAAAAAGCATACTAACATTATAAGTGCACCCCAGGAAACATTATACAATAATAAAATTATCCAGTTCATGACCCCTTTAATTAGTGGATATATCGGCCGATATTTGGCACTTTTAAAATATCGGCATCGGCCGATAAGTTTTTCTGATTGGCCGATGTGTTGGAAGCGGGACTTTTATTTTGACGGCGCTCCGGACTTTTATTTTGACGGGTGGCGCTGAGAACACCAGCGCCAGAAGAGAACGGCAGTGCGCCTGATCACACTGCGCTCACTCACATTCTCCGTCTTCATTAGTTTACGATCTCTGTCAGTCATATCTAATACTTTGTTAGACAGAACTGGTAAACAAAGAAAGTAAATGGTATGCGAAAAAGTAAAGTGTTGCTTTCATATTATTTGTTACAGAAAAGGCAAACAATTAGGCTAAAATACTTTCTCATTTACTGTCAACATTCAGCAAATGCGCATCTACATCATTTAAACAAATCTCAGAATATCTAATAAACATTTAATTTCACAAACCTTGCAGATTTAATGGAATCTAGATGTGATATCTTGTGAAGTGTGCATTTGTAGCCTGCATAAACGTGTGACTGCAAGTGACGGTCGGTCCATGCGAAGTGAGTGAATGCAAACAGAAGATCAGCTTCACAGGAGACGCGATCGAAAAACATTAAATCCTTCATTTTAAAATATGCTGTGCTATATCCAGTTGCCCACTGTGTCATATTCACATCGTTTTCACTGTGTGCTGTGCTCATTACCTTGTCTTTATTTGAAAAAATATGATTACCAGTTCGCACAATATTACCAGATTACTGAGTGCAATGTTACAGTGTTTACTTCCTTTTTATTCACATATTCATATTTTTAAACACTTTATTTGTGAAAAATTCTGTAATAGGATTGCAGATTCAAGAAGTTGCCATCTAAAGTATAAGCATGTTTATTTTAAATATTTGTTTTCTAATTTATTTAAAATTTATAAAATATTGATTAAAATAAATATAAAGTATATAATAAAAATATCGGCCATCGGCCACCCTGCTCTCTAAGATATCGGCATCGGCCATCAAAAAACCAATATCGGTCGACCACTACCTTTAATGACCACAAAAGGGAACCCACTATTGATGATTTGTTTGCATGTTCATGATTACATTTATTAAAGTAAGATTTCAAATAAATTCTCATCTCATTGTGCTTAAGCAGTGAAGCAAATGTTCTTTTGCATGTCTTACGGTACATTCGTACCAGAAAAACGCAAGTGGCAAAAACGGAAATAAAACTGTGAAGTGACTTTTTCTCGTACTGAACTGTTAACCTAGATAACGAGCTGTGTGTGAAAAATCACATGAATTTGATCAACTGTTAATAAAGTACAGTTTCCTGCAGTTTACTAATATGATAAATTCTCATCCTAGGCCTCATAGACACACTTAAAGGGATATTTCACCGCTGGAAAGATGAATGTGTATTTAAATTGGGTCATTTATGCAGTAGAAATGTGCCTTCTAGACTGAGAAAAGTATTTTTGGCTCATGTGGATGAAAGACAACAACTCCCAGAATGCACTTGCTTCACTGTCCTACTGGTTACAGAGGGCAGTATCGGAAGAAATGATACAACTAGTCGACTCGAAACTGAAAACATGCCGTTTTATGGTGAGATCCCCCTATGGGCGGGTTGAACACATGCGGGACGAGCTCCTCCTACTGGCTGTAGTCTCTCGCCTCTAGACAAAAAAGCCTCTGATGAGCTGGATGACCATTTTTGCGTCATCTGAGTTTTTTTTTCAGACACACAATACAGAAATCTCTCGTCTCAGGGGGACATGAGGGGGGAAGCACGGTCACTCGAAAATACTACCGGGTTTCTACTGATACAAAGCTTAATGCTAATCGGTGAAGTATCCCTTTAATAATTTTGGCAGATCAATAGGTCATCTGGGTATTGGTTTTACGTACTGCTTGGGTTTTCAAAAGTACTAGTAATCGAGACTCGGTACCAAGTCGATACTCTCGAACCCCTTTGTTAGCCAACAGTACACAGTACAAACACAATGTAAAGAAGACATTCATTGTGCAGTATAGATGTTTGATTATAAGGCAGGGCTCGAGACTTATTCCCGTTTCACACATGCTCCGTTTGCAGTGCGCATGCGGTGTGTATTTTTTTTGGGCACCCATGTTAACAGGTTAGAGCTTTCACATGCATGCGGATGCGGTCCGGCAATGTGTTCCAGGTGTGGTGCGTTTACAGCAGTGCAGCGATCGTTTCCGCACCGAGTCTATTTTTGCTGTGCTGTACGCGCTGAATTAAAGTGACAGCCATGTTTCGTGGTCAAAAATGAACACAGATTGACATGAAAATGTGGTACGGTAATCTCACCGTAAATGCATTTAATTAAATCAAATGTAGTAGGCCTAATCTCACCATAAATGTATTGAATTAAATACTACTATTTGTCACAGTCATCTTTTTACTTTAAGACCGGGGTAAATCAAGGAAAACTACAATTTACCTCAACAAGGTGACATAATGAACAACACTTGTCTCATTCGTGGAGGTGGAAAGACAAGTTATTTGTGACATGCAAGATTTATTGTATTAAAATTTAAATGCAAAATAAAAGGCATGAGAGTCGGCTGGTTTTGTCAGTTTTAAGTTTTGATTTAAAATGTTCGCGATTTTTATTAAGTACATAAGTAAATATTTTACCACTTGCTTGAGCCACTTAAAGGCAGGGTAGGCAGGTTTTTTCTAAAAAACTTTTTCCCAAATTTGTTTAAACTGTCTTTATATACCAATACGTAATTAAAATGTAAGTACTCTAAAAAAGAGAGTATAAAAATCGAGTGTCTGTAGTCCTCTCAGGGCTGCAATAAACACAGCTACTTATTACATTCACTGGGCCCCCTTCCTTCTGGGCTCATTCCAAAGCCACGCCCCCAAAACACATGAACGCGCGATGCCGACCGCTCAGCTGGAGGACGCGTTTGCCAGCGCTGAGTGGAGAGGAGCGCAGTGCATGTAGTGACATCATGTCAAAATCACATGTAATAAAATACCTAACTTTATCATTATGAATATAAACAACTAACATGGCTGTTAGTACTCACTATCAAGGGCAGCTCCTGTAGCAGCAGGGGTGGTACCCATGGTAGCGAGGGTGAGTGACAGTCGCCCAGCCAATCATTTCATTCATTCCGAGTGGAAATAAGTAGCTGTGTTTATTGCAGCCCTGAGAGGACTACAGACACTTGATTTTTATTTTTATTTTTTTATTTTTTATACTCACCTTTTCAGAGTACTTACGTTTTAATTATGTATTGGTATATAAAGACAGTTTAAACAAATTTGGGGAAAAGTTTTTTAGAAAAAACCTGCCTACCCTGCCTTTAATATATAAATCTATATAGAAGTAATGCATTGAATAATGCGTTGTTTAAATTGTGTTTAAACAATACGTCTATTAAAGAGTGTATATGTGTACAAAGAGAATCGGAATGCTGACTAAACTTCTCTTTTTTTTTTTCTTTTTTTTTTTTTTATGAAAGTTGCTGATAACTTCTGGGTTTGAAATAAAAATAGTGAGTATGTGTTTGTGGTACAGCCGTGGGTCACTTACGCACTGCAAACGCAGCATATGTGAAAGCACTATAGCGCGTGCTGCTCCTGCACCGCATACGCACACGGGGTATGTGTGAAACAGGCGTAACATTTGAGAGTGGTGTCACTTTCTACAGAAGTTCTACAGGTTTGGTAGTGCTGTGGGGAATCTTATTCGTAAATGAATTAATAACTTTGTAAAAGTTAACGTAATCGTAAAATTACTATTATTTTGCATTAATAAGTGCAGTTACTAATAATATTACATGTTTGTTTATTGGAAATCTGACTGTAAAGCACTGAGCTTGAATTGAGATGCAGATAAAAAAATAACTTTTTTGTTAACAACAATAATGTGCAAATACCCATGAAAAAACGAAATATTCTACTCTTATTAAATATCAGATATTAAAAGTTAATATAAGTACTCCTCTGCCGTAATCTACTGGTTATAGTGGTAATTTCATGTTTGTTTTTTGTTTTTTTGTTTTGTTTTTTGCGACAAAGTGTTAGTTTTCCTACATTTTTAAACTTTAGTTTTACAAATCATAACATTAAAATGGGATAATATTTAGAGATTTGAAGTGCTGGAATAGGTGTGAAGCACTTGAAAGCCCTTAAAGTGCTTGAATTTTGCTCTCAAAAGGTTGTACGAACCCTGAGATGAAAAATGTAAATAAATAAATATTCTACTATTTCTGCTACAACACCATGGTAACAGTTAGCATTGCTACATTAAATTCATAGTGAATGTTGGTGATTTGTGGATTGAAAAGCCTTCTATAACTTCTTCGTTCATGGCACAACGTTTCTCCTGTTTGGTTTATAACAGAGAATTCTGCACCAAATTTGAATGCTTCTCAGTCGATGTCACAGCGATGTTATTAATACTGAAGCGAATTCAATCGCTTTCTCACTTGATCTCCGTGCCGAGTAGTTACGATGTCACGTGATCAAAGATCGCCCCAGAGTTGACCTGTTCTGAGTCAGCTGTTCTGTTCAGAGTTGTACTGTTCTGAGTACTGAATTGCCTCTACCATCGAGTATCAAAAAAAATGTCATGTCATTCGGTACCAAATTGCGCTGTCTATTATTGGTCTAAGCTGATGACAAAAATGTTGTCGCACCAGCAGGAGAAAACCATGTGGTCGCAGTCTGGAGCTCTGTAAGGGGAGTTTTCACACAGTCAGTGAGCTTGAGCTGCTGCTGAACTGAAGTGATATCGGCTTGAGTGATTATAAATGGTTGCTATCTGTGTATAATCTATCTATCTATAAATTACAGAAACGTCTGTCTGTCAGTCAGTCAGTATGTCTGTTATTCGCATATCTCTTGAACCGTTAGTCCGGTGGATTTCAAACTTGACAGGTGTCTCGCTACGGGCACGAGTAAGTGCAGTGCCAAGTTTGACGTTGTTTGGATTAGAAATGCAAAAGATATCGGTAAATATATCGGTAAAAGAAGCCCCAAGAAGGTTGTGGTTTAAAAATAAACATTCTGACATAAACACTCTGTCAGCTACAATGTTTCCTTCTGAATATTATATTTTATTCACGGCCATCATTTGTAGTAACCTATTCACAAACTGTTTGCTCAAGCGTAACATTTTTTTCGGAGTTCACTGTGTAGCCTGCTCCCTGAATCATCGAGTTCACTGTGTAGCCTGCTCCCTGAATCATCGAGTTCACTGTGTAGCCTGCTCCCTGAATCATCGAGTTCACTGTGTAGCCTGCTCCCTGAATCATCGAGTTCACTGTGTCGCCTGCTCCCTGAATCGTGTAGTTCAGTTTTCCACATTTATTGTATGTCATTATGTCAGTATCAGTATTTGCTTTCTACCATGCACAAATAAAAATGTCACTGAACTTTTGCTGTGTAATTGTAACAATAAGCACTCAAACACACCAAACCAACAATTACTAAAAACACACACAAAAACTGATTTTGCACGGGCACTTTGCACTGCTCCCTGAATCGACGCGCTTATTCATTTGTGGATGTTAACTGAATCTGTAAGTCAGCTATGCTGTTTACTTCTGAATATTATATTTCATTCTGGTGCGCTTAACGTTATCGCTACTGTGTAATAGTAGCCTATGCTATTCACCAACTAAACATATCCTATTCAATGCGTTCACAGTCTCTTTCACGGGCATCATTTGTAGTAGCCTATTCACAAACTGTTTGCTCAAGCATAGTGTTTTCTCTGAGTTCACTGTGTGCTTTCTACCATGCACAAATAAAAATGTCACTGAACTTTTGCTGTGTAATTGTAACAATCGGTTGAGCTTCTGTTTGTTTCCCTGATCAATGTTTATATGTGACCCGACTGTGCTGTAACATGGTGTGTCTAGCCGTCCTGGGCAATGCTGGTAGAATGATGCTATCCTCTTGTTCACTGATCCACTGTTATCTGCTCACATGCTGTGATGATAATAGCTTTGAATGACTACTTTATTTTGATAATTGGGGAAAACTGATAATTTATTTATCAAAAAAATAAATCTGTTAAATCTGATTGTTGCATAGAACTGAATGAAGAATAATATATTGATATTTAATATTATTTTAATATAGGCCTATTTTCTGTCTAATTTTTGTGTTACTTTAAATAAAAGTGTGGTTATTTTATTGCCTTGCATTTAAAAAATTCTGATTCATTAAATTATTGCATTTAATTTAAAAAGTCTTATTATTATAATAATAATAATAATAATAATACAATTTATACAAAACAAAATGAAAATAAGAAATGAATAATTATTTTCGTTTTTCGGCCAAGTGCATCCAGAAGTTTCGGTTTCGGCCCAGAATTTTCATTTCGGTGTATCTCTAGTTATATTTGTAAAATGCATCAAGGTGCCCTCAAATCCATTTTTAGTTTTTTCCCCTCTGTGGTCATATTTTAATATTCATGTGTCTGTATAATGAGGATGTTGCAGGTCTGTGTTTTATTGGTTGTCTCGCCTCTTCCCACCCTCGACACTCCCACTTTTCTGCAGCTTTACTCGCCCGTTATTAGGCCTAATGCTAAATGTGTGTATGTGTGTATATATATATGTGTATATGTATGTATCAAGGTTATAATCGTTAACGAAAACGAACGAAAAAACGAAGTCGCTAACTGAAATAAAAATAAAAACGAGGCATTACAAAAAAACGATAACTAACTAAAACTGTAATGTGTGTTTGGCAAAACTAACTAAAAATAAAATTATAGAGTAAATGTCCTTCGTTTTCGTCTTCGTAAAGGTCTTTCATTTTTTAACGCTATTTATAACACGCAGCGTATTTGTTCAGCTGCATTTCCTTTCCCTACTCTCCCTCGTTTATATACTGTCTATGCTCTCCCTCCGTCTCTCATGCGTCTCTCGCATGTGCGCGAACACACACACAGCCCCTCCCCTCCATGCACACACCGCGTCTCCAGTCTTCGTTCGACGTTGAAAGCAAGTTCGCGAAAGGTTGGTATCTCTATCTCGTGAACACCTTTTCACAATCACACATTAAAAAGTGGTATAACAATATTTTAAATTCTGAATATAATTTTGTCAGTGTGTTAATGTCGACCCGAGAAGCGATTGCACCTTCTTTAGAAAGTTAACTAGTCGCAAGTTCGAGGTAAAATGCACTTTTTGGTTGTGGTTGTCGATGTCAAAACACTATATATGCTGTGATTCAAATATTAAATAATGTTATGTCATTTTTTTTACTTTTACACTGAATGTTTGCTGCTTCAATCCAGATGAGTAGGCTATTGACTGTATAGGGTAAATTTAGTATAGATAGATTTACGATGATGTCACATTTCTCCCGCAACTCCTTACGGCGCCATCTTGTGTGTCAAGTGGATCAAGCGTTTGTGTTACGGAGCATGATAATATCCTGAATCGGCATTATTCTGAACATGAAAATCATACGATTATTCTCCGTGTGGCTGGAGTCAATGTTCATTGCTGCTCTTGTGAACATTTAGAGGTTTTGTGCTCTGGAGATGTGACACTTTATCTAATCATTTCCAAGATGGGCTAGCTAAATGCGCTAACGTTAGCTCTCATCGGCTGTCAAATCGCTGTAACGTTACCCAGGCGACTACTATTGACACAGCCCTTGAGAGGTGTTGGCTGGGCAGAAGCACACTCTGACGATTGTCCACCTTCATCACTTTCTCTGTGGCCACATCAGCTGGTCGAGCCAGAGGCAGAGGCTACACCTGGAGCACATCGTTCCGTGCCTCTGCTCTCCATCTCTCTCCTACACTAAATTAGTTCGGACAACTTTGGAGCGTTGTGTTGTTGTTGTTTTTTTACCCAGATGGTGTTGTCTTGACACTGAGTCTAAATGTACCGTATAATAAGGGCTGTGCAGATATCAGCCGCCTGTCTACAGCGATGTGAACCGTCAATGCAGGGCTCCAGACTAACTTTTCCACGAGGGACTGGGAGAGCAAGACAGCGCTTAGTTTGGAGACGGTGAAGTCTTGTTTACACTTTCGCCTGGCTCCGAAGAGAGGGAGTGCGCGCGCGCGACCGGCTCTCTCTCCCTCTGCTCGTTCTTTCAGTTAAACATGCGCCCAGTTCATCTACATTACTCACCGATCAAATAAGACTTTGGCGGGCGCTAAAACAAGTTCAATGCAGGAGAATTCATGCGTGAATTTAACTTCTAACATTTATTTAAATTTAACTTCGCACATTCTAACAAAATAATTGTATGCTTTCCAGATACTTTCTTCCTCTTAATTCGTCAAAAGTGTATACTAACGGTGCCATTTCCTGAATATCGGGGTACGCCGCAGGATTACATAACCAGTCCTCTTTCGACATTGTGTAAGAATCCTTTCCATCGATATAACTCAATTTCTCATCATATCTTGCCTTGCAAACATCGTCTAATGTGTCCCTGTAAATAACCTTCACCTTGTCGCCAGGTTTGGAGGAATTTGTCATCGTTATCTCAACACAAAAGAGTCAAAAATACTTTATATTAACTGGCTTTCTATTAATGCAGCACAGTGAATGAGCCGTGTCTCCCAGTGGCTTACTGACACCTTTGACAGAGGATAATGGGTAATTCGAGAAACGGAAACTATAGGGTGTGAAAATTGTACAGCTGTGGTATTTGTATAGGGTGTGAATTCTGTATAGATTTTTGGTACGGCGTGTGGATTTTGTAAGAGGTAGAGGAATTTCAATGGGGTGTGAATTTTTTTCTAAAATTGTATGATGTTTTTGTTGAGTTATTATTACACAATACTTTTTCTGACCTTTTTGAATCTTGCCCCTGACAAATAACCCAAATTACAAAAAAAAAGACTAAAACTAACACTAAAACTAATAAAAACTAAACTAAAACGAAGCATTTTCAAAAAATAAACTAAACTAGCAAACCCACTTTAAAAGCTAATTAAAACTAAACTGAATTTGAAAACAAAAAGGCAAAACGAATTAAAAATAAAAACTAATGAAAAATGCAAAACTATAATAACCCTGGTGTGTGTGTGTGTGTGTGTGTGTGTGTGTGTGTGTGTGTGTGTGTGTGTGTATGTGTATATACCGTCTTATCACAAATCTGGTTTGAAGGGTTGGAGTCATATACTGTCATATATCCTCTAGATAATGATATTAGCAGATATAGCATCACTTTAAATGGCCCTGAGTGCTTTTGGTGTGAACCGCTCCATTGTGTTGATGTGCTGCTCACTTTAAACTGTAGAAACTGTAAAATGCTTTTTTTTTATGAATTATTTACTTAAGATCATTAATAGTATTAAAAATACTGTTTTTAATTTTCAAATTTCAAATAGTAAAAAAAATTATTATTTTTTGCTATGATACCTAAATTGGTACCGAGAACCGTGTCATTTGCCTGGTATTGGTACCGACTACTGAAATGTAGTGCCATGCCAACCCTAGCTTTTATATACCATGTACAGAAGTAGGCTTATTCAGACACAGGGTTGGTCATTTGTGAACTAAACTCATTTCCTACCAAATGCTTCACAGCTCACAATATGCAAACATTTATCAACACCTTTTTTTTTTTTTAACACTAAACTAAAACAGTTTTGTGCAAAAGCCCTCTAAAAAAACACAACCCAAGCCGACATTCAAAGTGAATCAGTTCCTTACTCAGAACTAAAAAAATAAGATAAATGAAGTCTCTTATCTGTCTGCTGCACAATCAACTTGTTACGAAACTGTTATTTTAACTGCTGTTTGATTCTCGCTTCTCTTTACCTGTTTACAGACAAATTGTGGACTTTCTCAGCAACGAGGGACACATTTTCTCCACCATTGATGAGGACCACTTCAGATCAACAGACAATGAAGCCTAATTACCTTTGTCACATCTGCCCATTTCTTATCTATGTGGTTTTCAAGGAAAACAGTGCAAAAAAAATAAAAAATATAACCATATATTTCATTTTTAATAAAAAGCATACACATTTACAAACGTAATTCTGTTCTTTACATTTCAGCATGTAATAAAGAATAAGCAGTACAAATGACATTGCCTAATTTACATTAAGGTGTACATTTGTTAAACCTTGCATTGGCACAACTTTGAGTATTTAGACACACTGAAAAGTATTTCGTATTTGTGCTGTGGAGACTCCATATCGGCTGGTACTTTGTTTGATTTCTTTGAGTTTGTTACACTTCTTGTTATGAAGACACAGTAGCTGTATTCCTTTGTTAACATGAATACAAAGTGTCCTTGTTCTAATAGAAAAGGCTTTCGTGGGGGTGGTTAATTGTGTCCTCGATAGACTCATAGTCGTGGTCAGAGTCAGAGAGTCTCTTTGCTTTTTTTTTTTGGTGGAAGGAAAGAAAAGAATAGATTAAAATCTACATTTTTTACTCCCTGGTTTTGGGTCATTGCTGTTCAAAGACGTTAAAAATCATGAAAATATCAAATATCTAAACAAACCAACCTGCATTTTGTGTCTTCGTGGGACCTTTCACGTACATATTGGCCATACTGATGCTCTCTGCTGTTGATATGCTTTTCCTAGGCAAGATTGGAGGGGGCTGGTCTGGAGTCTGGGAGTGTCACGGGGGAAAAAAAAGATTTATAAGCCTCTGAGTCAGCTTAACAAATAAGAAAAGAGGAACACGATGCTATTTTTTCCTGTTCAGTATGCATAGTTACCATACAAGACTTTATAAGGGCTAATTTATATTTTTACCATCTTAGGAGAAAAATGAATAGTTTACCCAAAAATGAAAACTCGATCATAATTTTCTCAACTTCATGTTGTTCCAAACATGCATTTTTTAATACCATTATGAATGACATGCTATAGTTCATACAATGAAAATAAGGAAACCGAATATCTCCAATGACATAAAAGTGGTCCGTAAAAGCATAAAAGCACCGTAAAAGTGGTCAATACAATTTGAATGCCTTCCCCAGCCCTATCTGAACTTTGTCTCCGTTTTTAACGGAATAGTTTAGTGAATTAATCAGTGACAAGCCCGTCGCTTGCTTTATTCCTGAATGAATGATTTCCTTTGTAGTTCTTAGAACCAGCTGCAATTAAAAATAACTAAATAAAAATTGTGTCTGTTCTCTTTTTTTCCGTCATTTCATAGTTTCTAATTAAAAATGTATTTAAAACAATCTCTTACATTAATCAATGCATTTGTAGTCGCTGTGAAAATGCACCCTTGCCCTCTGAACTGCAATAAATAGTCTGTGTAAATATATCTAAATGCCACTTCAAATGCAGCTTTTTGCTGTGAATGATTTCAGTCGACTCATGCCATGTGCCCTTAAAGGTACAAATGCCCCTGGGAATCAATTTAAGGGGGCAAATATCAGCCCCTAATGAAAAACTTAATTTCTGCCACTGAGAAAATGTAATTATTAATTGCTTTATTACATGATTCTTTGTGTAGAAATGTCTGTAATTAATTAATTACACAGAAATTGTGTAAACTGTCTATAATGCAGTGGAGATGATGCATGTTCTCAATTCTACCAAAAATGTATTCACAACATAATTTTCTGTGGATATGTATGAGTAAATAAAAACGTTATACTTTATAACTAAAGTTTCAAAAAAATAAACATAATCAGGTTTAATTATTGATATTAAAACTGAAAAGAGTTTTGAGACCACTCGAACACTGACAATACTGTATGGTGCTTTGTCATTTTTGTTGACAGCGTCCATCCCCAAACACTTTCATTGTAAAGCAAAGAGCAAGTTAATAATTCAGCAGAACTTTTGTTTTGTAATATGCATTTTTGGGTGAACTATTCCTTTAAATAGATTTCATTACTGTGCTTGTTAACTTGACCATGGAAGTATGTGAGCTATCAATTTTTCCATCTCTCATCATAAACATTAACCACGAAGGGGAATTTGGCAAATGCTTTAATAGATAATCCTGTAGTAGCTTATCTGAGAATGTAACTCAGAACAAAACCATTACTGTTTGATTCCTACATTTCTGTTTTAGTTGGGTGAATAAAGCTTTGTTCTTACATCGTCTGGCGGAGGTGGAGCCGGGGCCCGTTTACCCTTTGTCTGATGAAGCGAGAGGTCGTCCAGTTGTTTGGTCACATTGCTCTTTACATTTGGTAATACATTTTTAGGCTTGGGGGACTTCTTAGGTGGTTTTGAATTGGATGGTTTCCGCTTTGGTGGACGAGGAGGGGGTTCCTCATTTTTGCTTATGAGTTTGTGATATTCATAGTAGAATTTCTCTGTCACCTCAGTGACCGTCTCTATATGAAGTTCTGGGGGTTCATCGCTGGACCACGGCAGATTATCAGAGGTGAAACAGAGAGACATTTGTAACCAACGTACTGGCAACTCAAAACACAAATCTGGTTTATTGGATAGGCTTGCCAATACTATGGTCTCTGTGAAAGTCTCCTCAAGCTTAAGTGCTGTTAACCCCGTCAGGGGATCTTTCTCTAGGTCTTTATCCCGAGTCACCACTTTGACATCCAGGGGTAAAGAGCTCTTCATTAAATCAGTTAGCTTATACTTCTTGTTGTCTGACAGCTTTTCCACAAAGTGACCTGCCATAAACAGTGGCAGAGAGATTTCCTCACTGTCGTCTTCCTCCTCATCTTCTTCATCATCCTCGTTGTCCACTTCCATAGTCCGTTTACAAATGAGACTTTCTACTTTCTGAGCAGCTCCAGATTTATCCTTGAGTCCATCCATCCTCAACACTTCTAGCTGCTCGCCAACGCTGAGCGCAGGAATTCCCTCTTCCTCTTCCGCCTCGGAGTGCCGAGTCACGCTAACTTTCAAACCTGGAGACTGAGAGGATGCCAAGTATAGCTCGTACACTGATCCGAATTCCCGGGCCCTTCTTCTCATTCGTCCACCATACCTCTCCGAGATGAAGTAGTACTGTTTCCCCTTCTTTCCCTTTGGAGTCGAGGCTAACATCAATGTTGTCTGGCCACACTGATGCAACATGAGTTGCCTTCCACTTTGCAGTTCTTTGAACCAGCTGCTATTAAAAAACGGATCGCCTTCTGGACTATCAAGGATCTCTGCCATAGTGGGGAAGGACTCCTTTGACTGACTTGCAACTTCAGTCAGTGATAGCGGAGTTATGAACACTAAATCCTGGAAGTTTTCCGTCACGTCCTGGACATCCACTTCCAGGCTGGAGGGGAACTTGACCACGTTCTTCCTCACTAAATGTAAAAATCATTAACAATCATTTATTCCAGGACCATTTTCATGTATCAAGCCTGTATGACAGGGGTTCCCAAATCTGCTCCTGGAGGGCCAATGTCTCAGAGTTTAGATCCAACTTGCCCAAACTCACATGCCTAAATGTTTTGAGTAATCCTCAAGACCTTGCTTGGCTGGTTCAGGTGTTTTAATGAGCTAAACTTTGCAGCACAGTGGCCCTCCAGGAGGAGGATTGGACACCCCCGCTCCCTTCCACTCCTGGAGGAGTCCAGCTCAACACACCAGCCTGTAGTTTTCAGGTAAAGCCAAAGTCCTTGAGTAGTTGGCTCTAATGTGTTAGATTAGGTAGGCGATGGAAGGTGGACCTCCAGGAGCAGGATTGAGTGACAGCTGATTGCCGTTTTCCACCAACATGGTGGTTCTCATTAGGGGCGTTCGCACCGGAGGAACCTTTTCATAGTTCCTAGAACTACTGGCTGAAGTACCAGGATTTTGGCGCATCCGCACCGCAGAAACTAGGAACGGTTTTAGTTCTAATTTAGCTCCTACTTCAGAGTCGGGTCTAAACCGGCGCTATAGGATCTGCAAGTAACGCTGATTGGCCGAACGCACGCGAGACACCAGCACCCGCCATTTTTAAAAAAGCTGTGTAAACACACAGATTATAGCCTATATATTTACTCCAGAAACTAACTCTACGAACATGGAAAACAGTGATACAGTAGATGGACCTCTTAACCTTTACGACGAGGAGAAAATCCAACGCAACTTTGAGGGGACCAAGAGAAACATGATTATATGTACTTCTGCTCAGTTAGCAACATTGGATATCAACTACACGGCAAACGCTACCAACTTTTCATATACTGTCTACTTTCTATGTATAACAGTTCTATCCAATAATGTATTAGACAGGACTGTTGGACAGATCGTAAACTAATGAACACAGAGAATGCGTTCTCAGCGCCATCAAAATAAAAGTCACAACAACAATTGCGGCTTATGTTACTCCAGAGTTCCTACTAGCGGTGCGAATGCAACCAGGAAAATGTTCCTAAGGGTTAGCTCTCGGGGAACCACCCCGGTGTCTAGTTCCTAGACCTAGCCGGTGCAAAAGCCCTTATTGGTGTTGGGGTGTTGCAAACCGGCCAATGCTTCCACTAACGTGCCAATCAGTGATGTACAGGAATTGATCACATTACTACATTTATTATTATTTCATTAGACTTTATGAGTGCTTCAGTTTTGTATGAGCCTCAAAAATAATTTAATGAAATCACAAAATGCTTTTGATGCAACGTTGAAAGATATAACTAAATTAATCGCAACTCATTTTCAGTTCAGAATGCTTCATTGATTATAATCAAAGGGAGGAAAGAGGAAGTGAATGCAAGACCAATTCTTATTAACTTGAATTGGGTAATGTCAGAATCCACATTTAAAGAACATATTGCAAAATCAGCAATAACAAAATCTGACATGCACTATCCCATAAATATTTATCCTCAATTAGCAAGTAAGTCCAGCCAATGCACCTTTTTCTATGGGAACCGGAGCTTCTTAAAAGATTGGCTCTTTTTTAATAAGATAGAATTTGTGAATCCTGAATTTTCTCCCATTCATATTAATGAGTGAATTATCTTGGTAGTTATAGTATTTGTTTTAATGCAAGGAATATGGTTTGTGTAATCTAGTTATTTCTGCTTCATTCTTGCTAGTTTGAGTTGTGGCTTTTTAGAAAAAGTTTAGTGCGGATTTTCAGTCTGAGACACTTGCAGTTCCTTATTTGCGACCAGAAGGTTTTGTGGGTAAGTGCGGAGCCAATTTTTCTGCCCCACAACTACCTTTCCTGTAGTGGGAGGATGACGTATTTTTGTATGCTAAAACCTGGAAATGAGTTTGGATTTTGGCACTTCTGCTTCTATTGCCCTGAAGTCAATGAGCTTTTGGTTAAATGCCTGAAATAAGGTTTCTGGTGAACACAAGTTCAGGATGTTTTCACGTTTTATTCTATGACATAAAATGTATCAGTAATACCCCTTCCTCCGCTTTCACAGACAGGGCTTAGATTAAGCCAGTAGTAGACCTTAGTTAAATTAGGACATTCAAGTATCTTTAAAAATAAAAACATTACTGGTGTGCATCTTGAGACAAAACAATGGTGCTGATATATTTTAAGATATCTCAGTGCAAGTTGCTTTCAGTTAAACCAGCTGAAACATGCATTTAGCTTAACCCCTGTCTGTGAAACCAGGCCCTTGTGATTTTTTTTTAAAGGTTTTATTTGTCTTGAAAAATGTAGTTGCTATCAAGTGTCTAAATGGGACTACAGAGGTTGTCAGGAACATTAAAGCCATCATAATTGGACATTATAACGTAGTTGAAACAGCATTTATCATAACATGAATTTTGTTGGAATCGTAATCGGGTGCTAAAGAGAGTACCTATTAAAAGCCATTTGAACCAATGGCATCGCTTGGAGTCCTAAAGGAGACACCGGCCTACAAAAATATGTCAGAACTGCAGCACTCTGTGTTCTGGACAGTTACATATCTGGCTTTGGCACCAGCACCATGTCAGAGGAAAAAGGACTTGACAAAGATTTCAGTAACACTTTATTTTACAGTGTCTTTGTTACGTATGTACTTACCATAGTAATAACAGTAAATTTTGCATAATTACATGCAAATAGCCCTCAACCAAATCCTAATCCTACCTCTATAGTAAGTACATGTAGTTAATTATTACTCAGTACTTAAATATATAATTACACTGTAACAATGACACCTTAAATTAAAGTGTAACCAAGATTTCTAAAGTGAAGTAACACTGTTGTACTTACTATGCATAATGGCACTAATTTCGTACACCGGGCTGAACACCATCAAGGCGCCACAGTTCTTCATATTTGTGCTGCGGAAGCGTCGGTAGCTCAGCCTGGCTGACGACATGATTTCCTGTAGAGTGAAACCACGGTCACTTTCGTACTCGTAAAACTCTCCTTTGAGGGATAGAGGAAGGAGTATCTCTGCAGACGCCTTGTTCTGCCCCAGCACATGACAGCGTGCAAGTCTTTCTCCATCGTCAGTGGCCTCCACTGAAAGCAGGGTCAACTCTTTTCCTGCGGGAACCGTGAAGTTTTCTATAGTCAACTCCTCTCTGCTTGTGAAGATGAAGGAGCCACAGGCGTCCACTCCAACAGGACACAGACCCACAATTTCCTCTATTGTATTGTACGGGAGGTCCTCAGCGACGAGTCTGAACTGGCCTAGAGAGATTCACAGTGTGGGGAAAATCAATAAACTTGCCCTAACTTTTGGTTTAGAAATTAATTCCCTATAGGACAACAGCCACCTTGAGCTTAGGTTGAAGAACTAGCATCATGGCTTATTCATGGAGAGACAAGTGTGGGTATCTGTAGGTTGGAGTAATTGGCGTGCCGAAAGGTCTTACAATTGACCTATTGGTAAGCCCCTCCCCTCGAACGCAGATGAGCCAATGGCAGCTGAGTATCAGTTGCACGGGGAACGCGGACATCTTTAGGTTTCAGCGCGATAGAGAAACACTAGAAGCTCTCACCGGTTTGATGGTGTTTATGCTAAAAAAATGGTAAAACGATGTGCCTGGGGTACTTGTAACACTGATTCCAGGTATCCTGAGAGGATGGGCAATGGGATTTATTTTATTCCATTTTCTAAACCCAAACAAGACGGAGCAAAAAGTCTGCTTTGGATTAAGCTGTGAATAATTGCACATAAACCTGATTACTTAAAGGATTCAACCCCAATCCCAATGAAGACGACAACATTCATTCTCTAGTTGTCATATTCTCATTAAGTTACAATTAAAGTTAATGAGTCCATGCTAACGTACAAACCTAAATAGCTAACTGTTCTGAAGTCAGGTACAGACTGGTCTACAATTCAGTGCCTCTATATATTAAACTGGTTAAATGTAAATTAATTTAATTTGACCCTGCGGTACATGAACAGTGTTGATCCTGGATGTTGTCATCTACGACCGCAACATGAGGTTTCTCCCGTTTGCATTGAGATCTGTAAATCCTCGCTTCCAAATTAATCTTGTTACCCACCATATTTACTTTAAAATCTTCTATATATCCCTCCATGGCATATTTAAGCCCCACATGAATGCTCCTCGACCAGAGAGGTGGTCCTTCTGTGTTCATAACTGATCAAAAACATCATGTGACTTTTGTTATGGGGTTTTCACACTGACAGCTGTCATTGAACAGTAACTAAGGGGGGCGGGGCTTACCGATAGGTCAATTGCTTGAGAAATTTCCTGTTAGGGTTTAGTTTCTGTTGTTCGGCACATTACCTATTACTCCGACCTGCAGCTATCCCCCATGAATCCTGTCCCAGTTTACCTCTAATCATTTGGGCTGTTATTCACTGTAAATGCTGATGTAGCCATGTGTTACATGAAGTTATTTAAATCAACTCTAGTTTGTGTGTATTGCTGTTGTTTAGAGGCTCACCTGCATAGTCAGTAGGCAATTCATATGAAGCTCCAGTTTCAATCTCCTCACAAGATACAGACAGGAGCTGTAAGCCAATGATCTTCACCAAATCTCCAGTAGATAAACACACTTCACTTCCCGAAAGCTCATATATGGACCCTGAAAATAACACATCATCATGTCCTATTTGCATAACCATCTGCGTTCATTTTAAAAGTTTACTCCGACAACATTTGATCGCATTAAAACAAAGTCAAACATGGCGTAGGGAGTCAGACCATTTTTTATTACATTGAATTCTGTGGTATTGATTATATTTTATTTTTGAAGGCCTATTTATTTAATTTGTACTTCACTCAAATATATTCTCTTTATTTAAAGCAGTGGATTTCAACTTTTGCAACCCAAACATCTGTTGCAGCAGGGGAAAACAATCATCTTTTAAAAGTGAAGAGAAAACACTCATTTCTTGTTGTTGATGTCAAAGGCGTCTAATCAATCTCAATATTTTAGTGCAAATATATCTGTCACTTTAGAAGCCTAACAGGCAGATGCCAACCTGGACGGGTCGTGAGACATGCCCTCATTCTCAAAACCAAGATTTTAATTTGAATACATTTCTGTTTGGGAATTTAAGGATATTTTTATTTTTGTATAGCAAACTTCTTTTGATTTTATCATTTGACCTAAAATCTGACAAACAGAAAACTGCTGACAACCACTGATTTAATGCATGATTTTTGCAGTCATGACTCATGAGCAATCTTCAGTTGATTTGAGTTCCCCCTTTATATAAACAGTCGTTATAGGTTATTGTTTTTTGATACAATGCAGACAATACTAAACCAGATTCAGTCACATATTTACTTGTAGTTGAAGGGCACAACGTAAACCACTTTGATGGGGAAAAAAAGTGTCATGTCCTGTTTGTGGTCGAAGGGACCTCACAGCCATTTTAATAAAACCAAAACACACTTTAGTGTGAAGTGTGAACATAAAATGTAATTTGATGGCACGCCTGGCAAATGTCAAATCACTTCTGTTTGAGATAAAACATGCTGTGAATTCATGTTTTCACGTGCAATGGGACCAAAACTTAAAAACAATAAAATCAATTCCAAAGATAACATTATTGTTCCTTATTTTTTACAAAAGGATGATGGTAAAAAATATACAAAACTGGAATAATTAACAATTACAATGCAAAATACATTTACTGACATGGAAACCCTTGACAAAACTCTGAACGAAGAACCGTAGGATTTAGTACATTGCTTGTTTATTTTTTCCCCTTTGAAAAAGTGTCATCCAGAATATGCAGAGAGGATAAAAGCATGAAACGTACCCTGGAAATAAACCCCAGAGCAGACCTGTAGGATGCGGGGCAGAGACTGCTGATCCAGACAGTTGATGAAGACTCGCAAGGACTGGAGGTCTCCCATCTCTCACGGCAGACAGTCACACACTGCGCTGATCTGCAGTTTCACACACTGACACTATAGTCAAGAGAGGAAGTATCAAAAGTGACTCACCCAGAAACCACAAACATCATAGTGAACTGCATACATCCTTTTTATTTTAATATTTTTTATTTAATGTTTTATTTAAATAGATTTCGATTTAATGTATTTTATTATGCTTGTATACTTTGTTTCAACATATAATAACTGCGTTAACAATAAATGTGTATGCGGTTTCAGTTGTGTGACCACAATTGTTGTCATCCTGTCTTTACAACAATCCTTTTATGGCGAAGGCTTAGCTCATGAATATTAATTGAGTAATGCTGATTTTGATTGGTTAACCTCCCTAAAAGGGCGTTCACACCATAGAGATGAATATGTAGATTCAAAATCCGACCACTCCAGGCACGTCAGTGTGTCCGCCATCTTGCAACGGTCAGCATGTGGTCAATAATCAATAATCCCACAATACTGCAGTTTATGGTTGTAACTTCTGGTAGATTTAAATTTCCAAAGAAACATTGGCTTGTGTTTTTATATGTATTAACTCAATAGTACAGTTTTTTCATGTTGTGTTAGCTGACTCCTTCATCTTGTTGTTTTGTGTTAGTTTACTAAAATCATCTGCTGAAGTCTATTGCAGATATTGATATCCACACATGCGTCTAACTACGGTTGCAGACTCTCTAGACTAGAGTGTCACGGTGTGGTGAGAAATCGAGTCCCCCAAGTAATCGGGTCTCCTTTAGGACCCCGAGTGATCCCATTGGTTTAACTGACTTTAAATGGGTAATATTTTTAACACCTGATTAAAATTCCTGCAAAATTACGTTATGATTTATAGCGTTTAAAATGCGTTATAATGGCCATTAATGTCTTTTATATTACATAGTTCATATAGTAGTATATAGCCTAACTGAAGCTATAGGTTGTGAAATCAAGCATTTCTCGTTCTTACAGTTTTTTTAAAAGTTTTTTATTTTATTTTTAGCTAGCTTATGAACTAGCATAGTAGAATACATCTACCCGATTAGCTTGCTAGCTTAGCTTATATTATATTAGGTATGTTTTTTGCTTCCAATATAGTTCCCAATTGCATGTTTCAAATGATGTTTGTGTTGACAATTAATATTATAGTAGCCTATTGTTATATACTATACCACATTACTATTATTGTGCAAAATTTTTTTATTAAATTACTTTTATAGAACATAGTATGTTGCAACAATCCTTATCCTTATAAAAAAATATATACATTGTTAAGGCATGGTTGTGTTTGTTTTATTATGCAATACATAGGCATTCATTATTATATTTCAAGCATGTTGTTTGTGCATTTAATGCAATAAACCACATACAATAGTTAAATAGGTAATAATTAGTCAAGACATCGCGATAACTTTTGATCAGGCATTACCGCCTGGGTCCTATTGGAGATTTCTTATGACAACAGACCGGTGTTTTGACCGTTGCAATATGGCGGACGGCTTACGATAGCGGCCCATAATGAGGCATCTATGTACACATCTATGGTTCACGCACGTTCAGCCTTTCACCACAGAGGGATTCGTTAATTCGCCATTTGACCTGACGCCCACTTTACTCACGTATGCTTTTAAGCCAATCAGTCACGACTACTGAGAGAAATTCGCGTTACGTTGTTAATATTCATGAGCCGGAAGACGTGCCGTTTTAGCAGCTTACCCAGGATGCTCGGCGTGTCGATAGCAAAGCATTGAAGAATGTGTGACAATGGCAACAAATACTACAGAGATGAATACAAATTTCGACTGTCCTTCATGGTAAAACAACAACAACAAAACACTGCAGTACATGCTAGGTTTAGTGCATGAAAAAGGCTTATTCTTACCCAGCATTAAAACAACAATCTTACACCGAACTGTTAGCTCTTGCTCTTTAGCAGATGTATACCGTCACACTAATGGAACTGAAACTTGTTTTACAAAGAGCATTATTTGTGGAGAAGAGTAATTGATCAAACTAGGGTACATCCCAGAAGCCAAATGCGTTATTTATGATCATAATCTACTCAGTGGATGATTTGTGGAGTGAGATGAGCTCATGAGTTTTGCATTTCAGGGCAGGAAAGCCTCCAGCAGGGCTGCATTTGGACGTGGTGAAAGGAGACAAACTTGTTGAGGTATTGCATTGAGTTTTAAGGATATTGGTGTGGAAGTGGACTTGTTAATAAGAACTTAACCATCACATATTTTGTAAATCGACCTTGTGTCGCTCCAAATCTGTATGCTGTTATATGGAAGAAATTTTTGTTTAAAGATTCTTGATGTGAGTCTTTTCCATGCAAAGTTAAAAGTGACCACACCTCCAAAAATTACAAACATAAGCTATATATATATATATATATATATATATATATATATATATATACAGTGTACATTTCCAAACATTCCTTTTGCCATTAATTGTAATAATCCAGTGAGATTTTTGAAGAAACTGCAGCAACGTCTCCAAGACTATGTGTAAGTGTACCTGGACAAAAGCTGTTTAAAAAAAAAAAAAAAAAAAAAAAATATATATATATATATATATATATTACATTATTTTAGAAGCATCCTTTCTTTACAGTGTTTTTACACAAGTGCCTAAAACTTCCCTGTACTGCAGATTTGCAGGTCGATTTCTTTAAACGTCTTGGAGACGTTCCCGCAGTTCTTCTGGATTTAGTTTGTCTCAGTTTTTTCTGTTTCTCCATGTAATCGCAGACGGACTCGATGATGGTGAGATCAGATCATACCGGCTGTTGTCAGACTCTGTGCATACAAAAATCTCACTGGATTATTACAATTAATGGCAAAATTAATGTTTGAAAATGTAAACTGATATTTCCTACTGACACACTGCAGCAAAATATATAAATAACTGACTTAAAACCATTTTTGTGGGGTGAAAATACTAACGTGCCTAAGACTTTTGCACAGTACTGTGTGTGTGTGTGTGTATATATATATATATATATATATATATATATATATATATATATATATAGGCCATATGACATGTATATAACCATAACATAACAGCATATGGTTTTATTTAATTATTTGGGTAAACCATACCTTTTTATAATAAATAAAATGCACCAGATACTGACCTGACCGCCTGCAGCTCAGTTGAGTTTTTGATTTTTCCCATACTGATGCGTGCATGATGGTGGCTGTCAGGTCCCAAACCGGTGCTAGAGAAACACAAGACCCTGAGATTTAAGCTCTGAGAGAGGAGTCACTCCTCAGGTGTTATAACTCCAGGGCACATTAGCACATGCTGCGTGTACTTGTGTAGAGCTGGGTCGTATGACAAAATACTGTGGTGCTATGAGTAATTTTATATCATGAACACTGAATATATCGCAATATAGAGGTTTACATACAGTGCCATTCAAAGTGGAATCTGAGAACATTCAAGCCAAGTCACTAAAAGTTAACTAATAGAAATCAGTTAAAATACTTCCCCAGTTGATTAATCAGAGTACATTAAGTACACAAGTTTCCTGAAATGTTATGTTTAAATATGAGGCAAAATGCCCTAGTATACATTTACAGCAACAAAGTCTGAATATAAAGCCAGGTTGAAATATTTGCTTAATTTTTTTTGACACATTAAAAGTTTTGGATATCTCTCTTTATCATGCCATGCATAAGAAAATACTGTCAACTGAAAACAAAACAAAACAAAAAAACAGTTTTATAGAAATAAAACAAAAAATTTGGTTGAAGTAAGTTATGCTGAAGTGGACATTTTGAGAAAACCGCCCTAAAAAGATATGTTATTATAATTTAAATCTACAGACACAAACACATGTTTTGGAAGCAAGATAACCCAAAATGTACCAGTGCTTGACACTTTTTTTTCTTTTTTCTTTTTTGTCTTGCCTTAATTTCTGATATTCAAAATCAAATTTAAAGTTGCAGGATTTTGAGAAACATTATGAAATATTTCAGATTCTGCACCACTTCTGTAGCAAATCAATAAAAAAAAATGCAACAATACAAGTTTGTTTTCACTAGGCCATTATTTTTCCATTATATATGAGTTATTTCACTTTTCTTGGAACTTGGACACAATCCAGAAGAGATCAGGTTATTAAATGGTCAACTCATTTCTACAGTCTTTCTGCCCAATTATATCTGATTGTTTGTGTTGACGAAGTAGTTTTGAGCTCACAAAATAAATCTGAATGCAAGACGACTGAAGCGCTCTCTCTGCAGAAACTGATCATTGATGAAAAGAAGTATTATTTGTTTGGGAGGAACCCAGACATCTGTGACTTCACCATCGACCACCAGTCGTGCTCTCGCGTGCATGCGGCCCTCGTCTACCACAGGCATTTGAAACGGGTGTTTCTCATCGACCTCAACAGCAGTAAGTGCACCTAGACCAATGAAGAAACATTTATCAGTCAGATTAACGGTATTCAAGACTCTAAACAAGCGTGTGTGTTGATGTCATGTAGCTCATGGTACGTTCCTGGGACACATTCGCCTGGAGCCCCACAAGCCCCAGCAGGTTCCCATCGACTCAACTATGTCGTTTGGCGCGTCCACGCGCGTCTACACCATTCAGGAGAAACCTCAGAGTCAGCCGGGCTCTGGCGTCGGGGAAAGTAAAACTGGTGATGACGAGGAGCTGAAGGGACTTCTGGGACTTCCAGAGGAAGAAACTGAACTGGAGGTAATACCCCTGTAAAATTCCTACTTATTCTTTACTCTTATTCTATATATGATAAATTCATAAAAACTGAATCGCACAAGTATGGGGGTCTATAGTTAAAGACTATTTTCCGTGTCCAGTTTTCAAATTTTCAATTTTCACTACCAATAGCAATAGCAGTCAAATTTGACATTTATCGCTACAACAACCTCCTCTACATCAGAGAAATGTTTCCATCACATATCGCTATATATACTGACGGATCAAAATCTGAGGACCATGTTTCATTTGCATTTGTAATCAACCTTCAAAAAAGAGGGTTATCCATCCCTAAACAACTCAATTTCTACAGCAGAAGCAAATGCTATCATTTCGGCATTGGTCTATATAAAGACTATCCAACAGAGTAATTTTCTTATAATTACAGATTCGAAGTCATGTCTCCAAGCAATGTCATCCCTTAAAGGGATACTCCACTTTAAAATGAAAATTCTGTCATCATACACTCACCCTCATCTTGTTTTAATCCTTTATGAATTTATTTCTTCTGCTGAACAATAAGGAAGATATTTAGAAGAATATCAGTAACCAGACAGTTTCTGGTCTCATTGACTTCCATAGTATTTTTTTTTTCCTACTATGGAAGTCAATGAGACCAGAAACTGTCTGGTTACTGACATTATTCTAAATATCATCTTTTCTGTTCAGCAGAAGAAAGAAATTCATACAGATTTGAAACAACATGAGGGTGAGTGTATGATGACAAAATATTCATTTTAAAGTGGAGTATCCCTTTAAAAATGATCCCCCAGCACTTGTAATATTTCTTTATAAACAGCTTGGTTTCAAGCAAGCTTTATATACTGGTTTGTCAATTTAATATCTGGTTTTGTTGGGTTAAGACACCGTGGAATCACAGGAAAATGAGAAAGCAGACTCTGACGCAAAAGAGGCATTATCAGCAGACGTCAACATTTACACAGTACCTCCTATGGATCGAAAATCAATAATTCACTTCTATATTTATAACAAATGGCAAACAGAGTGGGATTTATATACTAGTATGAACAAACTTATATACTATGAAGATGAAATCAGCCCCAATGTTGGAAGAAGTTTTTATCAAATCTCAAACCGATGGGACCACATAGTTTATACCTGTTACAGAATGGTTTTTAATACCAGGAGAAGATCCACCAAAATGTTCTTTCTGTCGAAACTCTTTATCATTGAAGCATGATTATTAGATTGTGCTGGTTTTAACCCTGTGAGAAACCTTTTTTTTATTCAGTTAACCCTTTTGAAGAAATTTGTAACAAAGTTAATCCAAAATATAGTTTTAGAGTTTTTATCAAAAATAAATCGTAAACGCCTGATATAGTTTTACCATACATTTTTCTCGCCATGAAAATAGCCACAGCAACTGGCATGGCGTTAGAAACACAAACTAACTTATCGTTACCAATTTCGGTTCTAGTCAGCGATTTCTTTTAAATGTCAAATGTACTTTTTAGGTTTTATCATATTTTGTTTGCCTTCCTCCACCTCTGCGATGCTCTTCCACGAAGACGGTTGAGTTCACGACCTCTTGTGTGTTGTCTTTTTTTCCTGACAAAAACTGAATTTGGTCATTTTTATTTAACCATTTTAGTCTTGTCTTTTTCCGTGAACGATATTGCATGTTGATAGTCACAGTTATCGTTTATTGATGTTGGCGTCTTGTCATCATCATCTCGTCTTAGTCATGGAAAAAAGGTCGTTGACGAATATTTTTTATTCATAGATTTCATTAACAAAATGAACACTAATCTGGACCATAGAACAGATCCAAAACTGTTGGAACCATTTAATTAAACTATTTGAAAATAAAAAATTTAATTTGAATGAGTTAATTATTAATAATTATAAGTAAATAAACATTAAAGGAATAGTTCACTCATAAATGAAGATTTCCTGATAATATTTACTATGACTTTCTCTCCTCAGCCGAAGATAAATACAAATTTGGGATTTTTCTCCATCTAATGCAAGTGAACTGCTCACCTCAGACCATTTATGACCATCCAAAACGATGAGACGTTTTCAAAAAAAAAACAAAAAAAAAAAGTATATTCTTTAAACTACAAATGTTCGCTTTCATCCACCTCTGCGATGCTCATCCACAAAGACGGTTGAGTTCACGACCTCTTGTGTGACGTGTGCTTGTTGGGAAGGTCATGTTTAATGTTGGTGGCAAGAAATGCCCCATTGTTTACAAGAGGAGTGTGTCGAGAGCCCTTCACACTGCAAAACAGTCCAAAACAACTGTCGAGAAGAAAATGGCATGAAGTCTTCGAGTAATTTTAGATGATGTAAAAGTTGACATGTCTTGTTTTGCATTTGCATTTTTGCAAAACTTTATCTACTTTGGCTTTTTCTCTCTCCTTTGCTAAGGTTATCACTGTCAGTTAGGGCTTGATTGTGGCTGAAGTCATGATCACCGTTATTTAACACGTTTAGGCATGGGCGATATGACCAAAATCTTACATCATGATACATTCACAATAGCAATTTATATAATCAGGTATCTAGATGATTTCCTTTGATATCAAGATTTAATATACTAGTAAAAATTCACAAGTATTTAGCTGTTTTCAGGCTTTTGACTAAACGTGCATATTTTGCAGTGACCCATACATAGCATATATTGCAGTTAATGAACTGCTATATTTATTTATATATTTTTTAATGAATTTTGCCTCTTTTGGCAGAACCTGACTGAGTTCAACACCGCTCATAACAAGCGCATCTCCACCCTCACCATAGAAGAGGGAAACCTAGATATTCAGAGGCCCAAGAGGAAGAGGAAGAACTCCAGAGTGACCTTCAATGAAGAGGATGAGGTCATTAACCCAGGTAGAGTAAGCCGCTATAAAGAAAACCTGAGCCTCAATCCACTACTGAGCCACTTAGGACTTGATGCTTAAGTAAGGGATAATTGACTCCGTGCCGTTGAATTATTAGAAAAATAATGCACACCCGAGGTGGTAATGCGGTCACGACGGTTACACCTCGGGTGTTCATTATTTTTCTAATAATTCAATGGCACGGAGTCAATTATTCCACTCAGGGACGTGCACAGGGGGGTTGCTCAGGTTGCCCGGGCAACTGCCCATATGCCCTTCTCGACTCACGTTGCCCTTCCGAGAAAAAAATAAATAAAAAATAGTTCAATGGATGCAGAATTTCACGTAGGCCTAGATAAAAAAAATATATATATATAAAAAAATCGCAAAGCCTCATTCACTTCCATTCGGGCAACGAAAGTGAAAGTCAGTAGGGGAAGGGCAAACTCTGTTTACGTGGCTGCAGCGCTGCACGCGACCGGTGTAGCAGTCGATTCTGTTCCCTACCGGAATTCCTGTTCCCTTTACGCAATCACACTACAAATCAAGGCTTTTTTCAGGTCGTCAGCGCAACTGCCCCTCAAAATTCCTGTGCACGTCCCTGATTCCACTTATACTTCGGTTACTACACCTCGAAACATTGTATTTCAAGACGTTTGTCAAATCCCAACGCATCTAACCCCAAGCCTCCGTTGCTAATTCCTAAATGTAATTTTAGATCTAGTAACGGAGGTTTGAGCCACTGATAGCAGACTTAGTAATGAGAGAGAGAGAGATTGCAATGAGACAGAAAAGCATGTGCGTCAATATTATTTTATTTTTTAATTAATTCGTTAAATCTTTGTTTGTCTATTATTGACAGTAGTCTAGCCAAATAAATGAAACAAAGCCCTTTTAACAAGTAGGCCTATCAATATTTATTTATTTATATATTCAGTTTAATTTTCTATTGATTATAGATAGGACTTATATTTATTAAAATTAAACTGCACGTTTCCATTGATTGTGAAGTTAGATATCGAAAATGGCAGATCAAGTGCAATTGTCTGTCATTGTTACGAATTGTATCCTATCTTCCGTTTTTACAGTTATCTACGCGAAGTGATATGGCGCTGTAATGCGGTTCAAGACCTGCCTAGAACTACCTTTGCCATGCGTTTCCCTGAAAATAATTACACACCTTAGAACGTTCGTCAACCAATCAGATTCAAGCATTCAACAGCCCTGTAGTATAACTTCAACTATTCACTATTCAAACATATGAGGGAGATAAAATATGCACTCTGACAACCATCTACAACATTACTATATAAACACCAAGACGTAAGCGCTGGCACAATTCATCAACAGCAATAAGCAATCACTTTGCATAAATGCATGGTATTCATTGATTGTGAACTGCAAACCAGTAGAACACACTCATATTCATTTAATTAAATCATCGGCTGTTGAAGTTTAGTAAATACCTTCATCCGTATTGCGACTACTTCCATTCCGTCCACAAATTTAAGACCTCTTAAAATGATAATTAAGACTTTTCTCATACCATTTAAGACATTTATTGATCTTAAATTTGATAAAACTGAACTCCAGACCTGCAGGTGTCCGAAGTGCCCCTTTTTTTGATGGAGAGGAAAATCATCACAAAAATGACACAAATATTGGTTTGTTCGTCATACAAAGCTGTCGTTTGATTTCAGAAGACTTGGGGTATAGCATCCCTCACTACTTTTGTGAAGCTTTCATACTACCTTTTTTAACAGTGTGTGTGTTTTTCACTCTTTTAGAGGACATCGACCCCTCTGTTGGGCGTTTCAGAAACATGGTCTCAACAGCTGTGGTTCCTATTAAGGTAACATATTCATATCTCGAGTTGTTCAGCCAAATGCTAAAAGGGAGTGTGATTTACATAAACGTCTATGTTGGTTTACTCAACAGAGGAAGAAAATGGGCGGTAGTAATGCGCTGGGAATCGAGGAAAGCGTAACGCGACACATGCACGCGTTCCCCTTACAAGGTGGACTCTACAGAGACCTTCCTCCGGCCAGTCATGAAGCTCAATCCACAGGAGCTCCCAGCGGAGCCGCCATCCTGGGAGGCCTGCCGTTACCCCAGCCGAACCCTGCCCCGGACGTAGACCTGGCCCACGAGGCCCCGCCACCCCCGCTCAAGCTCAACCCCACACCTTTAACCGGCCCGTACGTGTCCGAGCTGCTCAACGAACCCCGCAAGAAGAAGTACGCTAAAGAAGCCTGGCCTGGCAAGAAGCCCACTCCGTCTCTGCTTATTTAGTAATGTAGGAAGTGTCGGACTCTTCTGTCCACATGAACTGTATCTCGAAGAAGCTTCGAGTTCTACTGGACTACAAGAATCTGCTTTAATGCAAGAAATTCATATGGACGTTTTAAAGGAATGATTTTCCCAAAAATGAACATTTGACTTGCACGTCATTCCAGATTGGTATCATATTCTGAATTTGATGACAAAAGGCAGAATGTCTTCTTTTGCTCAATTCACATTTCACTCTGTTCCTCACAGTAGATAATCTGATCTTGGCCTTATAAATCATCCGTTTTTGTTTTATGTAAAACAGCTGTTTGGATATTGTGCTTTAGAACTTTTGTGCTTTACAGAAAAACAACAACAACAACAGGGTTCGCAGTGACGTGAGGGCGAGTACATGACAGTTTTCATTTTTGTTTGAACTTGAAAAGCCAGCATAATGAACATAATGAAAAGGAAACAAAAGTACATCACTTGACCCAAATAGCAAAATGTGTCATAATTAGCTTGAGATTCACGAGGGTTTATCTTTTATAGTGTACTCTCTTTTTTTTATATTACTATTTATGTAAAATGTTTACAAGCACAGGCTTTTTATGTACACATTTTGAAACTGTTAGCTGTTTGGCCGAAACACTTCCATTAGCATCATTAATTCAGATGGGATAGATCTTCCACAAACCTGTAGAACGCTTTAAAACTGGTGAAAATCGGCATTACTGTAACACTTTACCTTTTGTGATAATTTCTTTGACCTTCCTCAGCTGTTCCACGCTGTTTTATTCCCCTTAATACACAAGCAGAGTGAAGTGTTTAGATGATGGTAACGTTGTTCATCAGGTGTTTCCCTCCAGACTGTCTTCACTGTTGAAGAAAGATAAAATATGATGTTTTATACTCTTATGTTCTGTTTGGTACATTTGTTTGTACATATCACTCACAATAAAACCTTGTGTATTTTTTATATATTTAAACTTTGTAATTACCAATTTCAGACTCTCTTTTTTTGGTGGTGGTTGTATTTTTGCTAATAGAGATGCATGCTATAAGAATTCCTAGCAATCCATTATGACAGGTGCTGAAGAACAAAAACAAACAAACATTGCATTTAAAGCATAATTATAATTGTAAATGGCATGAAACAATTCTGGAAGAATTTTTTCACATTCATTTTTCACCAGGAATTTGAAAATGAAAGATAAAAGAAGTTACACTGACTTGATCTGAAAGCTTTATATAATATATTTCTACGTGAGCAGATTTAATGGGAAACCCTCGGATTCCTTCCGTTACTTACAGGAAATTATTTGTATTTGTGATGCATCAGAGATTTTTCCACATTGCTCACTTCTGCTTTATACTTCTGCTTTTTTACTTCTGCTCTTCACTAATGAAACATTAAGGATTATTAGAAAGCCCAAATTTATCACGATTGTTCAGTAGAGCATTTCACCAGACCACACACCAGATGATGTTTCATTAGAAAATATGGCCAAATGGTTATTTTTAACCCAGCATTATTAGTGCAACGATAATAAACGGGTCTTGAACATCATATCATCATATTATAATGATTTCTGAAGGATCATGTGACTGCAGACTGAGTAATGATGCTGAAAATTCAGCTTTAATCACAGGAATAAATTTGACAACGTATTCACTTGTTGAAAACAGCTGTGTCCGATTTTTTTTCAGGATTATTTGATGAATAGAAAGTTTAAAACAGAACTTTTGTTTCTGTCACTTGAACTTTCTGTCATTTGATCAATCTAATGCATCCCTGCTTAATAAAATATTAATTTCTTTAAAAGAAAGTATATATTACTCTCCCTAAACTTTTGAACAGTAGTGTAATGTTACAAAAGCTTCTTTTAACTTATGGCTTTCTAAACATGCGGCGACCCAAGTGCAACGGTCAAAGATGTCCACATGTTTACCTAAAACTATGTGTGCTGTGAATAGCTTGGTTACGGATTTAAACTTGTGAAGGTATTTTTTTCTGCTGGTATGCCAAAGCAATGGCGTCCACTATCCAGTGAGACAACCTTTGCTTGGAGAGAGCCTTTCCCTTCAGCTTCCCACCATAACAGACAAAGAGCTGGTCTGAGGTCCTGAAACACTGCGTTCTGTCTACGTAAGCGTGGAGGGCGCGTACTGGACAGAGCAGTGCCAAGGCTGGGTCTGCCTCCTCCAAGGGCAGCGCTTGCAGGTTCACCACCTGATCGTGAAAGGGAATGATGGGAACTTTGGGCACATATCCAGGCCGGGGTCTCAGGATCACGTGAGAGTTAGCCGGCCCGAATTCCAGGCACGCTTCATCAACCGAAAATGCCTGCAGGTCCCCTACCCTCTTGATGGAGGCCAATGCAACCAGGAGCGCTGTCTTCATTGACAGGAACTTAAGCTCCACTGATTGCAGAGGCTCAAAGGGAGCACTATGCAGGGCAGTTAGAACCACTGAGAGGTTCCAAGAGGGTACGAGAGGAGGACGAGGAGGATTCAGTCTCCTCTCTCTCCTCAGGAACCTGATGATCAGGTCGTGCTTTCCCAGGGACTTACCTTCAACTGCATCGTGATGTACGGCAATAGCGGCAACATACACTTTCAGGGTGGAGGGAGACAGCCTTCGCTCCAACCCTTCTTGCAGGAAGGAAAGCACGACACTGATCGGGCATTTCGTGGGGTCTTCTTGTTTGGAAGAACACCAGTTGACGAAGAGGTTCCACTTCACCGCATAGGCATGTCTCGTGGACAATGCTCTAGCGGAAGTGATGGTAGCCACCACCGCTAGTGGTAGGGTACTCAAACCTGCCTCGTCCCGTCCAGGAGCAACACATGGAGGTTCCAAAGATCGGGGCGAGGGTGCCACAGGGTGCCCTGTCCCTGAGAAAGGAGGTCCTTCCTCAGAGGGACTGGCCAGGGAGGTGCTGTCGCGAAGAGTACTAGTTCGGAGAACCAGGTCCGGTTTGCCAGTACGGGGCAACCAAAATGACCTGCTCCTCGTCCTCCCTGATCTTGCACAGGGTCTGTGCAAGTAGGCTCACTGGGGGAAACGCATACTTGCGTAGGCCCCGCGGCCAACTGTGCGCCAGTGCATCCGTGCCGAGCGTGCCCTCGGTCAGGGAATAGAACAGTTCGCAGAGGGAAGAGTCGTGGGAGGCAAACGGGTCTACCTGTGCATCCCCGAACTGATCCCAAATCAGCTGAACTGTCTGGGGATGGAGTCTCCATTCTCCTGGGAGAGGCCGAAGCCGTGACTCAAGCTCGTCGGCTGCACGGTTCAGGTCTCCAGGGATATAAATGGCTCGAAGCGACCTCAGATGCTTCTGATTCCATATGAGGAGGTGGCGGATGAGTTGCAACATACGGTGGGAGCGTAGACCACCTTGACGGTTGATGTACGCTACTGTCGCGGTATTGTCTGATCGGACTAGTACGTGCTGACCCCTTGAGCAGCACACACAGAAGCGGTGCAGGGCGAGACGTACAGCCAGCAACTCGAGGCAATTGACATGCCAAAGGTGCTGGGGTCCTGTCCAGGAGCCCGCGGCAGCATGTCCATCGCACATGGCGCCCCAGCCCGTGGTGGAGGCATCTGTTGATACAACAACATGCCTGGAAACTCGTTCTAAGGGCACTCTGGCCCGTTCGTCCACGGGGTGAAGGTCTGACGGCAGGCCGGAGTCACTGGAACTCGGAGAGTGCCGTGATGCCATGCCCACCTCTGGACTCGATCGCGAAGCCAAAGCTGAAACGGTCTCATATGAAGCAATCCGAGCGGCGTTACTGCGGCTGCGGATGCCATATGCACAGGAGCCTCTGAAATAGTTTCAGTGGAACCGCACTCTTGCCCTCGAACTGTCTCAGGCAAGTAAGCAGTGACTGCGTGCGCTCGCTCGTAAGCTGCGCGCACATGGCAACCGAGTCGATTTCCATGCAGAGAGAAGAGATCCTCTGCACGGGGCAAAGTTTGCTCTTTTCCCAGTTGACCCGAAGGCCCAGACGAGCTAGGTGCCGAAGCACTTGGTCCCTGTGTTCGCAAAGCTGGTCTCTGGTTCGGTGTGGGGGCAGCCTGTGGAGGGAGCGGTTCAAGATGCACAGGTCCAGGATTGGTCGTAACCCACTGGTGTTCTTGGGAACAATGAAGTAGGGGCTGTAGAACCCGGACTTAATCTCGGCTGGAGGGACAGTCTTGATCGCACCCTTCGCCAGTAGGGTGGCTACCTCCGCTCTCATGACAGGGGCATTGCCAGCGAACATAGTGAAGCGGACTCCCCTGAAGCGGGGAGGAGACCGCGTGAACTGAATCGCGTAGCTGAGCCTGATGGGTCTCGTGACCCAGCGGGACAGCCTGGGAAGCTTTAGCCAGGCTCCCAGGAACTGTACCAGCGGGGTCATGCGAACCACAGATGTCCCCTCGGTGGTGCAGCGAGGTGGAATGACCGGCCCGGATGTGGGTGGCATAGCGGCCCGGTGTGGGGGCACGGTCATTAGCCGCGTCCTGACAGAGGAGACCAGGGAAGGACCAGCGTTCCGCGGGGGTATTCTCTGCCAGGGGTCTGGCGACAGGGGGGACGAGAGTGGTGTGGCCCGTGGGCAGCGCACACTGTCATTCGAGAACTCTGTGACAGAGGGGGACGATAGCGGTGGGACCCATGGGCGGCGCGCACTATTGTCCGAGAACTCTGTGTTCTCAGGGTTGGGGGTGCCAGTTCTTTCTTTAACCACATTAGGGTGCTGCCCGTCGGGGGATGAGCAGCGGGGAGTGGAGAACAAAAGATTCTCCCCCGGCCCTCCACCAGATATGGGGGTGTCAAGGAGACGAGTCCGCTCGGCATCCCGCATATCAGCCAGGTTCAGCCAGAGGTGTCTCTCCTGGACCACGGCTGTGGACATCACCTGACCCAGGGAGCGTGCGGTCACTTTAGTCGCTCGGAGAGCGAGGTCGGTGGCGGCACGCAGCTCATCAAAGAGGCCTGGGTCAGTCCTACCCTCATGCATGTCCCTGAGCATCTGGGCCTGGTAGACCTGCAGAATGGCCATGGCATGCAGAGAGGCGGCTGCCTGTCCCACAGCTCTATAGGACTTCGCCACCAGGGTAGACAAAAACCTACAGGCTTTGGATGGGTGCTTTGGGTCACCGCGGGAGGAAGCGCTCCGCGGACATCATAACAGAGCATTCCACCGGGGGAACCCCAGTGTACCCATGAGCAGCGGGCCTCATCGAGGGGAGGAAAGGCGGAGGAGGTCGTCGAGCGATCACGGGAAGATAATGGTGCCTTCCAGGACCTCAAGACCTCCTCATGCACTTCCGGGAAGAATGGTATTGGGGTTGGACGCCGACGGGAGTCAATCGTCCAACCGCGAGCGCTGTGGACAGGGCGGAGGGTTCCACTCGATCCCAATGCTCGCAGCAGCCCGGGAAAGCATGGCCGTCAGCTCGGGATCTGACTCGGACAATGCTGGAACACCCAAGGGTGGCAGCACAGCTGAATCGTCACTTCCCGAGGACTCCTGCCCACCTTGTTGATGCTGCGATGGACATAGCATCTTCATCTGGAGCGCCGAAAGAGACACGCGGAACTTCCGTAGAGGGACCGGCGGTCTCAATCTGAACGCTCTCGGGTAACAACACTTTAGAGGGGGGTGTGGGCCACGGACGAATTGACTGCGTTTTGTTCCACACCATCACCCTCAGGTCACCCTGGCCACCAGCCGAAGTACAGCCTCTCGTGGAGACCATAGATCGGGGCGTGGATGAGGGGATTCTCGCTCGGGTGAGGTCATTGAGTCTCGACCATAGCGTTGAGATGGTCATGTTCCCGCAGTGAGAACATGATTCATCCACAAGCGCTGCTTTAGCGTGCACAAAGCAGCGATTGTGCCCATCAGAATCAGATGCAGTCCGACCACAACCAGAAGTCCACAGGTGAGGCATCTTTAAAAAGACGTGCCACGTGCAAGCTCTTTTTGTGAGAGGAAAACTCTACGGATGTTGAAGCGACCAGGGAGAAACACACTTACTGGCAGATCACTGCACAGATCACCAGGCAATGTGCACTCGCTGGTAATTGCCGTCACACCAACACCGGAGAGTCGCTCGTCTCGAAGGGATGTGAAGAGAAAGAGTAAACTCAGGCTTTGGCTTTGTGGAGTGAAGAGATGCTCTTGGCTCCGAAGCGAAAACATATCTGCATGTTGCCAGCTTACTTCGTTATATACCCACGAGGTGGGGCGGAGTTACGCTATGCAAATTCTGCAGACCCATGGCATTTCATTGCCATTGGCTCGTTTTCTAATATCGAAGGTGATAGGCTTTCTAAGCGAAACCCCCATTCGTCGTCAATGACGTTATTCGTAGTGACCACGAAAGGGAACGTCGCAGCGCCGCATCAAGTGTACTCAACTGGAAAACGCAACAACTTCATCACATCAAGGCTGCCTACACGCTCTTCTGCCGACGTCAGCGTATAGTCTGCTGCGCATGCATGAATATGCCTGAATCGATTTTCAGTTGCTATAGCCATTATCAATTATTTGAATGTTGTATGACGAGAATTTGAACAGCAGTCATAAGCTTCAGCGCGATTGATGGGTTGACGGCGAGACATTTCGGGACAGACTTTTATGTGTGGAGAAAGTGATTTTTTAAGGCGTTCGGAGCATTTTGTGTGGGGAGTTTTATTTCATTTATTTGTTTTATTTTAAATAAGGTTGGAATGGTTTCTTATACTTTTGTCTTCTTGAGAAGGAAACCTTTTTTTTTTAGATGGCTCACATTGGTGAAAGACGAAGTAAGTGTTTTAATTTTTCATTTATTATTGACATAGCTGCCAACTTTTGAGTTTAGCTTAGAGTGAGAATTATGGAGGGAGGGAGGGGGGGGGGGGGGTATTGTCATAAGTGTATTGTAATTGTCAAAACATTTTAGTACTTAAACTGAATTTTATTAGGTTTAGTGACAACATGTTACGATGTTTACACGGTACAATATCTAGTAAGCTATGTTTTTTTTATTATTGCTTGACACAAATTTCACGATTTCAATTAAATTAAATTCTTGTGATTTTATTTAATATTGACTCATTTGGATAAATATTAGGTAGGCTACACAAGATAGACAATGTAAACAAACAATAATAAACAATGTTTAGTTTTTCTCAAGAAAAAAATCTCACCTAATGCTGTAGCCTAAACATCAGCTGGTAGTATTATTTAAGGTTAAAAATAACTCAAATTAAATATAATGCGTTTTTTATTATAATGACAACTTTATCTCATGATATAAGTACAAATATAATAAATATGTAATATAGTACACATATTTAGCAAAATACTCTCTACAGCTCTTTTTTTCTAGCCAACGTGCCTATATTCTGGTAATTAAATGGCTTTCCTTAGGTACATGTTATGTGACATAATAGTTCTCCAGCTGTTTTATTGAGCCCTTTCCGCGGATGAAAAACACTGATTGATCGATATTATGTATGAGGAATAACAACAAGACCACGCAGACCTCCAGGACCTCCTAGACCTTCAAGACCATCCAGACCTCCACCATACATCCACCCCCGGCCGTCAGAGAGGACGGCCAGGCCACCAAACCCACCGCATCACCAACATCACAACCCACAGCCAATCCCACAGCCAACACAACACTGGCCCCCGATACCCAGCCAGAGAGCCCCCCAGCCTGGAGGTCCTATACCCCCCCTCATCCCAACGGCAGAACCAAGACTACAGGAGCAGCAGCCTACTGGACTGAACTATGTTGCAGCGGTGAGAAGAGCCACAACCCCACCCCCCTCTGGTGAACTCAAAGACATATTACACATGCTAAACCTGCTCTGCTCTCGCCTCATATAGCTACATGATGGAAGAGCAGAGACCTCTTAGAGAAAGCATAATAATTCATAGTATAGCATGTTGGATATCATTTTAAATGAATAGTAATATAAGGACAATTCTTAACAATATCTCACACATGATACATTCTAAAATGTCACTCAAAGTTTAATATTTTATTAATTTACCTACAACACTATTTTCCTTTTTTTTTTTTTTTTTTTTTCTCGTTTGTTACTAGTATTATTTTTTAATATCTAGTTTACTATTAGGTGTTGGGATATACCGGTAAGGTGTTTGTCTAATTTTTGAACAGATTACACTTGGAGATGAAATCGTTTACAATAACATGTTGGAACATTCAAGGAATGTACAATAATTGTTTTGGAAAATTCAGTATTTCTTATAATCATTCGGTTCCAAACTGTTTAACCATATGTTTGTGTGAGGTTTTCTAGCAGCTGAGGAGGGACAGGGAAGCGAGAGGCAATTTAGGTCGTAGATGAAGGCCTTTGGGTGTCTCAGGGACAAAGAACAGTGTGGCCTGGGCCAGGGGGGGGGGGGGGGGGGTAGAAACCAGTCCGAACCAGCAGGAGATAGGGGGTATCTTTCTGGAAGTTTACAAGAAAGCTGGAAGGAGGAGTTTTTGCCAAGAAACTGTATAAGATCTGTATGTGTTATTATGTCTAGTAGGTATTCTATTTCAAAGCTGGGTGGCTGCGGCTTTTGTGAAAAGAATCCTCATTGAAATAAACCTTTTCTCTTTATTACAGTTTTGCCTCTTGAATGTTTCTTACACCTCTGATGCTGGTTGATATTAACTTCTCAAAATTGCCATTACAACTTGGTGTCAGAAGTGGGATCCTGTGCGGATCTTCTTCTCCTGGTCCTGAAGAACGGATTTTGACGGAAGTGTACAATCCCGGCGGCATCAGGCAGCCGTCTCATACCCCGACTGTTTGAGATAGTGACTCAACAGGTTAAGGGAGAGAGAGCCAATTCCGGCGTTCAGAACCAGAAGGAGGAACTCCCACCAGGATCAGAAAGAATCCGCGGCAATTACAGAAAAGAGAAAGCATCTCTGGGTAAGAAACGGCAGAACTGTTTTATTGATGTTAAGTGTGATTTGATAATTGTGTGTGAACGTGAACCATGTTGGCTGAGTTTTTCCTTTTGGTACGGGCGAGAGGTGATTTAGGGAATCACAATTTTTGAGGGAGAAACTGATCTGACAGATTCAGACCGGTTTCTGCCACACTTAGCTCGTTAGTGGACAGGGGTACCACTGGTGATTCAGATAATCACAGGTGCTGGTTAATTAGTTTTGCTCGAAGTCTCTGTAACCCGAAGAAGTCTTGCAAGAGTGGACGGAAGAGCCACGCCGGATTGATTAGGTGAATAGAAGATTTTGAGTAAAACATAATTACAAGAGCACAGCATATTTGCTGAAACCCGACCGATTTTGGGTGAAATAAGATCGGGTCTGTTGAAGACGTTTGACAGATACTGCAAGACACGTGTCGAAAGTGAAATCCAGAAGGGAAATTCAGCCAAAAATGGGGTCATCTAACAGTAAATTAGATCATTTTTATACACCAATTTTCTGTCAAATGAGAAATAGGCCTAATTATGGTGGTAAATGTATGGTTGACATACAGAAACTGATCAAATTTCACGATTTTCCCGAAGCGGGGACCTTGAGTAAAATAAGACTAAATATAGTAAAAGAGTCAGTAGAAAAGAACGAGGGAAAACAGAGTAGCTGCTGTGTGTGTGTCAAACATGTGTGTAAGAACTGTGAACCGACTATAATGTGTTGGGTAGAAGAGGCTGAAAGGCGAGAACGAGAGCAAATACAAAAAGAATTGGCATGTAATGTTGTGTGTGTAAAAACAGTTCCACCGGAACAGAAAACTACTAATGATCCGAATGTATGTGTTTTTCCACATGTGACCGAGACGGCAGGCGCTCCGCCACCTGACTACCACACAAATCTCTATCCCGTAGCAGAGATCTCGGCTCTCAAACTGGATCTCGATCTGGACCGCTCTCCACTACCCCTGAGAACCGCACAAGAACTGGAACGGGACAGACAACAAATGGAACAGCGAATGGCAGCCAATGAAGCACGAATCGCAGAAGCACAAGCACAAATTGAATTGACATTGGCAGCCCAAAGAGCAGCGCAGGCAGAGGCAGATGCAAGAGCAGCGCGAGCGGGGGCAGAGGCTGCGGAGCGAGTGGCTCAGAGACTGACAGCAGAATTTCATGCACAGCTCCCAACATCGCCGATACAGCAGGGGGAGGCAGACTCTTCAGCACGGGCCGCAACAAGCAGCGAAGAAGACGAGGGAGCGTCTGACACAGTTCCGGACACTCCGAATGACGAAAGACCGGGACCAAGCCAGCAGAAAGTAACAACGAGATCACAAGTCAAGCAAGAAAAGGTCAGTTTTACAGCGGCAAAGGTAACGGCTCCGATGGTTGAAGTTGCGGGCACGAACGGACCGATACTAGTATTCCGGGCATGGACAATGACGGACATGAAGGATGCCATGGCACATCTGCCAGATCCGCAAGACGCGGGTGAAAAGTTTGCCAGTGAGCTACTTGCAGTATGCAGAGAATTTAGCCCGACCACACAAGAACTGAAACGATTGCTAACTGTGAGAATGGGCGCTGCAAACTGGGGCAAAGTGGCCGGCAAGCTGGCGAAAACAGACATCAGAAGAGTGCATGCAGACTGGGACCACGACAGCAACGAGCCGTACAGGAGAGAAGTGGAGAACTTTTCCAATTCCATCGGCACAGCTTTCCCTCCACGTGTGGACACTGAAAAGATCACGTGCTGTGTCCAGGAAAAGGACGAGTCGGTAAGCAATTACTATTTCAGACTTTTTGACACATTTGCAAAGTACAGTGGCTTAATTGAGCCAGCAGACAGGGGAACGACAGCAGGCACGTGGGAGAAACATTTGATGGGCTATTTCCTGCAAGGAATGAAACCTGAAACCCGAAAAGGGACAAAGTCCAGTTATGTAGCCTGGAAGGAGGGGCGCTTGAGCACAACACTGCAACACGCCATTCACATTGAAGAGGACGCTGAAGAAAAGAAAGAAAAGAAAAAACCCCTCACGATGGTGGTCGTGCAACAACAGCAACAACCTAACAAGCCTGCGTTGCCCCAGTCAAACCCTGCTAATCGAAAAGGACAAAGAAGAAGAGCTGCTGGAGGGAAATGGAACTGCTATCTTTGCTCGACAAATGCACACGCGGTCCGAGACTGCACGAAATGCAGACTGTGCAAGAAGGACGGTCATTGGAGCGACGCGTGCCCGAACACAAAGTCAGACTGAACCGACGGGGTGAGAGAGCGGGAAGGAGAGGGTCCGGTTTTGAGCCAATCTCAAGCTGCAGCAAAGGGAAGTGAAAATATTTTTACTAACACACACATACACGACGCACACACAAACACATACACTGATCTTCTTTCTGCTGTCTGCAATGAAAAAACTGCTTGCAAATCTTTTTGTGTGTCTGATGAAACTTTGAGCAAAGCTGTGACTGATGGTTTGAGCAGTGCTGTGTGTGATGAGCGTGTGATTGTACAAAAGTACAGGGTTTCCTGAAATGCCAATTTACCCGTTATTAGTCAAAGGGGTAATTATTGAATTTTTGGTCGATTCTGGTATCAGTCTGTCCACGTTACGACCATGTGATTTACCATGTTTTCTACGGGAAAGTGTAAATTAAATTTGTCCCTCTGTGCTGATTCTTATGGAATTAGCATTGAGGAGGCACCACAAATTACTTGTTCTAAATTTGAGCCGAAGTAACAGATATTGATTGGCAAAAGATCATACAGACCCAGTCAATACAGAGTTTATGACAAATGACAAAATGCATTGTACATCACATGTCGTAACAGAACGAGATTCAGACTTTGAACAGATGTGTTTTAATTCTGTGAAGAATGAAAGTGTGAAGTTTGACCAGATTTTCTGGACAGAGAGTGTGTGCGCATTGGCCGCAGTGTTGACAGAAAGTCAGAAAGCTTGTTATCTTATGACAGAGAACACTGTCTGCCACTTATCTGTCTCCAAGGCCATAAGCCAGCAGTGGAGAGATGTGGGCCTTTTTGTGAAAGAATGTTTATCAGCCACAGACTGGGTGAGAGTTGACACACACACAGCAGAGAGTCAGAGTATGGGGGTTCAGAGAAATGTGACTGCTATTGGGAAAAATGTGACAGGACAGGAGAGGGGGATATTTCTGCCTCAGAAATTGATATTTCTTTGGCACAAATATCACCAAACTTGAAGTTAAAAAAAAAAACAATTAGGCCTTGTGATGGTTCACAAGTTAGAACCGAAATTAACCGAACTCCTTTCTTATGTTGATGACCTTTTGATCTGTTCAGAAGGTGAGTCTATTTGCAGGGCTGACACTGTGACTCTCCTGAAGCATCTTGAAAGGGAGGGACACAAGGTCAGCCTTTCAAAGCTGCAGTTTGTGAAACAGGAAGTGACCTTCCTGGGGCATGTTATCAAACCAAACAGCAAAGCACTGTCACAGAAAAGGGTGCAGGGCATAAAAGAAGCCCCAAAGCCTGTAACAAAAAACAGTTGCTGTCATTTTTGGGGATGTGTGCTTACTGTCGTACATTCATTCCCAATTATGCCATTTTAGAACAGCCTTTACGAGCCCTGACAACAGGGAAAGGGTTGAAGTCATGTGACAGACTTGTTTGGACAAGTGAAGCTGAGACAGCATTTGATAACATGAAAGCACAATGAGATATCTCGATTGTTAGGCCTTCTGGTTGTAGACCATCCATTGTTTAGATGGTTGATGAAAAGCATGACCTTATGACTTCTGTTCTCCTGTAGACGCATGGTGACCGATGAGAAGGTAGCCTATTTTCAACAAAACTCGACCCCGTGGCAGCGGGATTGCCACACTGTCTCCGGGCGGTGGTGGTAGCTGAACTGGCCCTCAATGGCCTCAAGAGAGTTTGTAGGCTATGCTGATCTGACTTTAGGGGTCTCACATTTGGTGTCTTTGATTTTGCAGGAGCAGAGAACGTCACATTTGTCTACAGCTCGATTGAGGTATCATAAAATTTAGTTTGACATGCCAAATGTCACTGTTAAAAGGTGTGCACACCGCGTCCAGATTTGTTGGACGTTCCGCTTGATAATTGTGACAATGTCTTTTTTGTGGATGGATCTGCGTCGAAAGATCCACAAACAGGACAGAATAACGTAGGTTATGCGGTGACGACTGAATTTGAAACTGTAAAATCTGGCAAATTACCATGTCATTACTCTGCACAGGCAGCTGAACTAGTCGCTTTGACTGAAGCATGTAAACTGATGACTGACAAGTGTGTAACGATTTACACAGACTCGCGTTATGCTTTTGGGGTCACGCATGACTTTGGTGCTCTGTGGAAGCACAGAAAATTTTTAAAGTCAGACGGACGACCAATACTGAACGCTACGTTAGTATCTGACCTTTTGGAGGCCATTATGCTGCCAGACAAGATTGCAGTTTGTAAATGCGCAGCGCATACTAATGATAAAAGTTTCGTATCAACAGGCAACGCCAGAGCTGATATGGCTGCGAAGGCAATGGCAACAAACCAGTCTGGAACGGATACCATTGGCGCCACCTGCGTACAACTTGACAATAACCTTAACAACGACATTTCTCCTTGTTTACAGAGCATGCAGTCTTTTTCCACAGGAGCTGAGAAAAACAAATGGAAGACGGCAGGCTGCAGCCTTGTTGATGGTGTATGGACATCTGTCGATGGAAAGCCGTGTCTGCCCAGCCATTTTTTTCCACATTACGCTAAATTATTGCATGGGATGGACCATGCATCCAAGGGGGGGATGATTATGCAAATGAAAGAATTGTGGTTTACCAAAGGTTTCACAATATATGCTGAGAATTTTTGCAAAAGATGTGTGATTTGCACCGCATATAACGTTGCACGGGGTATTAAAACACCGCTGGCAAGCCAGCCGGCCCCAGAGGGGCCATTTGAATATTTAATGATTGATTTCATTGAACTAACCCCGTGCGGAAATAAGAAATATTGTTTGGTTATGGTGGATATGTTTTCAAAATGGATTGAGACGTTTCCCACCTCGAAACAAGATGCAGCGGCAGTTGCAAAGGCACTGCTGACCGAAATTGTACCCCGTTGGGGCGTCCCAAGGAAGATCAGCAGTGATAACGGGCGACATTTTGTCAATGAGGCAATCAAACAGGTGGGCAAGTTCTTAGGGATTGATATGAGAACACATTGTGCCTATCACGCTGCCAGCGGGGGCGCTGTTGAGCGTGAAAACCAGACGATAAAGAACAAATTGGCAAAATGCTGTGAAGAAACAGGGCTCTCGTGGGTGAACGCACTCCCCACTGTGTTAATGTACATGAGAATGAAAAAGAGAGTCAAAACAAATTTGAGCCCATTTGAAATCCTCTTTGGTAGACCACCATTCATGGGTATAACGGGGGAAAGAAGGAGGCTTCCATCAACAGATGTGTGTGAGAATGAAATGTTGAATTACTGCAAAGAGATGTTGTGTTTGTGATCTAACAGTTCTGTGCAGGTGAAAGAAATACCAGGGGCAAAGTAGCAGAGACGTTCCTGCACAAAATCAGACCGGGTGATTACGTGGTGATCCGCGACCTCAGGAGGAAGAACTGGAGGGCGAAACGGTGGCTAGGACCATTCCTAGTCTTGCTGATCACGCATACGGCGGTGAAGTTCGGAGAACGAGCCACGTGCGTGAATGCCAATCACTGCAGGAGAGTTCCACCCATATCAGGAGAGCAACAGGAGGAGGAACCCCGACGACAAACAACGACGACAAACAACAACGGCGAAACCTATCGTGCTGCCAGGGCCACCCGAGATCGAACGGGCCTCTGGAGAGGAGCTGGCCTGGATGAGAGACGAGGGGACAAGCAAAGGTCAGACCGAGACAATTGAAAACTGGGTGGTCAGACTGCAGAAGTAAAACCAACCACGAAGAAATCAACTTTAAGTGTCCATTCGATAAACCGTATCAAAGTTCACCGGCGGCAGTTTGGGTTTGTGGTAATATCATATCACCGTTTGCAAAAAGGACTGGTCAGGGTGCTGTTATCAAGCTTTAATGAATGTGGGAACTTCTGTGTATCTGCCAAACAAGGTGGTTGAAGTTAAAAAAAACGAAAATGTTTAGTGAAAACCCCTTAGAATATGTTGAATGATTTTCTGTGCAGTTTATGAAAATGAATGTGCTGCCAATGATAATGATGAAGATTATGATTTGGCTATTGCAATTGAATCCGCCACTGGTGTAAAAGAATACAGAGAACTGCTTATCAGTGGCTCTGTTTACATTCCTGACCGGGACACACTGCTTCAAGGGTGTGCAGTAAGTTGGAGACGTTTGCAAGCTCAATGATCAAACTATAGGCAAAGAGAGTGTTTTAATTATGGTCAGCAGGGCCATTTAGCCCGTAATTGTAAATGGACACTCAGAAAAGAAAGTGATAACGTGAAATTTCTGGTATTAATGTGGGTAGATAGTTGTAAGGGAATCCTTTTGAAGGAAAGAGCTAGTGAATTGATGAATACAGGTTGATGTAAAATTACAGATGACTCCAACAAATGAGTTGCAAAATATTTTAAAAGTACCGGGAACTAAAAGGATGATAGTGTTTTGAATGAAATGCTTTGATAAGGTTTTAGATGATATAGAATGTATTAGAATGTATCACAAGCAGAGAGGGCAGCCTCAAAAGTTAGTGTGAATCCTAATTGCAGATTGATAAACTCCTAGGAAAATACATTGAAGTAATTGAGAACTTGACAACTAAAATTGAGGTGAAATGTGATCAAATAAGTAGAAGCAGTATTACTGGATTAATAGTTGCTAAATGTGAAATGTGTAGAAAGACATCTGATTAAACAAACAGCTTGTTAATGTTTTGAACGTGGAGGAATAGTTGACCATGAAAGAACTAGGAGCTGATGTTTTGCTTTCAAAAGATAAGCTTGTGATTGGTTGAGACAGTTTGCTTATCGGAATCTGGTGTGTGCTGTGGCTGAGACGTCCAGTGCGACAGAGACACGATCTGAGAGGAAATTTGTAATGTCTAACTTCCCTGATGTGGGCAAAAGACAAATATAAAAATTATGTTTATTTGAAAATAGATGTAAATTCTGGCAAAGATGCCTTACTGCTGGGCTAGAGTTAAAAGTTTAAGTGGTAGATAAAGTTTGATTTTAGAAGTTTATGAGAGTCTCTCTCATTCAATGTCAGCTAAAAGCTGTTAACTGAGCCTGTGCGATTTAGGGATTGAGAGATGAGTAATATGATGTTTAGTTTTTTGTGAAGCAGCAGAGATAAGTGGGACTGAGAAAATATAGATAACATTAAGTTGAATCTGTAGACTAACCACTTGATAGAGGAATACTGTTTCAACACAGTTTTAATGAAATTGATGACATATAGTACAAATTTTTATACTTTTGTGAAGAGTCCTGAAACAAACAGTGAAAAGAGGAGAGCAAACGCTGTAAGCAGCTGTGCTCTGAAGCTTTGACTTCAAAGAAATGTGGAGCTTGTAAAATGTTGGGGGTATCATGTTGTTTTAATATTCCTGATTACAGTGACAACATAACCAATATCATCGAGAACATGAGGAAAGCTGTAAAAGAGCCGCCTAAAGCTACTGGTAGTGAGTGGGTGGGGTGGCTGATGTCTGCATGGTCAGGGTGGTTTTTCAGAATAATTCAAGCTGTCTTGCCAATTGTGGGTATGGGATTATTAATTCTGTTTTGTTTACCATGCATTATGAAGTGTGTTTAAAGCTCAGTGCAGAGATTGATCAGGGCAGGGACGGTTAGCACGTCAGTCCAAGCAGTGAAACTGACTCTGTACCCAATAACTGATGGAGAGCAATGTGATGATTATGACAGCGATGACGTGTATACAGACATGAGTTAAATGTGTTTTCTTTCTTTTTGTTTGCCTTCCTGGGACCAGGAAAGGGATTTTCTAAACTTTGATTGTTTAGGGTTTGATGTCAATGATTGACTGTTCTATTCACTGTTTTTATTATTATTATTGTTTTCATTATTTTTATTTCTTTTTCCATTATAAGAATGATGATATGTTCAGAAGGTTAAAAACAGCGGTCATCCGTGAATACAGGGAACTGCTTATCAGTGGCTCTGTTTACGTTCCTGTCTAGAGGATTTTCATAACAAGTTACGAGGTGACGTACAAGTGGAAGGGTTTGAACTGAGGGATTTTTATGTATACTATTTCTTTGCATCTTTTTTTTTTTTATGAATTGATATGTTTTTTCCATACTAATGTGATCTATACTATTTCTTGTTTATACTGGGGTGACTGAGGGTCCGATCTAAGTGTCGGGGATGCAATAACAGTGCTTATTCATCTAGCCCGGTTTCAGAATAAATCTTTACTTGCTTGCTATAACATAGGGGGCCTATCCTGAAAAAAAACAGCCTAAGCTTTTTTCATTCTAAATTTTAATGAAGGTTCAAGTAAATGATCAGGTATATAAAAGTCAGACATGAAGAGTATAACTGTGATGTAAAGACTTGAATCAATTCTGTTCTTGAAATGTAATGATGTAATGATGTAATGATGTTTGATCAAGAAATTAGAAGACAAGGGTAAATTTTCCTTTAATACGTTTATCAGAGAATGATAAAGAGGAGGAATTGTTTTGGAAAATTCAGTATTTCTTATAATCATTCGGTTCCAAACTGTTTAACCATATGTTTGTGTGAGGTTTTCTAGCAGCTGAGGAGGGACAGGGAAGCGAGAGGCAATTTAGGTCGTAGATGAAGGCCTTTGGGTGTCTCAGGGACAAAGAACAGTGTGGCCTGGGCCAGGGGGGGGGGGGGGGGGGGGGGGGGTAGAAACCAGTCCGAACCAGCAGGAGATAGGGGGTATCTTTCTGGAAGTTTACAAGAAAGCTGGAAGGAGGAGTTTTTGCCAAGAAACTGTATAAGATCTGTATGTGTTATTATGTCTAGTAGGTATTCTATTTCAAAGCTGGGTGGCTGCGGCTTTTGTGAAAAGAATCCTCATTGAAATAAACCTTTTCTCTTTATTACAGTTTTGCCTCTTGAATGTTTCTTACACCTCTGATGCTGGTTGATATTAACTTCTCAAAATTGCCATTACAACATGTTGGAACAATCAGCTTTTGGTTTAAAGAGCAGAAACTCAGATTTGAATAGAGAGTTAAAAGACTCTGACATCATAGTTTTACAGGAGACATGGTGCAGAGAAGATGTTTCCACTGGTCGTCCTCACGGCTACACTGAGATTATTATATCATCAACAAAAAATCCAACAATAACTCAAGGCAGAGATTCAGGAGGCATGATTATATGGTGTAAAATTAACAAACAGATGATTTGTGCTGAGCAACATGTCTACATATGTGCCATCTATATATCGCCATCAGAATCCCCCTACTACAACCCAGATATTTGCTCTATTCTTGAGGAGGAAATTAACCATTGTAAAACCATGGGAAATGTATTAATCTGTGGGGACTTGAACGCTCGAACAGGGGAAAGAGCTGACACTATGAACACCCAGGGAGACAAACACTTACCTGGAAGCACCTGCTTCCCCCTCCCTGAATGTCCTGCTAGAAAGAGCTTTGACAAGCTTACTAATACAAGCGGTATGCAGCTTTTACAGCTATGCCGTACACTGGGTCTGTACATACGCAACGGCAGGCTACGAGGGGACTCTCTGGGTCGCTACACTTACAGCTCAGCTCTTGGCAGTAGTACAGTAGATTATTTCATTACAGATCTAGATCCAGTGTCTCTCAGAGCTTTCACAGTCAGCCCCCTCACACCCCTCTCAGACCACAGCAAAATCACAATATATCTGAAAAGGGCCCAGTCTAAGTCTGGAGCCCCTAGTGCCTGCGAACTGTTTAACAGCACATACTCATACAGATGGACCCCAGACTGCATGGGGGCGTACCAAAAGGCACTGGAAAATCAAAACATATATGATTTAACTCATTTATTTCTAACTGAAACATTTCCCCAGAATAATTCTGGTGTAAATTCAGCTGTGGACAAAATCAATTCAATATTTCATCATTTGGCTTCATCGTCTAATTTGAATGCCTTCAAACCAAAACCTCAACAAATGAACAGTAACAAATGGTTTGACACTGAATGCAAAGACCTAAGGAAAACTTTAAGGAAATTATCAAATGAAAAGCATAGGGACCCAGATAACCACAATATACGCTGTAAATATGAGGCCACTCTGAAACAATACAAGTACACCCTAAAAACTACAAAAGAACAACACAACAAAAAGCAACTCTGTGAAATTGAGGAATCTTTAGAGTCCAACCAGTTCTGGGAGAAATGGAACAACCTAAACAAAACCCAGCAGGATGAATTGGCGATTCAAGATGGAAATACTTGGATTAATCACTATACAGTAATAAATCATTATACAGTAATATTACAAAAAATGATGATCAGTACAAGATACTCACAAAATGGAAAACTCTGGAGGCGGTGATAAAAAACAACCAAAACCCTCTAGATTACCCTGTAACAGAACAAGAATTAACATAAGTCATCCAGTCCCTGAAAGGAAAAAAGGCTTGTGGTGTAGATGGAATCCTCAACGAAATGATAAAATACTCAGATCATAAAATCAGATTGGCTATACTAAAACTATTCAATACTATTCTATCAACTGAAACTTTTCCAGACATCTGGAACAAAGGTTTAATAACCCCAATTCATAAATCCGGAGATAAATATGACCCAAATAACTACAGAGGAATATGTGTATCCAGTAACCTGGGAAAAATATTCTGCAACATCATTAATAAATGACTTGTCAACTTTCTTGATGACCACAATATTCAGCATAAATGCCAAATTGGTTTTTTGCCAAATTGCCGCACAACGGACCATATATTTACACTCCAGACTCTAATTGATCAAGAATTAAACATTAAGAAAAGAAAGGTATATGCCTGTTTTGTTGACTTCCAAAAAGCCTTTGATTCCATCTGGCACAAGGGCCTCTTCTATAGACTACTTGAAAGTGGCATTGGAGGAAAAACATATGATTTGATTAAGAACATGTATACAAAAAGTGAATGTGCCATAAAGATTGGAAAAAAACAAACAGCGTTCTTCTCCCAGGGCCGGGGAGTGAGGCAGGGATGCAATCTCAGTCCAAATCTCTTCAATCTATATATCAATGAATTTGCAAACCAATTAGAGAGTTCCACGGCACCTGGCCTCACCCTGAACAACACAGAGATCAGAGGTCTGCTGTATGCAGATGACTTAGTGTTGCTCTCACCTACTAAAGAATGTTTGCAGCAGCACCTTAACCTCCTGCAGAGATTCTGTCAGACCTGGGCCAGTAAACACAGTAAAGACTAAGATAATGATCTTTCAGAAACAATACAGAAATCAGGTTACACACAATTTCTATTTAGACACCACTAAATTACAACACACAAAAAACTACACTTACCTTGGCCTCGACATTACATACACAGGGAACCTCAACATCGCTGTGAAAGATCTGAGGGACAAAGCAAGGAGAGCTTTCTATGCAATAAAAAGAAACATTAAAATCTATATTCCAATAGAAATCTGGCTAAAAATTTTCCAATTTGTACTAGAACCAATAATTCTATATGGTAGTGAAATTTGGGGGCCAAAACTTAATAATGAATTTGACAAATGGGACAAAACAATTATAGAATCTTTCCATACCGAGTTCTGTAAGAGCATCCTACAGGTGCAGTGCAGAGAAAAACACCAAATAACCTGTGCAGAGCTCGGCCAATACCCCCTCTTACTAAAAATACAAAAAAGATCAATTAAATATTACATTCACTTAAAATCAGTTAACCCCCATACATATCAGCACAAAGCCCTAACATACCAGGAACTGAAAGCAGAAAAGAGTCCCCTCAGCCAGCTGGTCCTGAGGCTCTCTGCAGTAACAAGTACCCAATAGCCTCAGGACAGCAACGCCAACTCAAGCAGACCAAACCAAATTATCAACAAGCTGAAAGAAAAATATATTGAATACTGGAAAGAAACGACCAAAACACAAAGTAAATTACAATGTTATCTGACCCTAAAAAGAGAATTCACACTGGCAAATTACCTGAGTACAATAAAATGTCCTAAACTAAGAAAAATGTTGACAACATACAGACTGAGTGAACACAGCCTGGCCATAGAAAAGGGTCGCCACAGACAGAGCTGGCTCCCACAAGAGGAGAGAGAGACTCTGCTCCCAGTGTGACAGGGGACAGGTAGAGACAGAGCTGCACTTTCTAACCTCATGCCCCAAATATAATACACTAAGACAAAAACACTTTGCAAACATTTCCCAAATATACCCTGAATTCGAATCCATATCAGACACACAGAAACTCCCATATGTACTGGGAGAAATGCCCAAATGTGAAATAATTGCTGCAAAATATGTATCCTCATGCCATGAAATGAGGACAACCAGTGGAACCTCAGATGGATAAATAATTGTACAAATTTTCAAATAATTTTTATTTTGATTGTTTGATATTTTAGTAATTATTATTATTTTTTTTTACATTTGATACTGATTTCTTTTTATTTATTTATTTTATAAATGTATTCATGCATTTGTTTACTGATTAATTTTATTGATTATTTGTTCATTGCCTATGTAATGGCCAATGCTTTGGCAATAATGTACAAGTCATGCCAATAAAGCTCATTTGAATTGAACTGAATTATACAATTAGGTAAGTTGTACTGTATCTTTCAACAGTGTTCGTGTTTATTTACAGAATCTGAGAGCTGAGATTTTTTTATATCATTAGTAACCTGCTCTGTCTAGTCTGTCGGTCTCCATGTCCTCTTTGCTTCGCGATTTTTCTGTGCGTGAGAAAATGGATGAGAGCGTGTGAAGTGTCAATCGTGTGAGTTTCACGCTGAATGCGTGAGAGTTGGCAGCTCTGAAATACTGAAATTCTTTTTACTTTTAAATGCTGAATGTGGTTCAGGGGGTCGACAACTTTAGTTATTTTTCAATAAAATAACGTTATTTTTCACAGATATCTGGCCAGCTGTGGCTCAGGCTACTCCTTTTAAAATGTTTGAATGTAGGCTATATCCCCGATGCAATATCAGGGGGTAAAGATATCATTCTTAAAGTTATGGTTACGCTGTTGTTATCAGATGAGATGTAATACCTAGCGTTTGGTCCTGTGATTCTTCAGGACAAGACCTTGATGCCATCCACACTCAGTAGATGAAGAAGGTGAGTTTCACAATAGCTGCCACTATCACAAATCAAGAGACAGAACACAACATGCTTTCATCAGTATGAACTCAACCTTATATGAAAACATGACAAGGTCACTGGACTTCTCACAAAATGCCATATTAAAGTAATATTCAGAGGGGCGAGTTGAAATCATTTCTTTTTGATCCGTATGGGCCAGTTGTCCCCCGGTTCGGAACGCATGTGATTCGCGGATTAATTGCAAAGCTTAACCATCATAGAGTGAAAGTTTGTCATTTGCATGTGTTTTTAAGTCGAGTCAGGCATCAAGTGCAAGAGGACTCACGCGCACACACAGAGCAGCGCAGACAGCTCGTGAATGCCGAATTCAGCTCGCATTCTCTTTCTTTTGAGCTTAAACGGACACGTGCACGCAAAATGAAGTCAAAATGGCCATCTCGGCGAGTTTCCTCGTAAACACAGTCGGTTATGTGTGTTTTAAATAGAAAGATTTCACAAGATGTAAAATAAGTCTCTGATGTCCCCTGAGTGTGAATGTGAAGTTTTAGCTCAAAATACCCCACAGATATTTTTATATAGCATGTTAAAATTGTCACTTTTTGAAGGTGAGCAAAAATGCACCGTTTTTGTGTCAGTCCCTTTAAATGCAAATGAGCTGCTGCTCCCAGCACGGGGGGCGGAGCTACAACAGCTTGTGTCCTGAAAATGTAAAAAAAGAAAAGAAAAGTTTATGCTTAAATTTTTCTAGCTGATGTGGAGTTAACTATCTTCTAATCACTGATTAGCATAGTCTGTCATGACAATCTATAAATCGTGTTCCCGGGGGCGGGGTTTATGTAAATTTTAGGGTTGGTGATGTCACTAACCCGGAAGGAATGTTGTGTAGTCCCTACCAGCCGTTTGTTGTAGTCCATTAAAAAGCAATTTCTTTAAAAGCAAATATCTCCCTTTGCTTTGAACTTTGAGCATTGTAACTTTTATGCTCAAACAACAACATTACACACTAACTAAAGTTAAAAAAGTGAAATCATAATCAAGCACCCCTTTAAAGGGACAGCAGCCTAATGTACCCACAGCTGTTTGTGTCACCAATGGTGATCAAACAACAAAAAAGGGAAATGACTTATAGCTTTAACAAAGATAAATTGAACTGATTAATAGTTATATTTAATTTTTACAGTGAAGACTTGTTTACATTCGATAATTCAATTTCTGTACCTGATAACAGTTAGATTTTCCTGAAAAACATAATGCACTTCTTATTTCAATTGTATTTTTCTTCTATTGTATTTATCTATGCTTGTAATTTGTTTATAATTTTCTATGCAGATTCACTCCTCTACAAAATCCCCCCAATTATTCTAGAATGATTAATTCTTTTCAAATAGACATAAATAAATAATCTGGTGAAATTGTTTTTATATCGCAATATATATAGCAGAAAAACAAACTATCGTAATGTAAGTTTGCCAATATCGTGCAGCCCTAATATTGAGCATAGCATAAATTGAACCTGGAATGATCATTTGTGATACCAGATGAGATGTATGACAGATTTTAAACTGTACTCTTTTTTTATTGCAGGTTTTCTGGGATCCCCAGCGGAAGGCATCGGATGTGGGCCTGGACAGATGTACCTGTACACCACACCGACCTCTGCTTTTGCATGGATGGCTGATTACTGCCATGTTCTGTGAGTCACACATCAGTCAATTTTAAGTCACAGAGAGAAAGTTTTTTTTTAAATAGAAGTTTTAAACTTTTTTCTCTCTTTCTCTCTCACAAACAACACAGCAATCACAGCTTTTCAAATTCTTCATTGGAAGTGCACAAGTACTATTTTACAAATCACAAAGTAAGAAATTCATATGCTCACATTTAAGGCGCAGTCACACAAGGGGTTTGAGCATATGACGTCACGCTCTGCAGCGTCTTTTTGATAAACATGAATTCAACATATAACAAATAGTAATATATAAAAAAATATACAATCTGCTTGACTTTACAACAAAAATATCATTCTTTTAAATCAGTCTAGAGGTCACACCTTCATGCAGGTCAGAGTTCACCAGACTTGAACTGTGGAATGCAGTGAAATGCGATACCTTTTGCAAGAGCTAACATTTCCAATCTCCCACATTCACATGTATATGAATGGAAGTCAATGGAATGAAAGGTGAAGTGTGACCGCCCCTTTAGTCTGCAGTCAGGGCTTGACATCGACACCCGCCAACCCACCAAATGCGGGTGGATTTCTGCAGTGGCGTGTAACGCAATCACTCATACTAGCCACTTTGACAAGCTGAATTTATAGACTATATAATATATTCATTTTTCAATTGTAGTCTGAATATCTGAATAAATACACGATACTAGCAGCGCTTTCTCGCGCTCTCATCTCTCCGACAGCTCGTGACACACAAACCCTCCTCACACACTCGTTTAATTTGCTCCAGATGAATATTGTTGCCGTTACAGGGCTTGAATTTTGGCATGGGATTGTGTGTATTGTGCATTATTTTGTGTTCACACCTAAAGTGATCGCAGATAAAGCCGCCTCTCAGTATTAAATTGAGTTCTTTTTCGCTGCTTATTGACTTTAAACAGTCAAATACGAAAAAAAAAAAAATGTCAGAATGCTGGTCTTGGTGAGTATTCAAGTAAACCCAGTCAGTTATGTTTTTTAAAAGTTGAGAAAGAAAACGTGTGTGTAACCGTATAATGGGTCCTTGTGTCAGGTCTTAAAGTGACATCAGGTATATTGGATAATATTAGATAAATTATGAGATAATATTAAAAGTATCTATAGGATAGGATCTTTTTTTATTACAAACTTTCATGGTGATGATGAGATTTACCGGCCCATGATCTTATCTACACACACCACAGCTAACTGAAAACGACATGGTAATTAAACAATAAGTGCTAGCTAGCACTTCATTTTTTTTGTTACCACATGAATAGGCAAGGCAAGGCAAGTTTATTTATATAGCACATTTCATACACAATGGCAATTCAAAGTGCTTTACATAGAAGAAATTAAAATAATAAAAAGAAATAAGAATATTAAAACAGTTTAGAAAAATAAAATAAAATACAGTACAGTACAAACAGTCGGACGAACAGTGGCACAGTGCTCATTCAGTAAATGCATAGCTAAACAGAAGTGTTTTGAGTCTGGATTTGAAAGTGACTACAGTAGGAGCACGTCTGATCTCCTCTGGAAGCTGGTTCCAGCTGCGGCTGGCATAATAGCTAAAAGCGGACTCGCCATGCTTAGAGTGAACCCTTGGTATTTCTAGCTGATGTGATCCTAATGATCTGAGTGATCTGTTGGGTTTATATTCATTGAGCATATCTGCAATATATTGAGGTCCTAGGCCATTGAATGATTTGTATACCAGTAATAATACTTTAAAATCAATCCTAAATCTAACTGGGAGCCAGTGTAAAGACCTGAGGACTGGTGTGATATGTTCATATTTTCTGGTTCTGCTCAGAATCCTGGCGGCAGCGTTCTGTATGAGCTACAACTGTCTTATGGTCTTTTTGGGAAGGCCAGTGAGGAGTCCAATACAATAATCCACCCTGCTGGTGATGAAAGCATGAACAAGTTTCTCTAAGTCTTGTCTGGAAACAAAGCATCTAATTCTTGCAATATTTTTCAGATGATAGTATGCTGATTTAGTTATTGTTTTGACATGACTACTGAAACTAAGGTCTGACTCTAGTGTCACACCAAGATTCCTGACTTGATTTTTAGTTGTTTGCCCTGGAGTGGAGGTATGCGTTCACCTTGAGAACTTCATCTTTGTTTACAAACGCAATGACTTCAGTTTTGTCTTTGTTTAACTGAAGAAAGTTTTGACACATCCAACTGTTGACTTCATCGATGCATTGGCACAGGGAGTCAATGGGGCTGTAATTGTTAGGCGAAAGGGCTAAGTAGATCTGTGTGTCGTCTGCATAGCTGTGGTAAGAGATCTGGTTCTTTCTCATTATTTGGCTCATTGGGAGCATATACAGGTTGAACAGGAGTGGCGCAAGAATTGAGCCTTGAGGGACTCCGCATGTCATGGATGTCCACTCAGACTTATGGTCTCCTATACTCACATAATAACCTCTCCCATCTAAGTATCACCTGAACCATTTTAGGACTATCCCAGAAAGCCCCACCCAGTTTTCCAGCCTGTCCAGAAGTATGTTATGATCGACAGTGTCAAATGCAGCACTGAGGTCGAGTAGTACCAGCACTGATAATTTGCCTGTATCAGTATTTAAGCGAATATCGTTTATTATCTTTATCTCTCTGTGCTGTGGTACAGTCAGAAACCAGATTGAAAATTGTCAAAGTATCCATTCGAGCATAAGAATTTGTTCAGCTGATTGAAGACAACTTTTTCAATGATCTTGCCTATGAAAGGAAGATTTGAGATCGGCCTATAGTTGCTTAATATGGTCTTATCCAGATTGCTCTTTTTCAGGAGGGGCTTGACAACTGCACTTTTCAGGGAGTTTGGAAAACTCCCAGAGAGAAGTGAGGCATTTACCACTTCTAGAAGATCTGCTTCTGAACTGTTTAACACACTTTTGAAAGAAGATGTGGGAAGTGTGTCAAGAGCGCAGGTTGATGTTTTAAGGTGCTGTACGGTTTCTTCCAAAATTTTGCCATCAATTTCTTTGAAATCAGACATAGTAACTACTTTCTCAGGTGGTCTGGTCTGTCTGACCCCAGTGCAACTCAAGGATGTGCTGATCACCTTTCTGATATTATTGATTTTCTCAGAGAAGAAAGAAGCAAACTCACTGCACTTGTTGTCTGAGAGCATTTCACTGGGAATCTGGCTTGGGGGGTTTGTCAGTCTCTCTACTGTAGCAAAAAGAGTGCATGTGTTGTTTAAATTGCTGTTTATAATATTTGAGAAGAAAGTCCTTCTAGCTTTGCCTAGCTCCATATTGAAAGCATGCAGGCTGTCTCTGTAGATGTTATAATGGACTACAAGTTTAGTCTTCCGCCACATGCACTCTGCTTTTGTCTCAATGTGCATGATTGGCCAAAATGTAACTGTTCTCAACAAAAATATGACCCTATGAGTTTCGTAATTTGTAGAATAGGATTTGTGCACCTGCAATGAAGAATTTAAAAAGGTGTAACTGATGTTTTGTGTTTGTGAGTGTTACGATATTAAAGTGTCTAGGAAATATACATAACATTAAGGATATTAAAACACCACTGGTGTGTGGAATGTGGTGGAAGGAAACATGACAGACAACTTCTGAGAGAGAAATTTGACTGGAGTTTTATTTTACAACAAGCCGTAGCCACTGAATCCAGTCAAAGCAATTATATGTCTGTGGGCTATGTACAATGATAAATAAAATAAAAAGGAAAATGGGAAAGAACTTAAGTGGCGCCAAAGGAAATAAAACATAAAACAATCCTTAACTAATCCCTAAACCTAAGCAAAGAAAAATGCAGAAAACAAACCGAAATCTTCGCGCTTCCGGCGCCTAAATAACCTGACTAATAATAAAAATTGGCGCTCACCTCTTACCTGGTGTGTATATACACAAAAGCAGCTACGGGCAAAATGTATATCGCGATATACTGACCTGATGTTCCTTCCCAAAATAGCTTTGCAGCTGAAAACTCTTGTTATATTCTCATATAGTGATACACACGTAATACGAATAAGTTACTAAATATAAATATAATCACTAAAGCACACTTCTCCGGGTAGATTAGATTAAACAGACAAAACTCTCAAGGAGTATACAAAAACTCAGCACGCCGCATAACAGCTTGCTGCCACAAGAGAGGGAGAGAGAGAAGTGAATGAACCCGCCATCTCTCTTAAACCAGCTGGACTGCCTCTGATTGGTTCTGGTGCTCCGCCCTAAGGATAACTGACAGACGAGTCAGCCAGTCACAGCGACCTAGAGGCGGGCACAAACAAAAAGAAAACTCAATGAACGCACAACACACGTGTAGTGCATCAGCGAGCGAAAACATCATTCCCACGCCAGCGAAACGCACGTGGAACGTAACACCCTCCCCCTTAAGAACCAACTATATGTAGAAAAAAAAACCTAACATATAGTTGTTCAAACGAATGTACTCAGACGCCGCAACAGGCAACTCTAGACAGTGCATCCGCGATCACGTTTTCTGCGCCTTTCTTATGTTTGATAATTAAGTTGTATCCCTGCATAATCAGAGACCAGCGCATCAAACGTTGAGAACAAACAAAAAGAGAAAGGAAAAAAACTCAAGTTTGCAACTCCTAAAACATTTTCTCGAAGACTTAACATCTACAAATTGCACTTTTATAGGGACTCTGTTTTGCTTCAATAATACTAGATAGAATACAGTGTATGCATAATTTGAGTCGGTATTCTATATCATGTTTTTTCAAGCACATTTTATCAATGCCAAACCACATCAATCTTAGTAACTACTATTTATTTTGTATATAATCAATATACAGTACCGGTCAAAAGTTTGGAAACATTACTATTTTTAATATTTTTTGAAAAAAGTCTCTTCTGCTCATCAAGCTTGCATTTATTTGATAAAAAAAAAAAAACAGTAATATTGTGAAATATTATTATAATGTAAAACAGCTGTTTCCTATGTGAATATGTAGTAAAGTGTAATTTTATTCCTGTGTATAATATTATATCATGTGACACTGAAGACTGGAGTAATGATGCTGAAAATTCAGCTTTGCATCACAAGTATATTAAAATAGAAAACCATTATTTTAAATTGTAATTATATTTCACAATAGTACTGTTTTTTCTGTATTTTTGATCAAATAAATGCAGCATTGATGAGCAGAAGAGACTTCTTTCAAAAACATTAATAATAGTAAAGTTTCTAAACTTTTGACTTGTACTGTATAATCAAGTGATATTTAATAATTAACAAGGGCTGGACCCTGTTGACCCAATCAGCATTTCTTGTCCAATGGTCGGTCAGTTTAATTTTCTAATTTCATCCTTCTCATGGGCATTTCATTTATTTATTTTTTTGGCCCATTTTATCTGTCAAAGAATAACCTGCTTAATAATTATGCACACCTGAATAAAGGTGTCCTCATTCACAATTATATATCACTTATAAATGATCATATACAAAATTAATGGTAGTTATTAAGAATTGTTAGGTTTGGAATTAATACAATGTGCTTGGGAAAAAAGTATGATTAGACTATAGATAGACTTTTAATAAATGAGCAATATTATAATAAATATGCATGCACTGTAGATGTACTTTATGTAAATATAACAAAGGGACATAAGCAGCTGGATATTCAGGGATGCAAACTTGTTACCTTTAAGTAAAAATCACTGTTTTGAATCCAGAATAGATCATTTGCATGATTTGTGTAGATCCAAAATGTGAAAAATGTGGGTTGCATATTTACATCCCTGGTATTACAAGAGCAAGGAACTTACATTTTACTTGCCAAGGCAAACCAGTTTATCTGCTATATTCTTCTGTCCTCTATTTTCAAGGGTAAAATTTCTTAATAAATATTCTACTCAACCATATGTCTTTATTTTGTGGAACACAAAAGGAGAGTCGTATAGTCTAATTCACCATTCATTTATTTTATTTTATAGTAAAGCGATAATAGTAAATTGTGACTGAGGCTGTTAGTCTCTTAACTTTCTGCCTTGCATCTCTGAAAATAAGAGTCATATGCATTTGGTACGAAATAACATTGCGTAAATATCACTTTTAATTTGTAACTTGAGACTATTTATATTAGATTATGTTAGACTTTAAAGGTGCACTGTGTATTTTTTAGTGGCATCTAGTGGTGAGGTTGCGAATTGCAACCAGCAGAAGTTACGGTGGCCGAAAGGAAGTGATGTCGTCGTCTGAGACAGCAGAGAGTAGCCAGTAAAGCAATGAGGTTTCTGTACAAAGATAAATTAAGAAATTAGGTTTACTTAATTATTCAGTAAAATATGTTATTGTTAATATTATTGTCACTTGTTTCCTCATTGTGTCAGTGTTTTATTCACTGACTTTAGCTAGCTTCTTAACATGAAGAAGAACATAGTTTGTACTTTGGGGGTCGATGAATTGTCACACCTGTAGTACAGTGGGGGAGTGTAATCATCTGATTGGTCAGTTTGAAAGTCTCACATCTGGGTTTTAGTCACATGGTCAGAGAAAGGATAAAACAAGATCAAAACTGTTGCTCTGTCTCTTGGATGCTCTGGCTCTCTTCTTCTCTGGGTCCCTTTCTTGGGGGCTCTCTTCTTATTCTTGGGGCTCTCTCCTTTTGCCTCCTCTTCTCTCTCTCTCTCTCTCTCTCTCTCTCTCTCAGGTAACATTTTACATGCTGGGTAAGATTAATGGTATAAGTTATCATCATCTCATACATCTATTTTGTAACTATTTTAAGTGTAACCATAACCATATTTTGTCATTAAACCTTTCCAATTACAACTAATTTGCTAGCTAGTTTTGATTTGGTATTGACTTTGAAGTGCTACATATTGCAATACAATATCGTCACTCTCTATAGCAACGCTCTCCCACAAATATTAAGCTATTGTAACTGCGCTTATTTCCGTCGTTGGTATAAGTGGCAGTGGGTGGAATAGACAAGAAATGTGCAGTTTTCTACCATCTTGCTAACAACGTTTCTTTAGTCATTCGGCATTTCTTGCAGACTGAACCACTGCAGGAATCCACCCTTACAAACTTAAAATCAACATTGTTTCAATGTTAGGAAAGCAAACCAATTGCATAGATTTTCCATTAGTTTTGAATGGCGTGTCTGATGTTGATGCAACGTTACTTTGATCAGCAAAATCATGCCAGATCAACGTGGGTGATCAACGTCGTTTCGTTGTCAAGAGAAACGTCGTTTCTACGTTAATTCAATGTCAGTTTGCTATCTGGCTTTTTTTTTTTTTTTTTTTACACATGGATTCCGTCAATCATGAGTGAATGGGTCATTAATCAATCAAAAGTGACAGAACGTCTATGTTAAGACTTCTACTATAGAAATGAAATTTGGATATATTTTAGAGTAGTCAATGTGCTGCTTGTATAGCAGTATATATTTACTGTCCTCTGAAAATAACTCAACATACAGCCATTATTCTCAAGATAGCTGGAAACAAAAGTGAGTACACCATAAGTGATAATATCTGTACGTCGTTTAACCATGCAAAGCCACGTCCTATTCATCATTTTCATGTTTTTTCCT